>NC_133824.1:38890560-39199440 GCF_047830755.1 Zonotrichia albicollis
TTCTTATAAATATTGTAACCTTTCATAATTATAGGTGTATGTATTGGGAAAGCAAAATCCTACTTAATAAACAGTATTCTACAAATTTGGTTGGTTTTGTAATATACTGTTATTTGACATAATCTGGTAATTGGAAACTTCATCTGGAACAAGCAATATGTTTCCTGCTGGTTTAATCCAGCATTATTTACTTACCAAAATTTCAACATTTTACATTCTGTCCCACATAGTCCTTCCTGAGAATGATGCTAAAAGTAAGTGACAGCTCCCATTTCACTCCAAAACAGACACATGTTAGAAGCTGCTTATAATTTCATTGAATTTGTTTACCATACATTATCATAAAAACTACCCTGCTGTTTACTTGTATATTCTACATCAGAACTGGTACTTGCCAGAAATACTTCTAAGGGAGACAGTGTGTATATATACACTGGAATAGCAAACCAACAAACACATCATTCTGCATACACAAAGTTATGGCAAGGCAATTGAATCTGCAGCAACTTCTAAAGATGACAGATTACTGATAATGTAATTACAAGTATCTGTTCACAATCAGTTTCTAGAAGACCAAAGCACCTATTTTCTTTATGCAAACCACTGGTCAATTGTGGCATGCATTAGGCTGAGGAAGTGTGAGGTCGATGAGCAGTTATTCATTATCTGCTCTTCCTACTTTTCAGTGAAATATGTAAGTATATTTATAGGAAAGGCAGAAAAGAGCATGACAGCACTAAGAGAAGGGACAATATGTCTACCCTCCTGCCAATCTTTCCAAGAGGCAGAGTAGCAAAACTAAGCTGGTATCAACTGCTACTGGATAGGAGTAATGAAGACTGCATAGATTCTGGTAATTTTCATTGCACAGCAGCTCTACAAAGAAAAGGCTAAAGTACTTAAGACAGTACTTCACATCCACAATGTTTTTTGCAGCAAGAATAAAGAATAAACTGAGTAGCTAAAATGTTAATTTTGAAGAAGTGGCAGTTGATGCTTGAACATACTGATAATACATACCTATAGAAGTTTTAAGCAACAGAAAGAGAAGCTGTAGATTTTTTTTTTCCTCACATATGCAAATATGAAATCCAAAGCTGGGGATGTTTGCTGTATTTTGATGAGACAAGAACATACATTATGTTCAAGTACTTGAAGATAGAGAGTGGTTTGGGTTCCTGTAGCTTTAAAATTAAAGCAGCTGCACTACAGCTGTGCATTCCAAGAAGTCAATAAAGACAGAATTTTTTTCTAGAAGCTGTGAGGTTAAGTGTACCTTTTATCAGGAAGAAACATGTTTGGTTTTAATTTAAATACTGCTTTGATATATGCTGTCAGAAACCAGTCAGGAGATAACAAATTATTCTAGCTAAACTGTGTGCAATTTGCCAATAGCAGCATTTTTTGAGAATGTCACGAGGACAGTGACAGCTCCAGTGGTTTGTTTACAAAGTGCTTCACTCTCACTAATAATCCCCAACACTGTGTCCCACAAGGCTGAATGAAACCATCTTGCTCACTGACCTCTGCTTTGTACTGGCAGGCATGTTATTAAAACACAGCTAAGAACAGCAGCTATTTTGCATACAATTACTTAAATCAAAGATCAAGGTTTGACATATCTGGTTATTATTATGCTAGACTTGACAAAATTACTGAAAGTATAAAGCTACTTTGTGTTACCTGAGGCTTCTTAAACAATTGAAACAATCTCTTTCTAACACTGTCTTCCATGCATTTTAATTATGGTTGATACATACAAAGCTCCATAGTTTTAGAGATTTTTCAGGAGATTTTTGATATTTTTTTCTCAGAAATGCAGCAGTAGCTACATCTGTAACTCTAAAACTCTCAATAGTGACAAAGTGGGGAAGGTGGGAAATGACAGAGAAGATGCAACTGCTGCAACAGGCAGGAATTTGTCACCATTGCCCCTATCCCTTAAGTCACATGTTCAATCAGGTGGAAAGATGACAGGGAATCCTTTGTGTCATGTGCCCTGTTTGCCTAAAAGGTTTCTACCAGGGAAGGTAGGATGTGATTCCTGTAATCCATTTCTCTCTTGGGCTCCTGGATACTCTTCAATCAATTCACCTCCTTGTGGATTCCCTGAGGGCTTTCCAGTTCAGGAAACCCCCTGAGCAGCACTGGAGTGCCCCACCACAGATCATGCTGGCAGGGCAGCCTCTCACCTCAGCACCTGAGTTTACTTGTTTACTTCACAGTTTACTTTCTCTCTTTTATGGGTTCCGTACAAAATTAAGAGATAAGGAATCATCTGCTATTCAAGGAGTAGCTACTGTCTTGTAGCCTGAAGAGAAGTGTGTTAAAAAGATATCCATCACACAGGCCAAACTGCCTAGTGCATATCCTAACCATCAAAATGTCAATAAAGAGTATAGTGTTATATCATGAAGTGACACAACCAATGCCATTTTCACTTCTACTTTGCCCAAAGCATTGTACTTCAGGGGATGATAAAAGCCCAAGGAAAGCAATCACTAACAACCTAAATATAGGGTTATTTAACACTGTGTTTAAAGAAATTAACAGCTTTTAATGAGTGTATACTGAGACTTAACGTATTTATATCACACGTGTAAAGTCTGTAATAAACTACAAATGCCATATTTATATCACATGTCTAAAGTCTGTAGTAAACTACAAATGCCAGGAAGGCAATGGTTATGCAGCCATGAATAGATTGAGAACCTCTGTGAAGAAAACACCATATCTACAGCTTCCAGGTACTTTTTGTCTTTGTTCTTTCTCACAAGACAGCAAGAAACAGAAAAATTACTGATGCTTCCTCCAATGATAGCTTATGTATATAAACCTTATTTTCTTTACTCATTATTTTCTTGATAATATTTGGGAAACACAGTGGAAAAAATGGTTGCTGAACCTGGACAAAACATGCAATAATCTAGTCAGATAAAATTCAATTTACTTGCACACAGAAAAGAGTTACTACACAAAGTCTCACTTTTTGTTTTGAGAATACATTCATAACATTATAAAGAATTTAAGTACAGAGAAACAAAATAACTGACCCAATGACTTATGAGAACAGGTGCAACCAAATTTCAAGGTGCATTTGCCATATTTATTTTTCCCCCCAACATAGTTATGCAAGTGCATATTTAGGTATAAAGGTAGTGCACTCCAGCACAGATATTCTATTTGGAAAGAGGTTTGTGAAATCAGTATAAAAACATTCATACATCTTTACCCAGTATAAAACACTGAACTTCATATACTTAAGGCAGGAATTTAATCAAGCCCAGGATTAGTAGGACCAATGGAGCTACTCACCATGAGAATGGACAGAATATGCCCAGCTACCCACTGACCTTATTGAAAATGATACCTATAGTTTATCCATGCATGTTAAAAGCAGTAAAATTCCAACTTTTTGAGACATTCTGTTGAAAGACAGAGTGGAAGTCTTCACCAACTCATCTGCTCTAGCAACCACTTAAACACCACTGGAATCCTTGCACGTCTCTTCAGACATCTGTAACTGCAAGACTCCAATCCACAAGGGAGAATTACATATACACACTTCATAAAGAATAGCTTTGGCTCCTGCTGTTCCTCTCTCTTGCAAATCATTAACATTTGCAGGAAAATCATGCAATTCCTACACATCAGATGGATGAAAACACTATCTCAATCTCAGTTTTCTATCATGGGAGCTCTACATGCATTCTCTGTGACAGTAAAGCTTGCTAGAGAGATTCCTGCCTCCTAATCAACAACCAAACACATTCCCACGTCTTGATTACCCTTGATTATGCCAGCTCAACTGCCTCTGGTTAATGTTGTGAAAAGCTATAAAATGTGTGGATTTAATAAGAGTGAAACTTTCTTTTAGACCAGAACATTTTACAAACAAACCAAAATCCAAAGGCACCACTGGAACCTTCAGTTACTAAAGCAAGGTTCAGTAGAGGACTGGTCTCACTTAGTTTTTGTTGCAGAAGTTGAATTTGAGAAGTTAAACAGATGATCCAACATGTTTTCTTCCTGCATCCCACACTTGATCTCATGTGCAGTGCTGCATTTTCCAGATGGGTTTTCCCTATGCAAACTGGTATTTTTAGCTCTTAAGTGTCTCCTTTCAGATAGCGTTAGCTGAGAGACTGCTTTGATCTTAATGCATATCAAAAGAGTCTAAATTACAAATTCCTAAATAAACTGCTTACATTTGACTATGCTCTCTTTAAATTTTAATCAGGGTAGAACACAAAAGGGACAATGCTTCAGCTCCTAACATCCCAGTTGGGTAGGATATTCCACATACTGCTCATGTCTCCTCTATCAGTCTATTGCCAGCTGCTGAACTCTGTTCTATTATTTCATTCTTGATGGTACTTATTTCCATGCTTTTTGCTGTATTTTTGATTAACAGTCTACAGTGATTCCAAAAACTGAAGAATATAAGATGCATTAAAACACACTTTCAACCATGTGGAAATGTTAAAACCCAAAGTGAATTTCAAGACACGAGATATTTAATACACAGTAGGAAGTGATTTTCAGTTCAGGCCTTGTATCCTATAAATCAAATATTTTCAAGTACAGCTGCTATCCAAAAATTCAAGTAAGGTTGAAAGAAAATTTCAGAATTCTGATTATTGATATCATTAAATCAAATATATTTCTAAGCTTTAAAGTATACATGGCCATTGTGAGTGTTTTAGGATGTTTCTGTAAGATATGAATCTATTTGCAAAAACCTATTTACTCAAAAACTTTGTGTTTTTTTTTCTAGTTAGTGCAATTAGAACACACACATAGAAGACAGAGATAGGTGGCTTATGTAAGATTATTGATTGAAAATAATGTGAATAATGAATCCTCCTGGGCCATAAGGTCTATGAATAAATCCCAAAAACTTTAGGAATGCATAAAAAATATATATATAATTGGTTTAGAGGAATGAGACTCTCTTTTAGATAAACTGCAGCTGTTATTTCTCACAGTTCCTCTACAAACAGGCCATTTAGGAACAGGCATGTAAAACTTATTTCAGATTAAAAATTGCACTTTAGACAAGCATCTCTTTCCAGATCTAATAGTGCATCCCTAAATCCCAGTTCAGAAAGGTTTCAGAACTGTGATCTCACTATTGTGCCAATATTCAGGACAGCAGGAGGTACCAATGACAACACAAGATTCAAACTTCAGTGTGGTGTTCAACAGAGAAATAGTCCTGAAAGATAGTTATCTTAAAAATACAAATTCTGGTCCAGGCAAAATGTGTTTAAGAATACAGAGGTTTTGCAGAGGCTCCAACTCTTGTTTAGGAACTTAGAAAAAACAGACTGTAGAGCCCCACATGACTTACAGAAACAAAGCAGAGTTAGGTCCCTCTGGCTGACCTTGGTAAGGTCAGTAGGTATCACAATGAACAGGAATGTTGAGGTTTATGCTATTCTCCACTTTCTTCCTACCACCAAAACACAAATGCACTTCAAATGTGAACACTGTTTATAGCAATTACTTAAATTCTACCAGAGCATGCATTAGCATTTTAAAAAGCATCTGTGTGATGCAGTGACTGATGAGGCATTTTAGAAAAATGTTTTGAAATGTTCTCTTTTTCTTTACCTGTAATAAAATAAAACTAATAGCAACAGAAAATTACTTTTTAAAGTAACTATCAATTGAGATGAGATGTAGGACATAAGAGGGCAGCATGAAGGACTGGAATAAATGACAGCCAGGAGATAAGAAATAATAATTTTGCATTATTTTTGATTCAATCATATCAGAAGAAACTCAAAGTACTTGATAGCACACTGAAAAGTCATGTGATGCAAAGGCATACCAACACACAATTTTCCAGAGAAATCTGCAAAACTTTAGAGGATTAATGATCCAGAACCAAGGTCAAAGCATAGGTGCTTGAGGGATATGAAGGAATCTCCCCAAAATGCAGCTAGGCCTTCAATCCTTTAAGTAAAGGACTCTGCACAGGTAATATTTTACAGAACTGCCTACTTTACCAATTTACATGGAATTTATTGTTTTCTTCTACCACAGTCTTCAACACATTGTTTCTCTCTCTCTGTCTCTCTCTCTATCAAAACTGCATGGCCAGCCCCACACAGGAAGCAAAAGGATTTTTACATTAAACGCATATAAATCAGTTATATCATGCAACAGAGGAAAACACAAATAAACAAGAAGTACCCTCAGAAGTACCCACAGAAAATAAACTGCAATCAGATTTCAGACAGCTATTAAAGAACCAAATCAGGTAGATATTGTTCTGGGCTTACAGTGTTAAGATGGTAGGAAGTACCTATATTCAGGAATTTGTTTGGATGGGGTTACATTACTAACCTACAGAAGTAGTGACACCACAGTTATAAGGCAGATGCTAACTGACCTCAGCACATGGACAACCTTTTAGTCACCTGCTACAGGAACACTGAATCTTTTCAGCCAGATGCATTTAAGCCTGCACAGATAGCTGTAAGCAGAAATGCTTTATTTCCCCAACATGCTATAGGACCTCCTCGTAAAACTCAACAAAAACTTGAGGTCATTGCAGAGAGAAGTCCAGCCACAGAAGCAACACTTACCAGACTGCTCAGACATTAAATTTTCTCAGCCTTTTAGGCACTTTGAAAATGAATGTACACTGAAAGATGTGACAGCCTACAAGAAGTTTAGGAGGCTGTACAACACTGTCCTGAAACTGTGCTGTTGAACAGTCATAATCTGTACTGGTTGTGAGCCTATCCATACTGCTGTACAGCCCAATGCAAGAAAAATAAGAAATTGTCATACTTTTCATTAGCTGTCTACTGACTCTCATTTGAAAAAGTACTTAAAAATGCTTCTCTGTTTGACTTACATTACTGAGTTTTTATATGCAGGCAATAGGGTTGCTGAACATCTCAAAGGAAGAAAGGAAACTTGGGGGAAAAAAATAATCTTTCATTGCCAACTATGCAATGGTTAGCCAACTGTGCACTTGGCATCTGGAAAAGCCAAACACATCCTGGGCTGCATCAAGGGAAGTGTGGCCAGCAGGTCAAGGAAGGGAATTCTGCCCTTCTACTCTGTTCTCATGACACCCCAGCTGGATTGTGGGGGAGAACAAGGTCCAGCATAGAACTTCTCCTTGTGGGTTCCTCTATCACATCAAAAATTAAGAGGTATGTATGAGAGCACATAGTTACCAAGACTATTCAGTGCAATATGCATGGAGAAAGGACTACCAATCAAACCCAAATAATGTCTTCTGCTTTTAAACTGCATAGCTGTAAACAAAGCTTTGAACTTACTGTTTATCAGACAAGAAAGTATTTCACACCTGGAAACTGCCATCTAAAGAGGAATACTCACCCTGCTGCAACTGCAGGAGGGATGACCAGTATGAATTTAAGTTGTGCTTCATGCAGAGCTTCAGAAAGGTGAGTGAGCAAGTGAATCAACTCCCTGAAATAGAAATATACTATTAGAGGGAAAGGCAGGAAAACTACTGCTATATATTGACAAGAACAAGTAACAGTACTAATAATTGAAAAGATGCAGCTGGCAAGAGAGACAAACACAATTTGTTGCAAATTATCATAGCAGAAAAAAACAATTAGGAAGACTTGATTAGGTTTACTATCTTTAAGGACTATGAACACTGCACTGCTTGAGACAGTCTTAGTTTTATGGGAACTGGTGATCACCTTGGGGTTCTAAGTGTTTCTTAGCTTTATTTTATTTTTCTAACATTGTTAGCATATTAAACAAGCCAGCATACTTTATCAAAGCAGCATACTTTATAACTTCTTGAGGTCATTTTTGGTGAAAAAATTAGATCAATAGAAGAAGCAAATTTTGAAGAAAATAAAGTTGCCGCAGTGTTGCTGCACACAAGAATTTGTGAAGATACTTTCACAGCAGAACATGCACTCTTCAAAGGGATATTTCTGAGGCCTGTGTTTAGAAACATTTCTTCTACTGGTTCTTTTCCTGTATAAGTAATCCTTTTGTTTCTCCATACTTCACTGTTCCACTGAAACAAAATACACATTTGACAATGTCATATCTGGAAATAGCATCTTCTGTCTACATAATTTAAATAAAGACTTCCACAAAGGCTGATATTCATATCCATATTCTCGGTATTTCAATAGTAAAATAAACTTTAAAATTCTTATGCAAACTGGTTTTAGCACTTCTAATTGGAAGGTTGATGTCAATAGAAAACCCTCTAATCTGCAGAAACTAAGTTTAATGTCATCTTAAGAGGAATCCAAGAATACCCCAAATTTGCACTACAAACATGGCCCTTCTGAAAGCCTTTCTTAAGTCATTTGATTTTTCAGAACAAAGTTAACTTTCCTATTTTTCACCTGGCCATAAGGGCCCACAAACACAGTCAGATGATATTAGTACAGAACTCTAGATCTGTTTAGGACTACACTTAAACCAGAACCAAACAGAAAGCAACTTCACCAGCACATTCCAGGAGGCTGAAAGTGCTTAAGCAGGCAAGGCAGAATACACAAAAGCCACCATCCCAGCTGTTTGCCCCACTTAAACTGCATCAGACCTGAACTCTCAGAAACAACATCTTGGTACTGTCATGCCTTTCAAGGCAGTATAATCCTAGAGATATTCTCCTGAAGCTATTGCTCTTCTATATAATTGTCCATCACAGTGATTATGCTTGAAACACTATCCAAAGGTAACCAAGTATTTCCATTTTCCCAAAAAAGATTTGATGCCTGATGAAAACTTCCTAGGACCTACAAAAAGTCATTACTCTCAAAATCCAGGCAAACAAACAAAGCATGTTTTATCACCTTTCCAATACCAGCAATATTTTGTGCTTACAATTTGAGAGCTGCCTGTGCTGAACAGCCCTTAACAATGAGCTATCACAATGCCACCTGTATTTCTCTTCTAGGGGAAGACAAGGGATTACAGGAATAAGCTTTTGGTCTGTCTGCAGCATGTACTTCTGCCATTCTTGCTTTGGGAAAGCAACAGTTTTCCCCCTGTTACTTTACCATATGCATTCCACATTAGGAGTGTCACTATTAAGACAAATCAATTATAGCAAAGAAGAATCCTTTTTCACAGGAACCACATTAAAAAATTACAACACTAAGCTAAACAGACATTTATTGAAACAAACCTACACATCTATCACAACTCCCACATGACATAATCTTATCAAAAACCATAATCAGTATTAAAACTAGGTAAGCAAGCCTTCCCACTGATTTGTATCTCGTGGCTTAGTGACCTTTTTAACTAATTATGCCTGAACTACAGTATAACTCAACTTTTATTAGATGTCAGAGATGCTATGTATAAAATAAATTTGACCAAAGAATCAATTCCTCTCGCCTTGAGATTATTCTACAGCGTTCATCAGTGGGGATCTCTCTTCTCTGCCTGGCTGCCTTTGTTAACTGCAGGAGCTTTGAGAACTCTACTCCATGCAAAACATTTGCTGACTTTAACTCTTCAGAATATGAAGGGACAAAAAAACCTAGCATAGGTACAGAACAAGATAACTTTTCCATTTAGAAACAAGGTTAACATCCTTACTCCCATTCTGCACAGGCAAAAAGTGAGCCACAAAGGCAGTGACATACCCACAAAAACACTGACTGCACAAAGAAGGTCTTATTTTGAAATATATAAGTGTAGAACCATAACCAACAACTGTAAACACAGGACAGAGATTTGTGGTCTGGAAAAGGGGTGGGAATGCAGATTGAATGCATTGTTGAATGCAGTGGAAATGCATTATTGGTGCTCTCATGACTCTGAAACAGGCTACATCTAAATAGCCACTTCCTACCCTCCCCCCACAAATTTCAATCAGTATTGATCTGGCTGAAAAATAATTACCTTCAACTTGAAGGAGGTGAAGAAGAAAAAGGACGGCTGGAAAACTGCAGATTTTTGCTCAAGAAATTCAAATTAGTATCCATTTGCTAACCTGTCAAGCCAGGGTTCTGGGTCCTGAAAACTTTCTGGCAAATCAGGCAGGATTAATGGCTAAAGACTGAATCTAGGCTCACTTCCATGTGTGGCCAAGACAGATGATGTAAATCAAATGTGCACTTCTCCCTCTCCTCCAAAGAGCAATAGCAGAACATTCATTTATTGTGCCATAAATTAAAACTTTACTGTGTCCCAACAGTGTTTTCCAGTGTTTTAAATGCAATATTCTCCAATGTTACCATTGGCAATTTTGAAAGAAAAGCTACTGACGTTTTAAACATTATAATGAAGTACAGAAAAACAGGAATAAAATCAATCTTTCCAAAAAAGCTTCATTAAATATTTACCAGACACTTCACTGTAGTCAAGTTTAACTTCAGAGTAGCTACTGAAATATTGGCAGCTTTAAGATTCTATCTTGAGCTAACTAAGGTCTACTTCATTCATGCTATTTCAGGCCTTCTCTTATCACTACTATTTGGTAGGTCAATTTTCCAAGTGTTTATGATTTCAAAGTACCTTGTCCCCTATAAAGCTTTCATCACCCATAGTTTGTGGCAAGTTTATTTTTTCAAAAATCACCTTTTCCAACACTGCTGGTGTACTGTGTTTTGAACACCTTGTAGAACAGTTAACTTCAGTGCACAAGAGTGGGAAGTCAATGCATTTTAAAGGCCTTGCAGAAGATAGGAAAGGTTTTCATATCCTTCCCTTCAGTTACACCACCCTTCAAAGCTCTGCAGCTTTCCAACTTCAGCCACCTTTCTGCACAAATTGGGAGTGACTGCTCCCTAAAATTTATGCCTTGTCAAGAAAATTGGACAAAATAAAGCTGTCTACTTGAAAAAGAAATTGCCCTTTTCTGCCATTTCACTGCCTAGTTAATACCAAGAAACTGGAGTGAATTATGGCAAATCTTTGATTAACAGATTAATTTTTCAGGGACTAACATGAAGGATACAACTACCAGAAGAGTTTTTCCCCCTATACTCCTACCGACATTAATAAGATGCCTGAAGGTCATCTTCTGCATAGAGTGACAAAAAAATCACGTTTTTCAGATTGATTCTGTGTGATGGCAGTGCCATCTGTCAAGTAATGCTGGACTGATCAGAATATTGTGTGAATTTTTATGTAGCCTGTGAGAGTATTATAAGTATATTATGTCTTTTTCATAACATATCCAGGTCTCTGGAGAAAAATAAACCCGCCCAGTAAACCCACAATTGAGATTAGTAAGTGAGATGTGGTCTTATCTAGCTGTTAACTAAATAAGGAGGAGAGCCTTTGCATGCTCACACCTCTCAATATTTCTGCCATGTACATTTCTAAACTTAAATGCCATGAGTTAATAACTTGAAATATTTTATTGCAAAATCAGGCAAGAAACTTTTAGAAAAAAGTTAATAAAAAGGTAGGTTTAAACTATAAGAAACTGCAAAACATATTAGAATTGAGGTATAATTTGCATAGGATAGCTCTTTTAGATTTATATTAGGAGACTACTTTCCTGTGTGTTAGGGTAAAAGGTGGGCAGCTGAACCCTTTTTTACTGTGCAATGATTGCTAGCATGAAAGGAAGCAGCATCACTTAGATGCAGTCTTTCATCTCCCATTAAATTCGATGTCACTGCGATTTGTATATTAATAATTCTATTCCCAGAAAACACAGGGAAGAAGTAGGTACCAGTGCTACAGAGGGTACTTCAAAGTATCTGTATCAGACATCTGCAAGAGCCTGAAGTGGTCACTATAAAGCCCCCAAAAAAGGCCCACACAGAGGTATCAAAGCAATTCGGGTTCTTCAGATGAAACAGGTGTTATTTCTAAAATTAAGAACCTAAAGAAAATAACCTAGTACAATTTTAAACAAGTGAAAATACACACATCATGCATTGCTGTGTAGGACTTGAGGGACCAAAGCTCCTACATGAACAGCCAGAGAAGAGGCAGCTCAGAATATCTAACATGAAAGCAAGCAGATACATTCAGGCAAACAATTCTCTTATAAAAATTGATAATGCTGATAAATCAACATTTAATGAATATGCAAAATAAAGCAGCACAAAGGACTTACATAATTTAAGACTTTAGTCTGCAAAGCATTACAGAACAATTCTATAACCCCAAACCAGAATGACTGAAAATGTTTTGGTTCTAGAAAAAACCCAAACTAGTTTGAGTTAGTTCTGCTTAAGAATACACAGAACAGAAGGTATTTAGTGGGCCTGAAACCACAGAATTTCATGTTTTAGTGGATGCCAGCAGCATAACTTTTTAGCAACATTTCACCTCATCTGTGATGCCAGCTAGAATTAACAGGAAACTGAAGACTCAGATAATTCCTTGGGCCTCAAAGGAAAAATTTGCACTCAATTCTAAAGTTGACTTGAGTACCCCAAAAAAGAAAGGTTTTCTAGAAACACACAAAGGGCTCAGAGAGAAGTGTTTAAGTTTATCTAATTTTAAAAGTGCTCAGTGATCACAGGTTCTTTAAGAGGCTGGTCACAGGATTTATATGTTACTGAAGAGTTACTCTGTTACTCTGTTAGATGAAGATTCTTACATAATTTAATCATCACAAAGCTTTTAGGCAATTCTTAAGCCCCAACATCAAGGGAGAGCATGTGTTATGAAAATGCCCATCCAATATTCAGGTTCAGCTATTGAAAAAAGATATCTCATGGGGACACTTACTCACCTGAGGTCAACTAGAAGAGACCTTCAGCTGCAATTAATCCAGCTTTCTGATATATGAAATAGTTTTTAAATCATAGCCCAGTTTCTTGGTGAGTTAGGACACTAATCATCAGGTTTTTAGATTCTTTTGCAGACTCACCTGCTCCTGGGTGCACTCTGCTAGAAAAATATCACTGCACATTTTCTTCAGAGAGTGGATGCTGATTTTGTAGCTGAAACACTTTATCAGGCACAAATATTCCATAAGCAAATCCCCCCACTGTCACTTTAAGCTGGATAAAGAAACCTTTATCCAGCTTATCAAGTACTGTATCAAGTGTTCCTGCACCACTAAGGCAGTGCATTGGATAGGATCTCAGATCTTTTCCAGAACAGTTAAAAACATCACAGGAATAATTTCCATAGCTTTCCCCTTAACACATATATGAAGTATATAGAATAATTGAGTGCCATTTATTAATTTAATGGCTAGGTATGCACTTAATTTAGGTTTTGAAAAATGAAAACCATAATGATTCTCTGTGAAATATTTTTCCTAGATTGACACCGCTGCTCTAACATTGCATAAAGCAAGCTGGCAGCTGCAGGGTATACCCATGCATTTTTATGCACCTGTGTTGAGTTTCAATAACCTGTTGCTAACTGCTTATGTGAGATTATTCCTTGTATGTCAGGGAAAAAAGGGATTTTTAAAAATGTTATTTTAAACTAAAACATGTTCACATTAAATAACATGAATAAACTCTATTAGCTAGGCAGGTTTCCTTGTATTATCAGACTGCTCTGAAAGTAGTTCGAAGGCAAAATACCTGTTCCCAGGAGCATCATTATGATCTTTAGTCCCTTTAACTAGAAGCAGGTTAAGCTACTTCCAAGCATTTGACCTTGAAGGATCTGAACCAGGAAAGCCTACACCTCACCTAACAGTTATGACAGATGCTTTATTTGGAGCATGCACAAATACTGTCCTACAAGCACTTCACCTCTCCAAAGGATTAGGGTTCACCTCTGTGCTGACATCTCTTGCGAACTAATCCCCACCCTTCCAAGGTTAATAACTTGCTCTACTACCGGTGCTTGCCACTTTCGAAAGACACAAACTGAGGGAAGATCAGGCGTGACTCATGTTACTATATTGCCACACTGTGGGCTAAAGGAGGCATTGCGCTTCTCCAACTTCGCTGACAGGAACACGCGAAGCAAAGACCACCCATGCTTATGCAGAAAAAACTGCTCTGTTTATAGGAAATGAAATTATTAAAGTAACAGCACTCAATGTGAAAAAAATACAGGCTTGCCACCGTAATAAATGCACGTAATTTTGCCCCTTAAGATCCGTTCTAAATTGTTCCCTCCAAAAAACATTATTATGGAAAACTCCTGGGCATTGGATAGCCAAGCCACTGAGTTTCAAAGCTAGTGACAGGAAAACATAATCTCAAAATGAAGACAACAGTCCCACAACTTAGAAGCATCATAAGACAAAATTACCATGTAATGATGTGAGTCTCCTACATTCACAAAACAGCTGTAACTGCACACTGAGCCCAGCTTCAGCTTTCTGTCTCAATTGGCGTAAGTTAGAATGCTGCAAGCCCAACCCAAGGCACTGCTCAACTTAAACATCCCAACCATTTCTAGGTACACAGCAATAAAAGGAGGAAAAATCCACTGATGAGTTTGCAATGAAGCACTTAGATCAGGTCTTGAAATGGAAGAATACCTGCAGTTCCTAACTTCTGTTTCCCTTTATGCTTTCTTGGCAAATAATCTCACATTTAAGTTAGGATAATCCTTCAGTGCTGTTCACAGTGGCCACACACAATTACACATTACCTACTCAGAGAAAAGGATCTAGTTACCATTATACAGCATGAGAATAACCCTGTCCTTTTCAGACAGATAGTGATAGGAGGTGGTGCTTCACCTAAATAACACTCAGGTAACTGAAGGCTGAGGCAACTAAACAGCATTATCTCCTGTATGACAGGAGATAATCTCCTTTTATGACAGCTGTTTTTCATAGTGTCCTTCTGGACAAAATGTCCAGCACACAGATAAACTGTGCCATGGAAAGGGCCCTGGGGTCCTCTTCATGGGAAGCTGGGTCTGAGTCAGAAGGGCCCTGGCAGCCAGGAGGGCCAACCCTGTCCTGGGGGCATCAGGGACAGCATCACCAGACAGAAAAGGGAGGGGATTGTCCTGCTCTGCACTGGGGCAGCCTCACCTCCAGTGCTGGGGGCAGTTTTGGGTGCCACAATATAAAAATGACATGAAGCTGTTAGAGAGTGCCCAAAGGAGGGCCATGAGGAGGGTGAAGGGCCTTGAGGGGAAGCTGTGTGAGGAGCAGCTGAGGTCACTTGGTCATTCCAGCATGGAGGAGACTGAGGGGAGACTTCATTCCAGTTACAACTTCCCTGAGAGGAAGAGCAGGGGCAGACACTGATCTCTTCTCTCTGGTAACAGTTGTTGCATCAGAGGAGGTTTAGATTGGATATTAGAAAAAGGTTTTCTGCCCAGAGGGTGCTTGGGCACTGGGACAGGCTCCCCAGGGAAGTGCTCACAGCACCAGCCTGACAGAGTTCAGGAAGCCTTTGGACAACACACTAGGGCACATGGTGTGACTCTTGGGGATGGTGCTGTGCAAGGGTGGGAGCTGGACACAACGATCCATCCTTGTGGATCCCTTCCCGCTCAGCTTATTCTGTGATTCTGTGAAACAACACTGTTTTAAACCAACATTACTCCTGGAAGAGAACAGTATTTTTACCAGGCCACAAATAAACTCACCCTGGAGCTAACAGAAAAGTCTGCTTTGCTCATGTGTTTCATTTGCAATATAGCACATTCATGCCAGTGTGTTTAAAATGATCTTCAGTGAGTCTTACAATGACAGTTACAGTCTGTCTTATATCTGTATTAACTAATAGGAAAACTATTGATTTTACTTAAATACAGTAAGCACAGTAAATAAAATGACCGCTACCACCCACTTCTGACTGGCAGTTACTAATTGCTTCAGACACCTTCTTGGCTACTTTATTAAGACACTGCACTAGGTTCAGAGCTCACGATACATATTAGCTCTTAGGAACAACCTGGCAAATTACCTAATTATAAGCAGGAGCATACAGCAGAAGGATTACTCATTGCAGGGAAATTGATGGAGCCCTTTATAGAGCTAAAAAAGATTTTGCAGTTTCAATTTTTTGTTCCCAAGAATTAATTTTATAGGGAAAAGGTAGGACTGCTAACAGTAAACTCAGTTTGAGAAGTAATTAATATATGCCATCAGTCAGCAGCATTTGCCCTAACCAAAATAACCTAAAGTAACCATTTTTTGAAAGGTGAAAGCTTTCCATAATGAAGTTTGCATTCTGTGCATCATTCTTGAAGCTATTTTCCCCCAGACATTTTAGGTAACAGAGATCTGTAAGAAACACTGTGCTTTACAGAAATGGATGCCTGAATTTCCTGAGAAACTATCACAAAATTTTCAGATTCCTGCACTGAATAATTATTTCACCACCATATTCTGCCTTTTCTTTGCGAAGCAGAAGTTTGGAGTTTGCCTTAGGTCTTGAAAGTGTCACACAGTTCCAAGCCTCAGCCAGTAACCCAAACCAAACAATGTTATGATAAAGGACAGTGCCAACGTGGGAATAAGTGTGCAACTGAGGTATCCTCTATGTCCTCATACAAATTACATCATGCAAAACTCAAGAATGAAAGTCTAACACAGCCTGCTAAACCCACTGTGAAGATTGTGATGTAATCTTTGATCTCATGTAGAGTGAGGTAAAACCCTCTACTTCATTGTAAGACAAGCAGAACAACCTTTAGTTGTTCTAGAATTAAGTGTATTTATTTATAAAGACATACGCAAATCAACATGGACAAATTAAAAAGATGCTTTAAAGGAGCTGATTTTTAGGAATTGCTTCCTATAGATTTATACTCACATTCGCTTTTGATTTCCCAGTTGACTCCACACTTCAACTACAAAGCCATCAAAATTTTCATTCTAAATAAAGAGAATTGTCAACAAAACACAGTTAATGACCACGCAGTTATTTTTCTTGTACTATTACAGATTGAACATGCTTTGTATTCTTACACCAGATTCATCTTTAACACAGCATTTCATGGAGAAGTCCAAGAGAAATTTAAATCATTTAACAAACACAAACATGCAAAAGTTGAAAATCTCTGTTAGTTATCCATCATATCTACTTTTACAGAAAAAGCCAATATTGTATTAGAAAAATTCAGACACTAATGAAAGGTGGTTGTTAAGCAAATAATTTGACACACTTTTATTTGTATATCAGGGAAAAAACTCATTATCTCTTGAGTCTGAAGACACAAATGCTAATTCAGCATAGACATGATTCCAAGTATCTCCCATAATTAGTCTCTCTTTTGATAATTTATTCTTAGCATGATCAAGGATACTGTTGTACTTGAATTGACATCCTTAAGAAGTCAAGTGTTACTGAGGACTTAAAATTGACATATTGGTTAAAAATTTTAAGAAATTACTCAGTTTAACTGAGTACATCCAACTTCCTCTAGAGCACTGTAAGATTTCTTTATGTCATGTAGCAAGTGACAACTCTTATTCTGACAATAAATAAACAGGCTGCCATGAATCAATCACTAATGCTGAATGTCTTTTGGGTGCAGCTTGTCTATTCTCACTCATGGGATAGCTCAAAAGGCATTAAGAAAGGGGTTGGCCAGAAACCGCAGCAAAATTCCTTCCTCCTCTCCCTAATCTCTTAACATTTTGAGGAAACTGGTTGATCAGACCTGAGCAAAACTGCTCAGTAATACATATCCAATGAGTGATTCTTGGTATTAAAAGTGGTTCCTTAGCTTTACCACACTGAGCCTGAATGCATTCCTGTACAGAAAACAGCACCCATTGCACCCATGACTCTTTTACTGTCCATCAGAAAATACCACTAAGCAGTATAGCCACAGCTCAATAATTATATTTCTAATAGAAATGTAAAAGAAATTTAAAGCAGGCAAAAATCACGAGTGCAGCTGCCAATGACAACAAGGTTATGTTGATCAGACTGATGTAGTCCCAGGTTAGACTCACAGTCACCTGCACTGAAGTGTTGCTACATTTCATATTTACAGGAACTGGGCACATACTAAGACACACTATCAAGAATCCTGCCTCATTATTGCTTTCAGCAAATTCTATTTCATAGAATGCAAAATCACAAGAAATTAGAAAACATCTATTACAAAAGGAATCAAGTATCATCTCACACAATTTTATAAACATCATAAATAGGTTTTTTTACCTTGGCTAGCAGAACCATGTTCTTGGAAAGCTCCTCTATCTCATCTTCACTGCCAAAAACACTCTCAAAGTCTTGGTAAGTCCAGCCATCAAACAAAATCCGAGGCACTATCAGGCAAAGTAGTCATCAGTAGAGAAAATAAGGAATTTATTATTTACACTGGAAAGTTTCTGCAGAAACAGAATACAGCAGATACAAGCAGAGATGCCACTAAAAATCATATCCCATGACTGAGATCTGACCACCTTCAGCAGCATAGATGAACTGACACTGTAGAACATTCTTCTTCATTTTAAGTTTAATGATCAGCACTGATACAAGTTTTAAGAGAAGGTATTTTCATTTGATTGAACAATCTTAACTGAACTACCACTCAGGGCCTCAAGTAGAGTCTTGAACCAGCAACAACACAAGACACCAATCTTTAAGTTGTGCATCTGTTCTACCACAATAATGAGGTAGAAAAGTTCACCTCAAACTCTAATTTACTTCATACATAGCCCTACATCACTTCACTCTTCTACTCAACTCAGTGCCCTAAGACAAATTTTTACTTTTGGAAAGCACTTGAGCTTATGTGAATTTTTTTTCTAAAAACACAAAACATTAAAAAAATAGTCATGAAAACTGATGTTGGAAGAGTTGACAATCATGCCCACAGGAAAAGGCAATGGATTTTATGGAGCTATGTCTAAGCCCCTTCTAACTACCTTGGTTGTAAAAGAGTATTTATAAGAGTATAAAGAGATTTCAAAGGCTTTATCCTCTGGCAACTGAAGTACGTTAAAATATCTGACTGAGCATTCCATTTTTCTAATACATTTCAAATTTCATACTCCCTTCTGAATCAAGAAGCATTTCACAGCTCCACAGAATTCTTGCTATAGACAAATGCAAGAAGCACAGCAGAATCTCTACAGCAATGTTTGCCATTTTCCCTAAAGACACACAATGCAGCACATCCCATGAGTTCCCAGCTTCAAGGGGAGAAGAGACAAAGCAGATCTTTTCTATCATGCAGGGAAGTCTGACTGACTGACTCAGATTTGGATTTTTTTTTTTCTTTTTAACTACACAGAACCCCAAGCAACAAGTTTGAAGACTTCTTTCCCCAGGGAGGCACACAGTGTTATATACTAGTATCGTTCCATGGAGGGCACTGTAACCCAGGATTTATTCAGAGAAAAGAAGCTAAGGCAAAACATAAAGGCATCAAGAGGGCCAACAAGTCAGTTACTTAACTATCTACACTTAACTGCTTTAATTTTTCTTCTCAGACATCTTCTTCATACAGCTGTGCTAAGGTAATCTTCCTTCCTCCCATACAGACCTGGAAGAAAGTCTTACTTTCCTCTCCTAGAAGCTAAAGAAGATAAAAAGCAAGCAAACAGACATAAACCAGAGACTCACCTATTTTTATGTTTTTGGAGGTTTTTCTCACATCTTTCATCCAGCCTGTCAAACAGTATCAAGTAAGACAGCTGATAAAATATAAATGATGTTGACAATGATAACATATTTTCAAGTATTCTTCGAATGATGTAGCATAGCTTCATTATACACATCTTCCTGCCACAGACCAGGAGTTCATAATCCACCCAGACAGAACATCTTGTGATGCACAGAATCTGAAGGCATGAACCTGCAGCACAGCATTCACTACAGCCTTACAATAGTCCCCACCCAGCCCCTCCCTGCTTAGTTCTACCTCACTATGGAAAGCTACCCCAGTGCCTACTCAGAATAACACTTCTGCAGCCACCAGGCATCACTGGGAGGAATGTCTGATTTTTTCAGATGATACTTTAAAGTGTCCCATTCACTCCTCCTGGCGGCCATTGCATTAGGATGAATTTGTTAGTAGGCACTACCGTGGTAAGAATTATAGCTATTTCAAATTAAATTTCACATTCAATCAACTTCAAAACCATGAACTAGTACATACTAGCTGAAATTTAATCTTGCTGCCACTTTCCTCGCCATGAAGAGAAAAAATTCTCTTCAAATTAAATTTCTCTTCCCTTTCTAAATAAATTTCTCCTAAAGCTTTTGCAAAGGGAAAAAACCAAAACCCACAACAGGTAAACAACTGCACAATACAACACCCAAGACTGTTTTTCCCTGTACAGGATCTTTGTCCTTTCATTTTTTTTAAGAGGGGTTTTGTGGACAGCATGGTGGAAAAGCCAATCATTCTACTTACATTTTTTGACAAATAAACTATGTACACTTATGGAAGCAGGTGAGGACAGAAAGAAGTTCAATCTGAAGAAAACCCAAAAAAATGTAATGGATGAAAGTACTTCACCACGTGGCAGAGCCAGCAAAACCCACCTAGTATGCCAAATCTACACAGTCTGCAACAATACTGCAATTCATCTTCAAAGGAAAAAAAAACAACACCTTGATCAGCATCATGGAGCCCAGTGAACTGGAACCTTTCCTTCCCTCTCCTCTTCACTTGTAACCAAACCGGTGAGATTAGTGTAAATTTGTTTCCAAATATTTTAGCAATGTCATAACCATGGTTGTTCCACTAGAAAAACAAAGGAGACAAAAAAGTGAGAGACTCAGAAGTAAGATATACAGTTCACTTCACTTTTGACTGATATAAACTCTTTAACAGAAATGTAATCATCTGCTAGATCCTTACTTGTTCATTTGAGGAAACCTGCTGGGATATTGCTTTCATTTAAATAAAAAAGTACTCCTGAGCTACAGCAACTGGCTTGTAGATTCCCACACAGTTTTGAATTTACAGACTCTGAATTTATGTTCAAGAGAACTTGAGAAAGGTGAAAATTTATAGGGCACCTATTTGTCTTTTGACCAGTGTAAGACAAAAATGAGTGAAAAGTATCCTGTAAAAAAAGGGATGAAACATTTATCATTCAAGAAAGAATGCTTTGAAGGAGACAGGATAGCAAAAGACATCAGTTTGACAGCAGTTTGACAGCATTCAATTGTTACTGTTGATTTAGCAGGTTCGAGTTGCAGCCCTCCTGTTCTGACTTCACTGCAACTTCCTCTGACTCACCACTGACAGGAGAATACTCTCATCCATGTTAAAACCAGCATTAAGGGAGCTTCCCTGTCTGACCATCTAGGAGCCACTCTGGCAGTCACAACACCACCAGCCCAAAATTTCACAGCTGAGGGTGACTCCAGTGACCCCAGGGTGTCGTCCCTCCTGGTCCCTGCACACCCACACAGTCAGACAGGGTTTCCTCACTGGCTCAGCCGTGGGTTTCCCAAGGCAGAGTCCTAGATGTCTGGAACCCTAAAGCAATTTAATTGTGGTGCAGTAACACAGAGACAGCACGAGCTGGTGCCTCTGGAGAGGGACCCCCAACAAAGGAATCCCCAGGTTTTGTACCCTCCATGCCTGTGATAGTCTGGGGTCTTTCTGCTGAGCCCTTGGTTCCTTCTGTGTCCAAGTGCCTGGTCACCTGGCCACTGCCACAGGTCCCCATGCCCTTTGCTGTCTGAAAGGTCAGCACCAGGTCATGGCCCTTTGTCCGGGGCTCCCACCCAGGTACAACCTGCAGCCCCACTGCAGCTGCACACCCAGTGCCTGCTCTAAGTGCATTGCTCAACACCAGGGAGGGGAAAAACAACATACACCCTCCTAGAGGACCTAGACATCCTCCAAGAGACAGATGGGAGAACAAGGGTTTGAGACCCCCTGAACCCACTCAAGTCTCAAATACTTGTCTGGCTATTTGACTAGCAGCCCCCATTACTATAAAAATACTTCTAAAACAGGGATGCAAACTTGCAGCACAGTCTGCTGCATATTCATTCAAAGCACAAATTTTATTGATTGTATCAACTTACAGGAGTAATATATCCCAGAACATCTCCTGAAAAATGTCGTTCCTTCATCTTCTTGGAGCAATAACTTTTATGTTCCAGTATAATATCCTTTGCTTTTGGATCCACAACTACCAATCCCCTGTCCTGAACATTTTTATCAGAATGCAGCTTCTGTGGAGAGAAGACAGTTATTAGAACCAGTTATATGAAACAGCCACTTTCAATGGTAACAGACTTTAAAAACAACAGCAAAACAAATAACTTCATTAAACTCTGAGCACTCCTTTTAAATGATGCAGAGCACTTTGATTTGAACTGAAACATACAAGTCCTCAGAAACTGTCATCATCAGTAAACTTACTTTGTTTGTAAAAAGCATATAAACTTCGAGGGTAAAAAGCATAAAAACAAAAACCAAAGCCCAAGACATTATAAGAGTAAAGAACATAATTTATGACAGCTAATGGTGCTCTGTTTTCTAACCAATCCTTTCTGTCTGTCACCCCCAAAATAATAAAAAGGGGTTAGGAGTTCTTAACCAAGAATTTGAAGACAGCTTTTGAACTGGATATATTTTAGTCTGAGAATGCTGCACTGTGAAGGCCAAGATTTTAAACACTCTTCTTCAGGGAATATGCTACAACTGACCCAGCAGATAAAAACAGAATGAGAAGATCTAATGAGATGTTCATGGTGGGTATGCAGAAGGCATCTATTGATTCATTGTAAGGAATTTAGGGAGATGGCCTGCCTTAACACCTTGTGTTACCCTCACTACCTGCAAATTTGGTAGATGTTGAGCAAGTGATACAAACAGTGACAGATGTTCATGCATAATGACAGGAAACAATAACACGCTCAGCAAGTGAAGAGAGACTTCAGCATGCTGGCTGTGTTTGCTCGGATTATTGTGGGACTCTGAATCATTTCTGCCTGCAAAAAAACAACTGATTAGAAGGCTCTTCAAAATCTTTCATCAGGATACAGCCTTCCCATTGGCAATGTTCCATTCCACCAGTAAATGACCTAGAGCTCTTGGCCCAAACTACTGTTCCCCACCCTGATTTCCAAAGGGATGGAAGTGTGTTCCCTGAGGGGACAAAAACTTCCTGTTTCTGCAACTTGCATAGAGGAATAAAGCTCCAGAAGTCTACATCATGTGTTTCAAGAAGTGAACCATTTATGACACACAGAAAAGGTGAAGGAAAGGACAGTTTCAAGTTTTATCTGTGAGTATCACTTCAGTGGAAATGCATTAACACTCTTTTAACAGAGGTAGAGGCCATTTACCAAAGTTCAATTAATTCACTTCACACGTTAGATAAGACAAGAATTTCGGTTATTTCCCTTACCTTTTCCTCCAGTTTTTTCGTAGCACCTTTCTTTGCATCTGTTTTTGACAGGGTACCTTCAGCTAGCCAGCATACCATGGCAAGAGAAAGGGATGCACAGAGAAGCCTCATGGTGTTTTTCCCCATGCCAAGTTTCTCTTCTCCTGAAAACATAAGGGTTCAAATCTCTGTGAACAGAGAAATATAACAGTTTCATTTGGTTGTCTTGTCTAAAATAAGTCAAGACATTTTCTTATCTTGTTCCATTTCCAATCAGACTTATTAACGCAGCGCTTCTGCTCTGGCAACAAAAGCAGTGCATTGTAAGAGATTACTTCTAGTCTCAAACACCTTTTTTGTCCCTTGTTTTAGTAGCTGTATCACAGATGAAGTGGGTTGGACCCCTGCAACTTCCTTTTTAAGGATAACTTTTTTTTTTTTGCTCCTCCCTAGCCTGGTCAGTGTGTCATAAATTAATTAACAGATATAAAAAATTATAACTATATGCTTACAGCTACGTGCCTTTACTGTAACAGCAGAGACCTTTGCTTTCAATTCCTTGCCAAGTCACTGATACAGAAATTGAAGAAAAAAAAAGGAGGGGGAAGGGTGGGCATGTCCTTTTTGTCTAGAAGAAAAACTCTGACAGTTTGCCCTAGCTCCAGATAAAGGAACTGAGAATTAGGAGACAACAGTTCTGTTGTGTGTTCATCTATCACACCTTGTATCTGTAGGAAGACTTTAAAAAACAAAGTCAAATACAGCCAGAGTTTGTTTTTCAATCTCTCCCCAGTTAAAAGTTGCACTGGTTTCCCAGCCTAGCTCCCAGTAGTGAATAAGAAGAAAACAGAAAAAAAAAATTTGGCATTTGGGGAACCAGGGCTCTAGATCTGTATCAAGCAGCTTCTCATATTTATGAGATCCTGATCGAGAAGAAAATTGGTTCTTTCCAATATTCTGAATTTTTGTTGAACTTGAAAAACTATCTTGCTTTTTATACTACTCTACCACTCATTCTGAAGACCCACAAGCTCATTTCTAGAAATCATATTTATAAGATTTGTTCTACTGGCACTGATAACAAGTGCTGCTCAAAGTTTGAGTACTTTGTTTCAAACTTTCAAAACATCAGGTGCAGATCCCACAACACAAAACTGAGCCTCTGAGTACTGTGGCAGAAGGAACCTTAAAGTTTCAATGGAAATGTACTCAATGAAACAGACATGAAATCAACAAGTCAACAAACTTGCTAGTATTAGTATGTGTCTGGTTTAGCAGTGAGATTTTAAAAACCAGAGGTATTTATTAAAGGATTTAGGGGTTCTGCAGGAAAAGAGAGTAATACTTGATTAGGCAACAAAGTAGAACGATGATGGCAGAAGTGCTTGAAAAAAACAATGCCAGTCACCAAAGAACATCAAAAACCTCCTGTACAAAATTATTTGAAGATTTTAGTAAAGACTTTTATAAACAGCAAAATAAAAGCAGAAATCCTTCTAATATTTCCTGGATCCATGGAGTGTGGTAAAAGCTGAATTGCTATAAAGCTTGAAATTCCTACGATGAATAATTAAGGTCTCATTCTTCTACTTTGACTTCAAGGTCACTGGAAACCCCCTTGTTTTCCACATTCTAAAAATGAGACAAAGCAGGTTGCTTTTGATAGTATCTCCTATGTTCCATCTAGCTTGGCAAGATCTATAAACTATTGCAGAGAGGAACAACTGAGAGCCTGAAGAGTCAATACAAGTCTTAACTACTTGGACAGGATATCAATTCTCCCAGAAGCTCGTATATATCGATTTGGAGGCATTTGATTTCACTTTCAGAAACAATTAGCAACAGCATCACTTCCCTGAAAAGAAGATAATGTCTAACAGCTGAAGAACAGAAGCTTAGAAAACCATCCCTGAACTCTAATTAGACATCAAAATGTGCTCATTTCCTTGACAGGATCGTATCCATCTGTCAATTATTGTTAAGTCAACATCCACTCCTAGATTTGTAAGAAGCACTGAGCCTGTGGCAAATTGGTTTCTGCTACTGACAGTCCAGTATAAACTCTTGGTTGGACACTTATTTTAATAGTTTGTTCCTTAACAACATCAATGAAAATTAAGTAGATGGGATTACTGTAACACAGAAGATGAATTGGTCAGACTTTAAATGCTCTTTATGGAAAATATAAGGATGCATTTTGCAAGCTTTACAAAACGAAATTCTCATCAAACTTTTATTCTCCGAACTCTCTGCCATTTTTTAACACTTCTCAAATTAGTTGAACTCAGAAGAACTGTCTGAGCTTGGCACTCTTTATCTCCTCTGTCACTGCAAAATGCAAACAGAATTTAAAACTGCCTCTATGTCCTTGTCCAACTGATACTATGGACAACTCAAAGTATAAAACATCATCTGACAAACTGATCTGAAGCCCAGGTTTCTCTCCTAGCCAAGTCACAAATGTTGCTTAACCCCACCTCCACATGAGGTAACATACTTTTGGAAAGCTGTTTTAAATTATCTTAATTTTTAAAAGCAAGTAAAGCTAGCACAGATTTAGGCAGTCTGGAATTAGCAAGCAAAGAAACTAAATGGATGGTACACAACACACTGTCAATGTTCATAGTTTATTTATAAATAAGAAACTAGATTCTAACTACATTTGCAGAAAGAACCTGCATCACTTAGCAAAGGAAGGCCACGAAACATACTGCTGATGCGTTTTTAAATTAAAACAATAAAAGCTATACTGGGGAGTGAAGAGTGAGAATAAATCCATTTCTAACCTGAGTAAACATTGAACCCTCCCCCCTTGTAAAGCGCTCCACCTTGACGTTCAGAATTCCCTCCCACACCCGCCCGGCTCTGGAGACACCAGGGAGCCAGCACGCCTGCCACGGCATCGGCGCCTCTGTGGCCGCTCCGAGCTCGGCCCCGGCGGGGCAGCCCCGGCCTCCCCGCGCTGCCGCGTCACCCCCGCAGCGGCACGGCCGGGCCACGCCGGGCCCCCGCCCCGCCGGCGCGCGGCCTCGCCCCCGCCCTTTCCCCACTCTCCGTCCCTTCCCAGCCCCGCCGGGCCACGGACACCACGTACCGCCCGCCGCCGCCGCGGAAGTGCGGGCGAGCGGCAGCGCCCCGCCCCGCCGGCTCCGGGCAGCGCCGGGGCGGCGGAGGGCGCCGGCTGCGCCAACATGGCGGGGCGGGAGAGGCTGCAGCTGTGGCAGCGGCGCCCCGGCGCTCCGGGCCGGGCCCCACCGACAGAGCCGCCGCTGGGCTCGCCCGGCCGGACCCGGGTCGCGGTGCTTTGGGGCTCATCCGTAGCTGAGGAAAGGAAATGCTAATTATGGTGTGATTCTAAATTTCCATAAAGAACCTCTTGGTTTAGCCCAAGCTATAGCAAATTGAAACAGCTCCAGGTCTAGCCTGGAGAGGAGGAAGTTCGGGGTTACTTTATCACTTTATCACTCACTGCCCAAAAATAGGCTGTAGCCAGGTTGGGATCAGCCTCTTCTCACAGTGGCTCAAGAGGAAATGGCTTTAAGTTATGCCCGGGGAGGTTCAGGTTGGACCTGGGGGTCCAGCCGGGAGGAATTCCTATACAGAAGGTGATGAGACATTGGGAGAGTGGTGGGGTCACCTTCCGAGGAGGTGTCTAAGAAAAACTTAGAGCCATGGTCTAGTTGACATAGTGATGTTTGATCACAGGTTGGACTCGATAATTTCTGAGGTCTTTTCAAAACAAATTCTTTCTGTGATTCTGAGAAATAGTGTTGGTAAATCAAGAGCTTGGGCTAAAATGCACACACTGACCTGGAGGCAAAATAATCATATAGGTAAGGCTGCAGAGAGTCTGCAGGCAGTACTGCTGACTCTGGGTGTGTAGAAAGGAGAGGTCAAACCTCTGATGGCTTTTAACAGACTGTAAAGTAAAAGATTGTGTTTATAATTGAGTTTTTTATTTTCCTCGGCTCTGACCTTCTACAATTTTGCATGCAGCATGGCTTGTGTTACCGCTATTTACTACAGCAGAAGTTTTAGTATAACCCTGTTATTTCGCAGGCTGCTTACAGGGACTAAATACCCTATCAAAAGACTTGATAAAAAATGGATGTGTTATATCATGATGTAGAGGCAAGGCCTGCATATCCTAGCAGTGCACTTCCCAACAGACGCCTTCCTGTGGCCTGCTTTCTCTCTTGGTTACAGTTTGGTGCAGCCTGCTAGGAGCTGAACTGGAAGGTTGCCTTATTCTGCTGAACTGCCCTCTTCTTTCATTCCCTCTTGTGTAATGAAGATCTTCATGAGCATTCTTCAGCACTGAAAAGAAAAATGGAAATATTTTTCCTCTGAACAAAAGTCTTGTCAGTGAAGTAGATGCATGTTCTTCTATGCCCAGATCCATCCCAAATTTCTGTAAAATTAGAGTTTCATGCAGGCTAACTTTGTGTTTTCTAGTGTTGAAAGCAGCCCATCTGATACTCTGGCATGGCAGAAAGCATTGTGCTCTGTGTTAAGGGATAATGAATGTTCAATGTCAAGTACAGAAACATGGTTGTGTGTGTGTGGTGGAGCCATGGATTCTGTTTAGTCCTGAGTTCGTTTTGGTTCCAGTAATGGCTGGAATGATCATAAGGAGCAGAAGAAAACAATAACTGGTGAGACAAATGTGAGAGAAGTAACAAAAGGAAAGGAGCAATTCCTTTTTTGTAGTTTCCACAACAGGATCTTCACCAGCTGAAAACACTCAGATGAATGGTGATAGTTTTATGAAGGTCAGTGCAATTATTAAAGGCTTTGTACCAAAGTGCAATGAAATTCTGAAAAAAAAAATTAACATAACTCCCATATAAAATGGGAAGGGGGGGACAAACATTGTGGATTTGTTGGCAAACAAATGTGATGCCAAATGTTTTATGTAATAGGAAAATATTTCTTGGTACCATCTCCCCTTTAATGCTGATTTTACAGTAATTATAAATGTCTTAAATAATCATGACATCTTGGGATGGATACCCATTTATGGTTTTTTTTGGGCAGCCTGGTGTTTTATAGATGTTAGGCTCAAACCAAAATTGCACACAATTACCAACTCAGTGTGTTTGCAAAGGGTTGTGCCTGGTGCAAGCTCTGTGCTAACAGCTGGGATCATATTACAATGTTTCTTTCAGCCAGGATGCATCTAGAGACCATTACAGTCTCTCTTTCCTCTAGATACCTATTATTCACATAAAATTTAAAAGGATAGATATGCCTACTCATTTGTCCTGATTGCAAGCCTTTGTTGAGGCAAAAAGAGAACAGGGTGAATATAGTGAAGCCTCAAAAGCCAGTCAAAGGAGGTTGACATAAAATAATCAGGGTATGTGTACTGCACACTGAGCCCCTTCAAATGAAACATTTAGCTGTATGCAGCAAAACTAGAGTCATCCATATGCATTAACCACTTGGATATTTTCCCAGTTCTCAAGAAGAATTTGCAGCTCATGCTTAGCTTGTACTGCCACAACTATTCTGCTGGCACTATTTAAGCCACTGCTGCAAAGGCAGTTGGATACCTGCATGACTTGCAGTATTGACAGGCATACAGCCAGACAGGACTGACAGACTGAGCCTTTAGGTGTCACTGTGCTCTTAGGAGTAGAAAATAGCTCAACATTTTGGCTAGCTCAAAAAAGATTTCTTTTTTTTCTGATCACAGAAAAAGCCTCATTTAGTGACATGGGAAGTTTTCATCTTCAAAGGTGCATGGAAATTATTATTAAGCACCAAAATCTATTTGTAAAGCTGTGAAGAAGGAAAGTGCTCTTCATGAAAGCCTACAAATAATCTGAGTTGAATAATGGACTAATTGGGCACGACTGCCTATAGTTGCACTTGGTCTACAAAATGGATCCAGGGACAAAGGGATAATTGCGTGACTACCACATGCTGTCATCCTGCCTTTCCATAGAGACTTGCACAACTAAAAGTACTCATGTAACCATGTATCCTGAAAACACCCAGAATAGACCCTTGAGGGATACAGCCACTGTCAGACAGATGGCATCAAGTATTATGTAGATCTTTATGAGAGAAAAATGTATCATGAAATTAAAGGTACTGGAGCTTGATGAATCTAAAGATGCAAGGTCTAGACAAGCAGAATTGACCATGGGAGCAAACTATCCAGGGCAACAGTGAATTTGATTATATCAGAGCAAGACTCAGTGCCTTTCTGGAAGACAGACTGTAGCTAAAAGCTAGATATTGGGCTACATTCACTGGTGTAAAACACAAAACAAAACAAAAAACCCAGATGAAATTAAATGGCTTGAAGTGTGCTGAAATAGAGGCAGAATGACTGATTGATCTCCAGTGGCCCTAAGTAGAATCCCATGATTCTACAAGTCATTATTCTCCACTAAGCATACTAATCCCTTGCATCATGACTGAAGTCCCCAGCACACTTGTGGCTAGGCAGTCTAGGCCAGCTTTGAGAACATTTGAACCTATTTTCAGCTGAAGATATGAAATCCTCTGCACAGTCCCACCTCTTTGGCATGTTTAATTTTGAAATGTTTGGCAGTTTAACCTTGAAATGTTTTCAGTCTTGGGAGTAGATGTGGTGTGGGACTGTGTCACTCTGCATGTTTACAGCCATCAGGAGGAAAATGTGGCGCTGGATGTGTACGCCTGCATGCCCAGGGAGTCAGGCAGTGGGAATCTCTACATGAACACAGAGCAACTGTGCCACTCACCCAGCCGATGGCAGGCTCACAAGGGGGATGTGCCTGAGGATGGAGCTGCACACAGCAGCCTCCGGCCTTGTCAGTGCTCACAGGGACTGTGCAGGGTACGTGCAGGAGATCCCGTGCACTGTTTTGGGGTCCCTTTTGAGGAGGAGGACCAAGGCACAGCCTCCTGCAGTCCACCCTATGGAAAGCACTGGGTGTATACCACTCTCTATACCACTGAGAGTCTGTACCTTGCTCTTCACATTTGAAAATTAAGATTGCAGATCAATAGCCTGCTCAAAGCTTAAGTGAAGAAGTGAAATTTCCCGGTATCTTGATGGGCCGTCCCTCTCCTTCTCCCTCAGTAGTTACATCCTCTGAGGTGCCTGAGAAGCCCGGTATTTCACCTTCAAAAATCATCAAACTTCTCGGCCATTAGGGTCACGATGAGAGGAAGGGATTAGGCTGTTCCCGAGCAGGGAGCGTGCAGTGAATTCACCCACGGACACAGAGGCTGACGCTTGCCCTGCCGCCCCTCACCTCGGTCCGGGCCCGTTTGCCCTCACGGGCGGTGACTGGAAATTGCATCCCAGCAGCGGCACGGCCGATCCCAGGGGCCCAGCCTCCAGCTAGCCAGTCCTTTCGGGCCGCAGGGTCGCACGGGGTATGCCCGGGAGCGGGGGCACATCTCGGGGCACATTCCGCGGGCCGGGCAGGGACCGCGCCCGCCGCGGCTGCGGCACCGGGAGGCGCAGGGGGCCCGGCGCACCCGCGGCGCTCCCGCCTCCGCACGGCAGGTGGCGCCCGAGCAGCGCCCGCCCGGCGGCTGCGGGGGCGCGGGAGCCCCGGCGGCGCCTGCGCGCTGCGGAGGCGGCGGCGGCGGAGCGGCCTGAAGCAGCCCGCGGGGAGAGCGGGCGGCGGCTGCGGGGGTTCGGTGTGTCGCGTCCTAGGGCGGCCGTGATCGTACGCCACGATGCCTGCGGTATCGAAGGGCGATGGCATGCGAGGCCTGGCGGTCTTCATCTCCGATATCCGCAACTGTGAGTGGCGCCGGGGCCGGGGCCTGGGCTGGGCCGCGCCGGCCGTCGCCATGGGCTGGTGCTCCGTGGGGCCGGGACTTCATCCCTCGATCCCCTTCCCAGTGCTCCCCTCTTGCCCCTGACCCCCGCAGCGGGCAGCTCGGAGCGCTCCGGTCTCACGAAATGGCGACGCGCTCGGGGGGGGCGGCGCGGCGGGGAGGGGGGGCAGCATAAAGCATTTCCCCGTGGGTTTGTGCGTTTTGGGTGGGTGGGTTGGGGTGTTTCACTCCCCCTTCACCGCCCCTGTCACCCCCCTCGCCCGTCCTTGAGTGTCGCGGTGGCCGCCCCGGCCGAGGGGGTGCCGGGGGTCGGTACCGCCGTTGTTCGCGATGCGCCGGAGCGGTGCCGGGGCGCGGGTGGGTGTGCGGCGGGGCAGGGAGAGGCGTCCTGGGCTCCTTCCAGATCCCTGAGCGGCTCTCGGTTCATCACGTCACTGATGGAAAACAGGCCTCTGTAGGCGCCTGAGAGCAGGGCCCTCAGCGCGTATGCCTAGGCTTGGCTTAAATTGGCTTGAAGATTCTGCTTTGGTGGAAATCGGCGCTTGGGATCAGTGTAATTAAAAATGGGATGGAGGGGAGTGTGAGTAGTTGCCCCCCGCCCCCCCCCCCCCCCCCCCCGAGAGATGTGGGGGAGCGTATCCGTGAGTGTGCAGTGGGAGAGCAGGAGTACAGATCTGCTGCTGCTTGGTGTGGGGGGAAGGGGCATGTGTGGGGGCACACCTCAGTGCTCAGTCTTCCTTTTGTCCGAGAATTGCATACAATAGTTTAATATTAATCAGAGTTAGAGATCTAAGTGTATGATGTGGCAGGAATTGCCTGGGGAAGGGCTAAGGTCGCTGTGGTTGGTGTGATGAAACAGCTCTATTTTGTCCACCTGTGTGTCTCTGTAGATCACTTGAGGCTATTTTAAAAGCAGTGGAGGAATGGTATTAAGGTCTTTTCTCTAAAGATATAAACTGGTTTTGGGAATTTTTTAATGTGAATTATGTTGTTCTGACTGGGCTTGCATTGGGAGTATTTAGTCACACTGGCTTGAAAAACTTCAAATTGATGATTTCTAATTAAAAAAAAACAGGGCAAAGAAATTATACAGGTAAAATAAGACCATTTAAATGCAGCGTCTTTATAATCAGGTGATTTGGACATCCAGACGTGAACAAATTCAAGGTTGATAATCTTCCTTAGAGCAGAAGCTGTTTGAATGAGGGGGTTTTTCTTTTTCAAAACAGAGTTGCTGGTCCTTAGGTTGCTTTAGGCTTCACTCTGTTTGTAGAAGAAGAAGGCCTATAAAATGTGTAGTGTAGCAGTTCCAGGTTACACAAGTGCTCTTGTGCTTTGTCTAGTTGGCCTTGCTATTTAGTGAGCATTTTCAGTGTCCTGGTGTTCTGTGCAAGCTTTGTGTGTAACATAGTTCCACTTGGTGTCATAGCAGTTAAGACTTGTTAAGCTGTTCTATCTACCCAACACAATTCACAATGATTTTTTAATCATTGTTTTCATTGATTTAGCTAGAAACAGTGCGACTTGATTCATTAGTGTTTAATGTCTTGCAGTTGGTTAAATTTGTCCATGCTTGTTTTTAGCAGAATTTACTAGAAGTAAATTCAAGAGAAGCATTTGGGCTCTTAGGTTTGTAACATGTGTTCAGGGATGTGAAATAACCAAATTTAATGTGATAGGATATAACAAATTAGGTACTTATTTCCCCACGAGGCTGTGTGGGAGCTGATCTGAAGCTACCTTCGTCCATATGGGACAACAAACAAAAGTTATCTTCAGGAGACACAAAGATGTAACCTACTGGTGATACAAATAGAATGTTAACTTTGACTCTTTACACAAATACTGGTATATCTCTCATGTTTTGTCTCCGTCCAGACAGATGTTTGGGAGCTGTAATTACTTGTGTATCTTTCTTGTCTTCATAATGAAAAAGTAGCAGCATCTTCTAAACAACTGCAGCAGAGCTGGTATTCCCACTAGTAGGTGATGTATGAAGCTTCCAAGTAGCTGTGAATGGCATTTGAGCCTTCCCTTTAGTGGAGCTCTGAGTGCTGCCGGCTAACCCTGGGCTATCCTACACAGAGCAAGAGTCACAAAAGTGCTTCCTGGAGTATTCACAGAAGTACTCTCTGGAGACTCTGGGCTCTGCAGGTACTGCTGTTGGCTAAAGCTCCCTCTTTGCTTCTTCAGGGAGGAGCTAGATGTTGTCAGGAACAAAAAGTAGCAGCTGTGGAGGTGAACAGCATCTTTTGACTAAGGAAAGAAAGCAAGTCTTCCTTTTCTGAGGAGGGAGGGGAGCTAAACCATGTGCAGCTTATGACCTCTATTTCTAGCCTTACAATTGGACTAAATATCTGATAGTTGCAGTAACACAGAAAGTTCTGCTGGCATTCTTGATTTGGCTTTGCTGAACTCCCTGTATCTGTTTTGAATACTGCCACAAAGGCTTGGCAGTTTTAGTTTGCCAGTAGCCTTTCCAGATAATATGTAGTGGTTAAACATGGTGTGTATGGGGGGGTGTATGCACAGATAAGGATTCTACATTGTGGATGTTGCTGAAAAAGGAAAGTGCAGTTGTGTGGTGGCTGTGCTCAGAGGGATGCACAGCATGTGATTTCAGATAATTCAAGGAACCTAAACTTCTGGGGGGTACTTCTGTAAATTTTGACTGTTTACCTTTGGAAATGCTTGATCTCCTTACATCAAGATTTATTTTTTGGATATTGTATCTACAATGTCTGCAGCATTAAATAATGCAGGATTCTCTTACAGGTTGGATATATTACTGATTTGGGAGTGATGCCTGTCTTGCCTGTCTTTATACCAGTCTGCTACAGGCTTCACATAAGTCTCACTTGATAGCAGTTTTCAGTGTTTACAGCTGTAGCTGATTGTGAACAAGCAGCCCGCACTACCAGCCTGTCTTTAATACTAAAAGCTTGGTTGTCACTTCTGTGTTGTTTAGACATATTTTTGGCACATGGTTTATCTATTAAACTTCTTGATTTTTGTCTTAAATACTTGTATGTCAGATGTATTTTTTAGAGCAGACTATTTTAAAGTACACTGATTTCTCAAAAGTCTGTGATGTTTTTCATTAAAAACAGTTGGAATACTACTTGCAGCAGCAATTGTAAAATATTTCAAGGCTAAGAGAGGCTTCTTAGCACTTTGACTTTGCTCTAGTCTCTCTGAAGCTGTCATATTGAGTGTCTTCTTTCAAAATGAAATGTTCTTTATTTATACAAAGATCAAGTGAATTTTTGAAGTATCATAATACAAGAAAATGAATTATCCTTCAGTTCCTTATAGCTCTCCAGAATTTTGTTTCAGGGCATCTTCTTATTGTAGGCTCTGCATTTTTTGCATATGGAGGTCCTAGTGCAGATGGCAGATAAAAATATTTTTTAGGAAATAACCCTTTTAGATATCTGTCACTTTGCCAGTAGATGCATGAACTTTTCTAGAGACTTGTTCATTTGGATTGTTTTGTAACATATATGAATTACTACAGTAAGTAGGTTTTTAGCTTATCTTTCATAGACAGCAGAGAAGAGACGAGAAAACTACAGGTTGAAAACCAAACTGCAGTACTTGATTAGGACAGCCCAGTTAATGAGTGCTTGCTTGGTGTGACTGAGAAAATAGTCAGGTGTGGCTGTGCTGCACAAAAGATTGTGGTGGAGTGGAGCTGAAAGTTCTGAACCCTGTGGTTTGGTGAAGTGCTATCCAAACTTAGGGGTTCAGGTCAGGAGGAGTCCTTGTCACTGCATGGATTATGTGCCTCATGAACTAAAACCTAACAAGATCTGCATGTGTTACAAGCATATGGACTCTTGCAAGAAATATTTAAGTCTTTTCTTGTGTACGTACTGCAGAGCTGCTGAAGCAATTTGCTTATGTGAGATGGTGCTTTATAAATTCTCCAGCTGTTTTAGCTGACACATAGAGCATCAGGAGTCTGGTTTCATTTTTTTGAGTACAGCTTTATGCTTATCTCACAATGAAATACTTTTAAGTCATTTGTCACTCAACCTATTCTGCTGCAGCAACAGTGCTCTCTGCTATTCACCCTGAAAACCAGGAAAGCTTGCTTTTCTCCTTTCATTTGCAGCCTGTAATGTAGAAATAGTTTCTATTACAGTAGTGAGTGTATTACTGGTAACCCTCTGCTCCATATTAAAATTGGGAAGCCACTTCCTCTTAGGTTGATGAGATGTGTCTACACAGAGGCAAAAGCTGCTTTTGTCACAGGTTTGGAGGACAAGACAGTTCTTAATTTCCCTTGCTAGGTAACTGTCTTAACTTTTCAGTTTTGCCCCAGAAGTTGGACAGGCAGAGGAAGGATTCCTGAGTTTGTTCTCTAAATGTTTCTTTGTATGTTTTCTTCCAAGTTACTGTTTCTTTTTCCTCAGGCCAAATTTTTTCCTTAAATAAAATCCACCAAATATAATGAACAAAGGTCCATCTCTTCTCATAGGACTTAATGCATTAAATTTTCATTGTTCTGGACAAGGGATAGTGTCCTGAAGCTGAACCTCCCAAAATGTCTTTGCTTCACTGCACTGGGACTGGTGCATCACGTTACAGATCAGCAAGTGGGGATTGAAAAAAGATAGTTCATTAAATTCATCATATGATGATCACCTGTTTGAATGGATGGTAGGTTATAAAGTGCATTGCAGGTGTAGGTACAGGGGCATGTACATGGATTAAATGACTACATGGGTATGTGTAGAGTTATTTTTCTCTGTGGGAACAGCCACCCAGTGAAACAAACTTCCCATAGAGTGAGTTGAGCACATACAGCTGGATTTAGTTATCTGTAAGTAATTATTATATGTCAGTAATAAGCTGTCACTGTGTAGGCTAAAGCTACTGCATTGCTCCTCTGAGGTGTGGGTTCTTGTTTGCATTGCATGTAGTGTTAAAGCAGGACTTGAAACACTTCTCTAGACAGTCAGAGACTTTTTTTACATGTATTCTTAGATTACTTACCTTTTAAAGAAATTGGAGGCAAAGCATCTTGGTTTGCTCTCCTGTCGCTTCTTCACGGCTGTGGCAGTGCATCTAATATGGTTGGTTTCTGGCCTGAACAAACAGCCCTAAGGATGTGCTATAATAAGCACTAAGTCTTGCATCACTTGCTACTATTTGCAGGAGAGTGCTTTAAGGAAAACACAATTAGCATGAGATTAGTCTGAGGGGGATCTCTAAAGCAAAACTGATGTTCTTCCTATGGCTTCTCTGTCTTGGCTTGCTCCTGGTCATTTCAAAGAGCTCTGAGAGGCTGGGATTTTTTTGTTAGTGGTTTTTTTTAGTGTTTGTTTAATTTGTGCATGTTTGGCTTAGAGGAGAGTAATGGAGGAGAGATAGTAAAGAGTTAGAATCTTTCATGTGACATCCAACCTCTCTATTAGGTACCCTGGATTGCTTAATTTGAAATCCTTTGTATAAAGACTGCCCATCAGGACTGATAAGAGGAAGCTAAGGACTATTGCAGAGATTTTTACATATCTGCATTAGTTAATGAGCTCAAAAGTATTTTAGGGTCCCTGAAGCAGTAGTTTAGAAGTGATAGCTAAACTAGGGTTGGCCTCAAACTGTTCTTCTTTTTGAACATGAACTAAGGAGGTAGAAGAGAGTCCACAGTGACTTGTAATAAATCAGTGCTGATACTGCCTTATCTTGTTGAAGGGAGTGTAGCTATGCTGTGAAAAGACTGGTCAAGGAAATGACTGCTTGGATGCTGCTCAGTCAAGGAAGGAGGAAGAACTCCTTTTGTACAAGCCTGACCCTGCACTTACTGTTTGCATATCTTCTTGGCCTAAAGCTTCTCTTTTGGTAGGAGTCAGTGTTGGTTTGCCACCTGAACTGACAGATAGATGTTCTGTATGTCACAAAGTCACTTGGATATGAGCTTCCAATGCACTTTCAGTTATTCTAGGGAAAGCTCTGGTCTTAAGCTAGACCCTGTTACCTGGTTACTTCTCATTTTCTCATAACTTGTGGTGCTTAGTTAGGAAAAAAAACCATGGTAAGCATCCAAAATCATTAAACTTGTATTAAATTGTTGCAGTTTATTACATCTGGATTGAAAAGCTGCTTTTGTGCCCTTATTTCTCTTCTCTTGTGAGGACAAGGAGTTAATGGATTAGTGGATTACAGTAAAGCCTGTGACTCCCTTCTGTTTCCTGAGAAGTGGCAAATCCCTAGTGCCACAGTGGAGGAAGAAGTCAGTTCTGTGGATAGTAGTTCCCTTACGGTGCAGAATATTAGAAATATTATTATATTATAGAAATATATTCCTATATTATAGAAATATATTATATTATAGAAATATATTCCTCTACATAAAGTTCTAAAATATCAGGAGGTCACTGGTCCCTGTCTTTCGATATCTAATCACAGCAGAATGTCCCAAGACACAACGCTCCTAAACTGCCTTTGTGCCATTTGTGATCTTCAGCATGACAGGCACTTCTTTTCTTCTGATCAAACAGATCTTGTGGAAGGACAGCATGCACTCCTCACTCCTGTTTCTGTTCGTAACAGGATGTTAGCGCGTCACTAAACAAAAAGCTTCTTGTTCTGCAGACTTGAACAGGTTCATTTGTGAACAAAAGTGAAGCTATACTAACTTATTTTTTTAAGGTGTCCAGTATTTTATTGTAGTCTCTCTGGATTAGTTGTGCAGTGAGTTTGTAAACAATTGCACCAACAAGCTCCTTCAGACTCAGATGGAGGTGGAGCTTGCACCTCTATTGTAGTAACCTAGAGAGTTTAACCAAATGAAGGAATTTATGTAGACAATGTGAGGATGGGCAAGCAGACCACTCTAATGTAATGCTGTGCAACCTGTCTGCCTTTCTTTTGCCCTCTTCCCTGCTGTGCTGAAGAGCCAGCTGAGAGATTAGGGAGAGCTAGAGGATGGATTTGGTGGTTTACTTCATGAAGATCATGATCTGCATAGCAAATGGCTAATCTATCCTCTAGAGCTGTAATAGGAGTATCTGTCCTGCTGGCAGGTAAAAGTAATGGTTTAATTTACTGATACGAGCAAGTAAAAAAGCTCTCTCACAGAGGCAAAAATGGAGGCACTGATTACCTTTACATGCATATTTTCCTCTATCTCTACCATTTTTACAGTGGAGACACTATTATTTGTTTTCCCTGTCTTTCAACCCGTTTCTTTCTCTGTTCCCTGACAGCAGGGTTCAAGAATGCAGTGTAGACTTTGCATCATGCTTGCAGGCTGTTTTAGCAGTAGAAAAGGCAAGTGGGTCATTTGATTGCTTTATGCCAACTGAAGTGTGTTTAGACAGTGAATGGGTGAACTTATTCTATACCTGGTCATGTCTTCTACTGTCACTTGTGGTAAAGCTGGCATGATGTAGCCTTAGCCTAGACTTTGCCATCTTGCTTTTTTGGTTGTTAGGCTCCCAAACTGACCTGCAGCAATACAAGGTAGTGGCAGGAATGTGTGTGCCAGGATGAGAGCAGTTTTTAGGAACTGTCTGTAGCTGTCTCTTAAGAAGCACAGCCTTGCATCCAACTGACTCTCAAACTATCAATGTTTGTTCAAAGGAAGCTGGGTAGCAGTTTGGCAGTGCTGTCTCCCACCAAAGTGGCCCATCAGCTTAGATGCTCCAGATGTAGAGGTTAAGGAAAACATAACCAGAAACATTCTTATGTTTAGAAAACACTGACTCTCAGCTCTCAGGGAAGATGTTTAACATCACCTTTGAAATTGAGAATTTATCATTTGTGTGAGAACTTAAGTGTTGTACCTAAGTAAGTTTTCCTAGCCATTAAGGAATTCAGAGAAGTTCCTGCTCTTAACCTTGGTAGTATTTGTATTCTCTCTCTTAAACAGAGAAGTAGACTTGTCCTCTCTTCAAGGCCTGTTTGATAATTGAATGTGAACAGAGTTCATGTTATATTAGACCTATGATAGTGCCACAAAAAGTCACTTACACTACTACTGGCCTTCAAGAAGCATGACAGAACCGTGGCAGGCTTTTTCTGTGTGCAAAAAGAGCTCCTATCCTCTGCTTTATAGTTCATGCCAGCTGAACTACAGTTGTGTATCTGTAATCATAAATTGTCAGATGGCCATAGGGCAGGTAAGGCTAAGAGTGTATCAGTTCTCACCTGTATGTAAATTCAAAACAATTTATTGGCTGGGCTTAATTACACTGACTGCTGGCCTAAAGCAGATTGGAGCCAGATGAACACTGGGAACAACTAAAGTTTTGTGAAGTGATTTATTTATTTGTTGCTTCAGATGTTGACAGTGTGCCTGTGTTTCAAGGCCTTGCCTGCAGAAGTCAACTCTGCTCAGTATTTGTGTAGCTGCTTATAGAAAAAATGTTTGTCTTCCTTTGGGAAATAAATGTATAGGCTTGGTCAGAAGTATATCAAGTGGTTTGTATGAAAGTTAAGAACTAGTAGCAGTTCTGGTTAGCACAGGTGGGTTGTATGCCTCAAACTTACCCTTAGCAGTCTGCAGTTAGTGTAGCAGCAAGTTAATCCTGATGGAGCAGGTCACTGTCTGAGTGAGCCAAAGCTGCCCACTAATTCTAACCTTGAAGCACTTCCTTAACCTTGCAGCCCTGCTGCCAGGCTACTGTTAAGATATGTCAGGTTTTTTTCAAATGAATGGACTCAACAAATTCCTTTTCTGTAACCTCTGTTTTCTCATTCTTTAGGTTGTAATGCAGAGCTCTGAACAGAGGAATGGAGGTGTATTTGTGCAGTACTGAAGTGCTGACTGTAGCCTGGATTACTGGGAAATACAAGAATAGTAGTTGATTCTTTGATGGGCTGCGTGACTTACGATGTTCCCTACTCTATCTTTGTTAAACAAGATGGTAATTAAAGATAATACTGCTCTGCAGACTAAATTTACCTTCTCTGATGAAGGCAGTAGGCAGCATGATGGAGTCTGAAGCCTGACAAACTGCCAGATATGAAGTAATCACCCATAAGCACTTGGACTGTGGTGGCTGGGTACCTGTGTGCTCAGTGCCCATCTTGGAGATGATGAGCAGCACTTGTGCAGTGGGACTGTAAGGCTACAAACACTACATGTCTGTGATGCAAAACAGCAACCAAAGCTTACTGACTTGCAGATATTTAATGGTAGTCTGTTAAAATGGTAAAAGTCTGAATAAGTGAAAGTGAGAAGGATACGGCCTGAACTCATATGGAACATAATCTTCTTGTGCTCTGGTTTAACTACTGTCCTACCCAGCAGTCTGTATACATGACATGGCGTTTATTAAAGCCTCTCCCAGCTGAATGTGTGCTTACAGAACATTTTGTTAGTGTACAGCTCTGATAATTTCATGAGACTGGGGCTGGGTAAGAGCCTGAAAGTGTGGCAGAGCAATTTCCTTTGTTAGCTCTGAAATGTAAGCCTTTATTCCTGTAGCATAGCACTCCTTCAGCTATCATCATCTTGTTTTTACTGTCCTAGGGACTACTTGAGTGTTTCTAGTGATAGTAAAAATAAAAGATGCATATAGAAATTATTCAGTGAGTGCTGGCAAGTCAGAGTAATGTGATGAAAAATTCAGTTAATCGAACACATTTTAGCAGTGCCCTTCCACACTTAGTAGGACAGAAGATCAGTAGTTAAATAAAGTAAATAAAGCTAGAAATTTGTCCTTGTTTTATGATACTTCTATTTTCTTTTGTCCTTTATAATGGAAGCTGCCTTCCACTGTGAGGTTTTGTTTTGCTTTGTCATCCTCTAATATAAGCAGTTAATTGTGTTTGAATAAGGTTACCATACAATATAAACAGCTGGAGTTGAGGAAATTTGGGGTTAGATACTTCAGCCTGGGTTTAACTTATCATTTGTCCTCAGCATTGCGTGATTGCCCTCAGTGACATTTAACACTTGGTGTGCTAGTGCTGTTCTTTAAAACTACAATTTCAGGCTTGCGTAGACTTTAATTAGTAATAAGATGAAAACTTAATTGTTCAACGTGAACTCCAATATATGAGTTAAACTTTTTATCACCTGCTAACTACTATGCTGTTTATGTTTGGTCATAGTCTGGATGAGATCATATACTGCCTTCAAAATAGAACAGCCTGAAGAAATTATTTGAAAAAGACTTTTGTTCATATGCTAAGTGATATGATAAGCCTTCAGATATGAGTCTGGGTGTTCCTGTCATCTCACTGCTACAGCTGTGTGCATGGGGGTGGGATTTCCATGTTTGTGTTGCTGAGCCTGCAGACTATTTCTACGAAAGGTGCTGACTTCACAAATTCCTGAAGTATTTTAGTCAGGCTTTGCTTAATGCTCTGTTGCTTGCTTAGGACACAAAGAACCCAATTCCTAGCAGTAACTGATAATCTGTGAGTGTAGCAGGTAAATAATGCTGCTTGAAAGGTTTGCCAGAAGGTTTTGGTGGTTTTAAAAAAGTAAAAGATGGCCTTGATTTCATCTTGGGGTAAGAAAAGCTAGCTGATATGTTTCCCTTTCCTCACCCTATTTTTAACATTTTAAAATTGTGATTATTACCGCAGTTGCTGAGGTTACAGAAGCAATTGCTAATAATTCAAAGTAAATATTGCAGTTCACTTTCCTTACAAACATAGGTTAAAGATACAGAGTAAAGACCTAGTTTCTAAATTTAAAAACTCAGGTTAGCAATGGCCCGGACTGAGCTCTATATTCTCTGCCCAGTTAATGTAAATTAAGTACAAAATCTCCAGACTCTGTGGTTATGTCTTAATGAGATGCGTTCTTCCCATGGTAAAAGGGAAAATATACTAATAGCTTTAGGAGATTAAATTTTTCATCAGAAGCAAATGTATGGCTGAAAATAGGGGAAGTGTTCTAAAGTCTTTAAAAAGAAATACCTTACAAAATTGAAAATTGGAGTGTTGTTTATTTACATAAACATTTGCACCCTTTTGGGGTATGTTACTGTGGCCCCTGTTCTCAGAGGGTGGGACTGCAGAGCAAAGATTTGCTTCAGTGTAGTAATGAACTCCTAATGCTGGCAAGTGCCCTGGAAGCAAACATTTGAGTATCTCTGCTGTGTGCTCAGGACAAATAATCCAGTTAAGACAAATCTGAAATCTATAAAGGAAGACACTTCAGGTCTTAGATTGTACGACTTGCTGCTCATTTATACAATAAATACTGTTACTGCTTTAAAACCAGCTTTCTTTAGATTGGCAAGTTAAATTAGAACGAAACTAGTGTTGCATAATATATTAGTGAAAACTGGTTAGACTTTGTGATTCCAGCAGTTGCATCTTTATAAATGGAGGGAACTGTACTGTGTTCTCTAGCTTTGTCATTCTAGAAGTTAATTGGAATTTCTAGGTCAAATTAAAACTGTGGACATGATCTTCTGTTTTATCTGGAAATCAGGGTGCATACAGGTAGCAACTACAGTTTGTTTCGGAACAGGAATTGTAAATGATTGAGCTCTGAAATTGTAGGTTGTTTTTTGTCCTGTGGAGTGCCTGCCAAGGCACCCTGCCCTTAAATCTTTTGAGCAGCAGCCTTTACAAAACACTGTAGTAGAATGGAAAAATGCATTTGAAGTGAATTTGTGGGATCTGTAGGTGTTTTGTTAAAAGGACAATGCAAACTGAAGTAGTTGCTTCTGTAGTGGGCTTAACATTTCTGTTTGTACAGTGTGCTGTGGCTGCTCTGTGTCTGTTCTCTTGTGGCTGTTGTTAGAGGCAGATGAATACAAACCTGTTTTCTGCATCTTATGCAAGAGTTGGTTTCAGAAGTCCTAACTTCAGTTTATTTTTCTTGAGTCTAAGTCAAGAAATTGCAAAATCTAGATTCATTTGTACTTGACAAGGGATTCCTTTATACTTTGCCCTTAAACTATCCTAAGGCACTTGTGTTTCCTTGAGTTACTTAGTCACCTTTTATAGGGCCTGCTGTAAATTCCCCAAAGGAATAGTAAAGGGAGGATTAACAATCCTAGGATGACACATGCAAATGTAGGGGAATATTTAAATACTGTGAGGTGTTTCTGTTGAAGAAAGGGGTGAGATTGGAGGTGTTTTGGAATCCTGGTCATGATCTGCTCTTCACAAGCCTCCTCACATCCCCTACTTGCACATTCACAGCTGTAGCTGTGATCCCAGTGGTGTGGGGAGGAGTGTGGTGTGAACACAGGGCATGTGATCCCCACGACTCATAAGGTTGGACCAATTTGAATCAGGGCTAGGACACTTTTACTCATAACCTTGTAGCAAATATATGTGATGAAGAGGGAAGGAAGCTGTCATTTTCTGCTGCTAGTTGATGTTTGGCACACTTGAAACTGCCTGAAACTTTTAGGAAATGGACAAAAGTTTTAGACTTGTTGAAATTTTGAATAGGTACAGGCTGAATTAACTACAGAACTAAATGGCCAGATCTGCATTGCCAAAGTGTACTTCACTTGCTTCCCTCAAATGGCAGGCAGCTGATCACAATGCCTCAGCTGGCTGGTTTACCCTTCTGTGCTTCTACTGATGTAGGAGACAGTGGACTCAGATGTCTGTACAATCTCAGTCACCAAAAACTAAAATGCCAAAGAGTAATAAGCTGTTTTGGTTTGGACAATGCAAATATTACTTGAGTAAGCTTGCATTATACAATTTAAACTGCTGCTGTTTCTCTATGTAACTTGAATTGGTACTAGAAATCCCAATATCTATTATTGAAATCAAAAATAAATATGAAATACTAATGGTGCTGAGAAGCATAAGTCATCTAATAAAATGTGAATTTTAAATATTTCTGGTTTTCAAATGACTTTCATGAGGTACATTGAAAGTCTGAACTTGTATCCTAACTGTGTGAGGTCTTGAGCCTTTGGACTCCTTGTGAGTTTACTGCGTTTCCTCTTCAGTCTGTTAAGAATGTTTCTAAAGCTGTTGAACTGGGTGACTGTTCAACAGAGAAATAATAAATTGGCTTGTCCTTAAGATGAGAAATAATCTGACCTGCTTGTTTATAGGATTGTGCTTAGGAGACTCGCTTCTTCAAAGCACTGTCAACTTAGTAATCACATAGGAAGTAAAATTCACTCTTCTCTGGGCAGTTTCAGGAATAGAAAAACTGGAGCATTTGTGAAAGTCAGTAGCAGTGGTATCTCAGGTTATATGCAAGTGACACTGTCTAAAGTGTGCAAAGCTTCTTGAAACTGGGAGGTCCTTAGAACTTCTCAAATTCCTGTACAAAGTGATGCTTAAGTTACCTCTGTTTGTATTTGGTTCCAGTGATGGAAATGGAGAGTTATAACTCCTCCTGTTGTTTGTGTTCACAAGTGAATGTTTCTATTTGGGTGAAAAGATGCTTCGGGTGGCAGAGGGATGTCCAAAGCATTGTGTCCTGATACGTGTTCTTTTCATTTCAGGCAAAAGTAAAGAGGCAGAAATAAAGAGGATAAATAAAGAACTAGCAAATATTCGGTCAAAATTTAAAGGTAAGTGGCTTGATCATACTATACTATATATATTTCTGTAAGACTTTCTTTTATGGGGTTTTGCTTTTACATGCTTGGACATCTTTTGTCAACTGCTGACTCAAGCAAAATGCTGAAGCAGTCTGTTAGAATTACTGTTGGAAATGTTCTCTTAACTCTAGAACCTTCTGACAGTCCTGTGATTTTTGGCCATAACAGAAGCAAACTCCTTCCTCTGTCAGGGAATTGGGCTACTGGTCACAAACTATTTCTAGTACTTGCCCTCCTAACCACTTGACTACTCAGCTTGTTTGTTTCCAGAAAGCTGCAAGGCTGTGAATAGTTTGGAGTAAAATGGGTGGACATTATTATTTCCAGTAAAACAGCATCTGTTTAAACTTCCCTTCCTTCCTCCCTCTTCAGCCCTGAGCCCTTTATGAAGTAATGGGTTAGGCTGACTTCTAGCAGAATTAAATTGTAATGTGTAGTTGCTGAAGCTATACATCTTAACCACAAGCAACAGCAGTACAAAGTATTCATATGAAACAAAGGATATGCAGTAACTAATTTCAAGAGGCAGCAATTAACTTTTAAACAGCACAAAATAAAACTCATGCTGTTAGCTGTATTCAAGTTGTGTATGTGGTTTCAAAGTTTAAAGATTCTGAGGGATAGTCGGGATGTTTTTAAATAGAATTATAACAGTTGTGGCTGTGGCAACTTTTGTTTAAATAGTTCTGGGGCAGTGTGTGTAGTTAGATAAGGTATTGCAATATGGAGATCATATATGTGCCTTCAGAATCTGCTGGATTTGTAGTAATTCATTTACCACAAATGAATTGGCTATCCTGGCTTAGAGTAGCATATCTGTTTTGAATACTTGATGTATTAACAAATAACTTTTCCTGAACTTTGTATGATCTGTGGCTATATTTTAAGTAGTATGTCTCTTAAAGGTGTATGAAGACCTTTAGAAACCTGAGTGTCATCAACAGCTTAGAAGGGAAGAGTTAACCACAATGCAAGACACTCAAGAAATTATTCAAAATTAAAAGCCATCACATGCCTCTTTGTTTACATTTTTTTCTTAGAAAAGTAGGTAAAAGTACATGAACACTTAATTCTTCTCTGCTTACTCATGATCAGGGGAGAAATTATCATAGGAATCTCTGGCTATGTAGAACCATAAATCAGGCAGTGATCAGAGAATAGAGGTGCTTTCAGCAAAGTAGTGTCATAGCTTTAGCCTGCATACCTTAAATAGCATCCTTTAAGCACTATTTAAATAGTTTTGAATAAAGGCCAGTATATGCTCATTCAGTAGCTTGAGTGGAAGATGGCTAAACCTTCTTGCAGCTGATCCTCATTATGGTTTATTACTAAATCTGGATTTTGAGTGGAAAATTTTAATTACCTGAAGACACTAACTTCATGAAGCCTGAGCAAAAGCATGTATGTCACAATTTGGAAAAAGTTGTGTTTAGACAACTTGTTTTGTAACTGCTTGAGGCTGTGAGAGAGTGAGGAGCTGATAGCTGTGTTATCTTTCTGCTGCAAGAGTCCCACATGGACTTCATGCTGTATGGTTCTTCTTGCAGAAGGGTTATATGAAAATTAAGAGACCTTCATATGCATTTTATTCTTGGTTTAAGTGGCGATTACTCAGTTTAGCCTAGTTTCTTTTGATGCAGCTCTGACCTGAAAACGTTTTTAAATAGTTTGGATTAAGACAAATGTGATTGTGAACTTAAGATGATGTCCCTTGTTAAATAACTGTGGTGAATGCTGGTGCCCTGAGTTACTGGTCCTTCCTGGCCAAAGATGCAGCTTTTGGACTGGTTCCATGGTTGTAATCAGGGAAAGGTTCCAAGAAACAAGACCTTTTGACAGAGAAGTTCTGGTGTGACACTAGTGTAGGAGTCTGGTCTGCCTCTGGGCCTTCAGCACACACTGTTGCATTACCTGGATGCTGATCCCATGTAACATGCAAGGTGTATTCTTACACTGTTGCAGACAAAGCCTCAATATTTCTACTTTTGCTTTAGCATGCAGGTAACTGTCAGGCCTGATACCTGCCTTATGTTTGGGTAACTCAGTGTTGAAAGTACCCTTGTATTGAACAAGTTGGGATAAGGTTTCACACCTCTGCACAAGCAATACTTTCCTTCAACTGATGGAATTTGTGCTATGGCTTTGGGTTCTGATCCAGCTTTTGTGCACTGAGCTCAGCAGAAATTTAGATTCTCTGTACTTAAGGTTACTCTGTCTCTTGTCTAAGCATGAGGAAGCTCCATTGCTGAGGTCGCTGTGTCCTTGACAGTTGCTTTAAATGCTTCTGCATTAACTGAGATAAGAAGAATGTACTAGAGAGAAGCTACACCAGTGTGATAAAGGAGAAGCTGTCGGAGTAGAGTGTGCTGAGATGCTATTCCTTCTGTTTTACACGTTCAGCCTGTAAGCTGGTTTTGCTCCCATGCTTGAACCAAACTGGAAGTCTCAGCGTTAGAGCAGTAACTGCTTTGGGAGTGAAAAAATATCCAGTCTATTAAATTGTTGTGTCACTTTGCTTTCTCAAAGCAGAATTTGTGTATTAATGAAGCTGCCCACAAATCTGTAAGCTGTTTCTGCGGTCAGAGGAACTTTGTTCTCTGCCCGATTCAGACTTGTTCTTTTTTTCCTGCATTAGAATTTAGTTTTGTTCTGATTGCTTAGTAGGGTTTGTGTCTTTGTAACACTCTTGTGTTACAAGAGTGGCTGCTAGATTTCAGACATGCTTGTGTATCTTCTTTTCCACGCATGCAAAAGTACCCCAATGTGACTTGTTTATTGTTGGCTTTTTTCCTTTTTTTTTTTTTTTTCCTTTTGCTGACTTGGTTATTTGAGCAAATTATCTCTATTTTCCCAAAATACATGGTAACCCTTTGGAGGAAGTTAAGATAAGGCTCTAAATATCTGTTTTAAACTGAAACTGTGTAACTGTGAGCTCAGTAAATTGCTTTCCTGGCAGGCTGTGAAAGCATAGGCTTTATATTTAAGATGGGCCTGCTTAGTCACGCTGTCTTTGATCACGTGTGAAGGCAATCACACAGTAAAATCATAAAGTGTCTTCAGTGACAAACTGAATTGTTGGAAGTAAAATCAGGCTTCAGATATGACAAGTATCAGTTAGAGGGCTGCTCTTTTTTCTGGTGCTAGTAGTATGGTAAATAAATACTAGTTTATGGATTTGTATGGATTGTTTGGCACAGTTATTCAGCATTTGATGTAGAGGGCTTGGACTGTCACCCCTACAGAAATACAGATCTTGTCTCAAAGTGTAGCTACATTCATAAAAATCAAATTCAGTTCTCTTAGCCTCTAAGCTAGTAGTGGCCTTCTGATACAGTATATCCCTGGATTGCTGCCAACTGCCTGAACAGAGGTCAGTGTAGGAAGGAAGCAAAGAAACAGTGTTGTCCATTCTGTTTTGCAAAAGCCATTATCGTGGTTTTAAAAGCTAAGATTTTAAGGCCATGTGAAAGCTAGTGAGGTTAGACTTGTCAGGCCTCCTTATCTACCCCTAGTGAACATCTCAAGGACTAAACTGTTTTCCTGACCCCTCTTGCTGGTAGCAGGCTCAGAACAGTGCAGCACACTGGCTTTTAAGTACACTGAGTTAGATTGGAAACCAGGTGCTGTTCTTTAACTTATGTTCCAGTCTAGAGCTGGAAGCTGCTGCCTGAGAACCAAACGGTCTTAAAATACTTTCTTGCCTTATTTCTTTCCAGAGGGCTCTGTGGTAGTTATGTATGAGCAAGGAAAACCAAAACGTCTGTGTTCAAATGCTAGGGAATTGATACACAGAAATTTGGAAATAGTAATTATTTCTTAGTAGTACTCATTGTTAATCAGCTGTTAATAATTTCTTTCTTAGCCAAATAACTAATAAATTTTTCAGGAAAAGCAAGTAGCCTTTGAAATGCCCACTGTGCTGAAAACCTGCTGACATGTATTGTGAATCCTTCCTGTTTCTGCTGACTTGATTTGCAGCACTTGCAAATGTTCCCAAAAGCATTTGAAAATGAGCTGAGTTAAAAGAAATGATTGTGTATTGCAATAAAGATAACAGAACATGTGACATTTCCTTCTGCTCTCGTTCGGATGTTTGCTTGGGACTGGGGGAAGCTGTACTATTTTGGCACATACTTAAGCAATGGGACTTGTTTGTAATGTTTAAAATAGAACCTTTAGAACTCTCCATAAATGCAACATGGAAGGGAGTGGAATAGTAAAAATTTCAATAAGAATCAATCACAGACTTTTTCAAAAGACAACGGGATTTAGACAACTACTGTGAGATCTTTGACTGAAGTGCTCTTCTTTCAAATGGCTCAGGTAATTATATAATAAAAATTTTTAAAACCCCTGATATTCTGTTATTACTGGGAACTAATAAGAGTTTGAATAAGAGCTGTAGAACTCTAATTTGGCCTAGTTTATAAACCTGCCTGAGAACTCTCACATTGCCTTCGCTTCTGTATACAAGGAACTGGAGCTTTTGAAAGCAAGCAGTGTAGCATTTTTTCTGTCTTTGGAAAAGGTGTTTCAGGTACTGATTTCTCAATATTTTTCTTTGATACCACACAGTGGGGAAGGAAGCTGCTTGTTAGTAGGATGGTGATATGTTTTGTGCTTGATTCCATGGCGTAGTTTCTGTCAAAAATTCTTCAAATACCCTGAGATCCAAGGACCTTGCTAATCTGGACTCTTAAAATACTGGGATCTTGGAAGGATGTAATATTTTAAATAGCTGGGTCCTAAACCTAAAAAAGGAATTGCTAAACTCTGACAAATAGTTTGTTGTGAAAGTTGATGTGGTTCATAGTATGCATATTTTCACCCCTTATGTTCTTCGTTAAGCAATTGGATTGCAGCATTCTGTACTCCCCTTTCCTTTCTGGTATCACAAAGTCACCACCAGTCATTTGAGAATTTATGAGATCAGATTTAATACTTGTAACCATTTTATATTGCTGATGGATGGTACACTAACAGACAGCTGCAGTTCAGCCTCTTGGCCTGCTGGGAATTCGGTCTTGGGGATTGGTTGGGGTGTCTGCACTTGTGGTGACATTCATGTGAAAGCTGCTTTGATGTCTTTTGGTGTATCTGAATCTCAGAGAAGCAACTCATGCTATTAATGCTATCCAGTAACTATAGTAAGTCCTCAGTTATGTAGAGGATGGCCACTAGAGTTAGACTGACTAAAATGGATTCAGCTTATTTAGTGCCCCCTTCTGTGAGTCACAATAGTATCTGCTAATGGCAGGGAGCATCACCTGTTCCTGTCACCCGTCCCCTAGAATAGCTGGCTTGTCACGAGGTAGAGTGGTTTTTGTAAAGACCTCCTGGTTTGTTCGACGATTTCTTTTCCTTTTGGATCTCATGTAGATGACCAGTTAAAATCAAATCTTAAGTTAATCAAATCTTAAGTTTTGAGAAACTCTTCTTAAGCAGCTAAAAAAATACTAGAAAACTAAAGCTGTCACTGCCTTTTTCTGTATTTTGTTTTTGGGATTTTTTTCCCTTACTTCTCCTAAGGAAAGGTATCTTTGATCTGCATTTCTCTGCCATGGTGGGATAGGAAGAAGGTTCTGCTCTTGAGTGCCATTTCATTGAGAAAATAGTACAACAGGAAGTATTTGTGCAGAATACTCCATTGTTGCTTACACCATAGTTTGGAGGTCACAGCAGATAAGCAGACATGGTTGAGTTTCTTCTCTTTCTTCTGGCCATATTGCTTCCAAAGAAGGGGAAAAATATATTTCCCACTGAATGTTTCACTCTCCTAGACATTGGAATTACTCTGACAGTAATTCCAATGTCTAGGAGAACAAAATTCCCTACATTTGTTTGCTGACTCAGCAGGAAAAGAGCCTTATGGCAGCAAACTGTAAAAGTGGCTTGAAGAAAACATATCTGTAGAGAGCTTTCTGCAGAGCTGGCTGTTGTCAGAGGATGCTCACAGGATCCAGTACAGCAGAATTTCACTGCTATGGATATCTTCAGTGGTGCTGCCTCCTGTATTGAAGTAAAATATGACATATATTGGCTTCTGCAGTGTGGCCCTGAAGATGACTCCTCTTTGCACAACATAAAAATAGCTTTAAGATGGAGCTTTTTGTTGGCAACTGATGCAGTGTCTGTGCCAGTTTAAAAAAATCAATGGGTGCCTAAAAACCCAAATTAGAAGGGTATCATTGTCTGCATTAAAATAGCAGTGTTTGCTTAAATTGATCTCAGTTGAAATAAGATTAAATAGAAGAATTTTTTAGGGTCAAAATAGAAAGCAACCCCCAAAATGCAGCCTGTAAACATAACCTTTTAGCATTGTGTACTTCAGTGGGCCAGTGTGCTTTCTGTTGGTTCACTGTTACATGTCTTCACACAGAGATGGTAGTCTTCATTCCTTCACTAACTGTAAGTTTAGTAGTGGTAAAGTTTCCTTGGTATGTATTCAGTGTGTGGATGTGGTGTCTAATCCAGGGGAGCTGTAGATTCATGTGGCCTGGCAAAGTTAATATGTCTCTGTGTCAGTTCATGAGAAGGAAGAAGGAGCAACTTCTGTACTATTAAGATTCTTTTTTAACTTCAGATTTGTGTAATAGACAGCTAAATATAAAATCAAAAGGCAGCTTAGAGCTTTTATTAGTAGTGAGTAAGGGATATCTTATTGAAGCTTTAGTGTATGCAGTGCTGTTCCTGGCTGAGCTTGCCTGTCACCAAGAAATACCCATTTGATGTGACAGATCAGTTATTCCAGGCCCAGAATGCTGAGGTGAAGGAGCTTATATAGTCTGTTAGGCAGTAGTATATATCAGAGTTTTGCTGCCCAGCAGTCAGTCTTGCATGATTTACTGGATACCCCTTTATTTCCTGATTTGAGGTAGGGAGGGAATGTAACACAGAAAGTGTTAAGTTCATAGGTAGCTCTTCCCTTCAGGAAAAGCAGTGGTCTCCTGATGAACTGGAAGCTGCACTGCTCCATGTTGCTTCTGCTAGCTTCTAAAATCAGCAGTACTGCAACATATGGCCAGACCTATTTAGAGTGCATTTTTCTTCTGAAACTGGAACACTTGTGAAAACTTTCATTTTACAAAAGCTTTAAAATTCTTATGATACTCTCATTTCATGTATTTCTTCCAGTCTTTGGAATGGACCATTGTCACATGATCTTTATAAAACAACTTGCTGGGGTTTTTTTGTTGCTACTGAGTTCTCTACAGTGGTGAACTTGGAAAAGTACATTAACACTTTTACTGAGATAAAGGTTTGATAATTGGTTTAAGAGGAGAACATGTATGGAAAACAGAAATGTTCTTAACCGAAGCGGGAAAATCAAAATGGAGTGAGCATGGATGTGCTGCCTCTTAGTAAGAACATACTCCTAGGACACTGCAGGATAATTCAAGGACTAGATGACAGCATTTTTTCCTTACCATCCTTTCATCACCATCCTTTAGGATATAGATAATGATAGATGGAATTATCACTAAGTAACCAAGGTAAAAGCTCAACATAGACTTAATTGTTTGTTTCCTTGCCTTTCAGGTGACAAGGCTCTGGATGGTTACAGTAAGAAAAAATATGTCTGCAAACTGCTCTTCATCTTTCTGCTGGGGCATGACATTGACTTTGGTCACATGGAAGCTGTAAACCTGCTCAGTTCCAATAGATATACAGAGAAACAAATTGTGAGTAACTTGAACTCTAAAAAAGATAAACTGGTCTGTCTGATATCCTACCTCAGCTATGGAGTCTATAAAGAATTTTGCTTCATTCCCCCTGCCCTGGCTTAAAGCCTTATTTTGGCTCTAGGAATGATTCTGAAATCTAAACACCTTTGTACACGGGGAGTCTTGAACTAGTTGCAAAAAATGTGCATTCTGCATAAAATTATTACTCTTATTAAGAAACTGCCTTGAGTTTTGCATTAAAAGGTAAGTAACCTTTTAATTTTCCATATGTCTCTTTCCATCTCCCTAGGTAAGACTGTGTTTATCAGGTGCATGTAACTTATTAGTATTTGAATAATAAGCCAAAATCTTGATTGGTCCCCATCCATCTAAAATGATCTTTTGAGTATATGCCAGAATAGGCTGAGAAAACACTTAAAAACCAGATAATTAGGGTAACAGTGAACTTACTCAGTTTTGTTTAATTCACTTAATCTTTCTAGCCTTCACTCTAAATGCCCATTTCTGCCCATATGGAAGTGGAGAGAAGTGTATGTGTCAAAGAAATCATATTTCCTGTTAATGCCACAATAAATGAAGCCAGCTCAAATAGATTTTCCATGTTGTGACTCACAGGGCTATCTGTTCATCTCCGTGCTGGTGAACTCCAACAGCGAGCTCATCCGCCTGATAAACAACGCCATCAAGAACGACCTGGCCAGCCGCAACCCCACCTTCATGGGCCTTGCCCTGCACTGCATTGCCAACGTGGGCAGCCGGGAGATGGCCGAAGCGTTTGCTGGAGAAATTCCCAAAATTCTCGTGGCTGGGTAGGTGTGACATGCCTCTTTCAAATACAACATCTATAAACTTTTCAGCAGTTTGGTTCCATTGCAGCACCTTAAGCTTGGACTCTACAGCCCTGGGCTTGCAGTGATAATGACAGTTCAAATACCTGCAGGTGCTTTCGCTTGCCTGCATGTGGAGCTGCTTGTAGGAGTGTAAGACTGCAGTGAAAATTAAGAGTTCTGCTATCTTGAATAGGCTTTTACAGCCTTGTTCTGATCTGGTTTTTGTTTTGGATAAATCTGTGGTATTGAATACCCCTAAAATGCATATGTTTTACTTTCCTTACCTCTCCTGATGAAAAATAAATGAACCTAAATAGATGTTTATACTGCAAATCTTGTTATAAACTGAAGTTCTTATGTAAATGTACTGATCTCATAAGGAACACGATAATAATGATTTGTGAGTTTTCTTACTTCCTCTACTAACCATGTAAAGAGCAATTTGTGTAAATGGCAAATAGTCACCACCAACTTTGTTACTTTGGTATAGCTGAAAGTTTCTAAACAGACCTGGCAAATGTCTGAAACTATAGTTAAGTCAATGTAAAGTTGAACCTGTGATTGTAGGGCTAATTTATTTTGAAACTTAAAATGTCCAAATGCAAACAGTGCATTTAAATTCTAGGGATGTGAAATGTTTTAGAATATGCATGGATCTTTTTATAACAAGTCTTATACCACATGTCACTTTTTATATTAATGTAAGAACTGTATTCTAAATGTCAGGCCACTGCCATTGCTAGGTGCTGTTCTCCATGTAGCATAGTGGAGACAATACTGCAGTGATGAGTCATGGGGTTTTCATAAGATAGCCTTAAAAAATTCTGAGAATATCATTTGGGGTCACTAATCGCAAACAGAGCACTGCACCTTCAGGTCAGTGTTTAAACTTTGAGCTGTGTTCATGTTTTCTGAGATCACTCTTCAGGGTCTCATTCCTTCTGCATTTCTAAGATAATAGATATGAAACATGTTTCTGTGCCTGTCCTGTCTAAGTGACTGGGCAGAATGGGCATTGTCAGTTACATTTGCCAATTCAATGTACCTCTCTTGGCTTAAATAGAAATTAGAGACAGGGGAGGAATAGGTTTGTGGTTTTTAACTGAGGTACAACTTCATCTCGTGGAAAACTGATAAATTTATGAAGAATAGCTGGGATGAAGTTCTGGGAGTATAGAGGTTTCTGAACATTTAACCAAGATTGCACTTTATAAGCTGCCTCTTAAAACTCTTACTGGTAGTGCTCTGTACATTTTATAGCTGTTGTCTGTGCATCACACAAAATGCTTAATCAACAACTTTGTGAAAAGAAGTTCACTGAACTAGAATAGCTCCTTGCTTGCCACTCTTAAAATAGTCCATTTCTGTGCCAGCAGCAGGGATGGCAAGGTGAATAGATTTGTGGGTTGTGTGCTTGTTGACAGCCACCTTACATTCTAGCTGTAGGTGCTGACGCTGTTGAGTAGTTCATGATTTCTAGCTGACATGCAGGACCTATCATTAGATCCAGCTTTGGTCACATTCATAAGGTAGTATATCTGAACTGTCTGATTTCAGTCAGCCTGGAAGAAGCTCGTTCTTGTGATCAGATGAGATGAACTTTCAGTTCTCATAAAAGATGTGAAATGTCACTCCACTTTGTAAAGAATCATTACATATGTCTTGTAGCCTCTATAATAGTTGAAAACTTGACTAAGTAAACTTATTGGAAAAATTAAGAAGAAGAAATACTTCAGCATAAGAAAACTTCAGTGACCTTCTGTTGAAAAGATGCAGCCTGGCCAGGGATGCTGAGTCAGTGTGAGATCTGGCATAAAGCTGTCCTGCAGGTATTGCTGTGCCCTAACCACTGTATTTTAAATCAGTATGTATGTCTTGCAGAGACACTATGGATAGTGTGAAGCAAAGTGCTGCTTTATGCTTGCTGCGTTTGTACAGAACTTCTCCTGACCTTGTTCCCATGGGAGACTGGACATCTCGAGTGGTGCATCTCCTCAATGACCAGCACTTGGTAAATCAGCCTCATTATGCTTTTTGGGCCTAGTGTGTAAAGAGAATGGTGTGACTTCTGCTGTTAAATACACAATTTATTTCTTCTTGAGTCTTTTGAGCAAGTGGCTTGCTGTTGTCTTCAGGCTTTGGGAGGAAAATGGAAGGAGATGCCCTTTTTTATTTGCTGTATTTATTAATTTTTAATAAAGCTTTATTTACCTTTCCACTGTGGATATGAGAATAGTATGTTAAAGTTCTTTTCCTCTGGCTGTAAATTAATTAATCTTATGCCTTATTACACTGTTACATTGCACAGGTGTAATATTAATTGCCCTAGGCCTTTTAAGAATAGATGTGCACTAAAGATTCAAGACTTGATTGGTCATTGCTTAGACTTCCTTGTCATATGATGTCCATGTCATTCTTACTTTGATGCTTAAAAAACCCTCTTGCTTTAGAAAGGAGACCCTGGTTTTTCCTTCAGTCCTGTAACTTTATGGCAATAAGGCTATTAATACCTGTGCTTCAGCAGTAATGAGTGCTTTAATCTGCAGTAGTAACATCCAGTGCTTGTGTTATACAAAGCCCTCTCCTCATGCTGGGTTGTAAGAATTCTGTCCTGGATGATCTGCTGCATTGAATTTCTTCTGCTCATGCTTCTCTTGTATAGTAAGACAATTTGTGTCCAGGCTTAATTTTAATACAGCTCTCTTATTTTAGAAGTACTATCCAAACATGAGACAAAGCTAACACAAAAAATAGCATAAAATGCTCTGCAAGCATGGCAGTATCATGTTGTTGAAAATTCTGTTGGATTATGCAGTTGTGTAATTAGTCTAGCTTCTAGCCAAATAAGAGTTTTTTTAATGTAGGGCTTTGTAATGCGGATAAACAACTTTTTTGTGTATTAAAAACCAGTTGAATTGAAAGATGTTAATGGGCAGGGTCATAAACTGATCCAAAATTGAACATGGGGTTTTTTTGTGTTTTGTTTTGGTTTTTTTTCATAGGGTGTGGTTACTGCAGCTACAAGTCTGATCACCACTTTGGCACAGAAGAACCCAGAAGAGTTTAAGACTTCAGTCTCCTTGGCAGTGTCTAGATTAAGCAGAGTAAGTCCAATGATGACCCTGATAATACTTCACTGTTGATTAATTCACTCAGCTTTCTAGATCAGGTTAGCTTCCTGTTCAGCTTCCTAGGGTCAGATTAGTTTACTGTACCATGAAATGTGAAGATGATTCAGTGTCACTTCATGTGGGTGCTTCAGGTAACCTCTAAATGCTTGTTGCTTACCAGGACAGAAAGCTGGTTTGGCTTGCCCAAACTTTCTTGGTTTAATCCCTGCTGTGCTCCTGCTGTGCTCCTCACTTTGTTGCTGTAATAGCAAAAAATAGTTGGATCAAAGACTGATTCTACAGACTTCACATTAACCCTTCAAAAATACAAACTGTAGCTTTAACTTTATCTAAGCTTCTTACAAGGCTAATTGCCTTTCTATTCCTTCTTTTGAGCTGCTGCTAACTTAATAATAAGCATCTGATATTCTGTAAATGATATAGGGAGTTAAGCAGGAGCAGGGAGGAGTGGGGAGAAATGTCTGTAAGTTAACATTTCTGTGCTGGAAAACTGATGTCACTGTTCTGTTTGATTTTGTTTTCCCCCTCCTTTTGGAAGGTGTGCAAGACTAGGGAGGCTACTACTTCACAAATGTGTTTTACACCCAGTTTTATGCAGTCTTATACCCAAATTACTTGTTTACTTTCTTTTCAAATATGAGGATTTTTTTCTAATACTTAAAAGCAAGGGAGTGCTAAAGGAAGTGAAAGGCTGTTCTGTAATAGAGCAGTAAGAATTAGGTACAATTATTTTGAGCAAAGCTAGTGCCAAACTCATGGTTACCCTAGAATAAAAGGGGTAAAATAAATCTACAAAGAGGGGCAATCTAATCTAATCCTTACCACATTTCATTAGGTATATAAACCTCTTCTGTGAATGCTATCTCTTTTTTGCTTTGCTGTATGGATGCTGCTGAAGGTGTTAGTTGATCCTTCTGCTTTAGGTCAGACTGTCATAGCATCTTGCACTTGAATTGCAGGCTCACCTGTCAGCAGCCACCAGGCTGTTGGCTGAATCTGTGAATTGCTAGAACAGAGAAAATCAAACTTTAGTTAAACATTTTGATGTTACAAGATGGTTGTCTTCTTTCTTTAAAAATGCAAGTAGGCTTTCAGAAGAGACTTTCTAGGCTACTGTATCTACAGAACTGGATTTCCATTACTAGCATTTACTGTGGTGCACACATAGTATGACAGCTTGCACCTAATTAATCTACTGAACTAGACCTTGCTAGTGACACAGTTTTTTAAGCTTCTGTCAGAGGTGACCTACAGTCTTCTTTGAGTCCTTTTGAAGCTTGTGAATCAATTAACTTCTGCAGCTGACATGCTGGCTGTTTGTTTTACAGATTGTAACTTCTGCATCAACAGACCTTCAGGACTACACATACTACTTTGTTCCTGCTCCCTGGCTATCTGTGAAACTTCTGAGGCTGTTACAGTGCTATCCACCTCCAGGTAATGCACACATCACAGCACTGGTCATCTCTCTTACACAGTACTCTGGCTCCAAAGAGCTACTGCCCTGCAGTGTTACCATAGCTTGGAGTGCAAGCACATTGTCTTAAGGCAAAAATACTGAAGTTTGTACTCCTGAGTGTTTCTGGTAGCTCTAAGCTACTTGGCCTTTTGAGTTACGTTGTGTTTAATTTTAACAAAATGTCTAACCAGTGTGTATCTTACAGATCATTGGCAGCTGCCATTTTAAACATTCATTAATACTATCAACTATATTAAAGCCTCCAAGTAGTTGTAGTACAGATTGTTTGGCTTTTGTTCTCACCCAAATAGAACTGTGGCTTGGAATTCTTTTCCCATGTGTGTCTTGGGGAGTTTAAATGTTTTTAATGTCTCAGAATAATTTAGTTAATTTGGATTGAGCCAGGGGAAAAGCTAAGGTAGGGCTTAGGTTTTAGAGCACAGCGAAGTTGTCCAACGGCTCATTGTTCTCCAGAAGACCCTGCGGTACGTGGCCGTCTGACAGAATGCCTGGAAACCATCCTCAACAAAGCGCAGGAGCCACCAAAGTCAAAGAAGGTTCAACACTCGAATGCAAAGAATGCTGTCCTGTTTGAGGCAATAAGCTTAATTATACATCATGACAGGTGAGCTGGGACAACACTTCTGTTATCAGAGAGGCTTTTAAAGTGAAAATACGGGGCTATGTCTTGAACAGTTAATCGGATTTTAATGGGGGAGGGAGTGAAGAGGAAAAGAACACAGTTGCTTGCTAGATTGGAACACAACCACAGCAATGTAACTGAGCAGTGTTAATGAGCTGTGTAGCTTTGGGTTTTGCTGCTTCTTTATTTGATGTTTTGTATTGACCCCACTGCTCTAATCCAACAGAGATTATTTGCTCACAGTATCTGAATTTGCATTTCACTAGCAAAGCATTCTAGCAGACACTTTGAAGCATTTTAAGAAATCTCCACTGCAGAAATAGTATTCTGAATTGAGTGTTCTCAAACCTGTTGCTTTTAACCCTTTCACTTTCTCTCCTGTTCTGTGCAGTGAGCCAAACCTGCTAGTCCGTGCCTGTAACCAGCTAGGTCAGTTCTTGCAGCACCGAGAAACTAATTTGCGTTACCTAGCACTGGAAAGCATGTGCACGCTTGCCAGCTCTGAATTCTCACATGAGGCTGTGAAAACACACATAGAAACAGTTATCAATGCATTGAAGGTAAATATTGAAGTGTGTGGTCTGGTTTTGAGTGTTGTCTTCTCCCTTCCCTCAATGTCCTCTCCCCCACTGTCCCAAGCTCCCTGTCCCCAATTAAGTTAACAATACTTAATAATCAAATGAGTTATTCTTTGAAGTCTACCTCAGTTTACCTCAGTCCAGCAAAATCTTGCTGTGCTGGAAATCACAATGATCAACTTTTGTTGATTTTTGCACCCTGCTGGTAAATCTGATACCTGGAGCTGTGTCCCCTCTAACACTGGTATCTGCTCAAGTGTAGGCTGAAGAGGAATAATTGTTTAAAGATGTGGAATTTCAAAATTGAGAATGCTGAGAAAACAGTTTGATTACTATCTTGATTACGCTGTTCCTTTGCTGTAAAGCTTATGAGGAGTGGTAGAGCAGATCAGTTTGCACTAGAATTGTAAAGACCAGAAAGAAACCAGAAAGACACAATCCCAGGCCACATTTATGTGACAAAGCAGAAGTCAAAAGAGTAGGACTGATTTGCATGTAAATTTACTTGCCTACTTGGATATTTAAATGTTTTATTTTCCTCCAAGTTTGTGCTGTAGCATATTTATACATTTGTCTAAGTTCAAAATATGTATTTGTTCTAGCTGGACTTCAGTTGTTACAAGGCATGCCTGACACTAAACCTGAGGTAACAATTAAGAATTTCAGCCAGTTATCGGTGCATTTATGGCCACTGGTACCAGTTACTCAGTGCATAGTGGATCACAAATTCACCCACCCTACTCTGTGTAATACTGAAGTGTTCTATACAAACTCCTCCATTCTTTTATCACCTGCACAGATGTGAATAAGTATGCTACAGAAACAAAACTTGATGATTTGAATTTTTGTGATAGTATTTAAAAACAGGGAGCTGTCTGAGTCTCCACTGAGCTTTTCCTAGGTGACTGAAAGTGAGAAATAAAACTCACAGCTTATATAAAGGGTATATCTGAGTTCATTCTGCATCTGAAAAATTATGCAAATTCATTTGTTTTAGATTTCACTCTGTATTATACTAAATTGCATCTCTTAAGTTGCATGTACTTTCCAAACAAAGATGAAATCATCTTGACCTTTGACTCTGTGTCTTTTTGCAGACTGAGAGAGATGTGAGTGTACGACAAAGAGCTGTGGATCTCCTGTATGCAATGTGTGACCGAAGCAATGCCCAGCAGATTGTGGCTGAAATGCTCAATTACCTGGAGACTGCTGATTATTCCATTAGAGAAGAAATTGTAAGCTATTGGTGTTTTTCTGAAGTGTTTGTTTTGTAGCTGGATTTGGTACCATAAGTGTCATTTATTGATTAGGATGCTGCATAGTCTGTGATAGAGATTACTTTTCATAGTGGCTTAAAAAAAAAACCACTAGAGAAAACTACTAAAACAAACAAACAAAAACCTCCTAACTTTGTAGTCTAAGCAAAGAATTTAGAATTTAAGAATTTAATCCAGGGGACAGGGAGGAACCTTGGAAACTTAAGAATTTTAAAAGCTGATCTTGGTCTCAGGACAGTGTATATAGAAAGCAAAATGAATTTTATATGTGAGCCACCAACACATTCTCTACATCTGAGTGTTAGGTCCTACTCTAGCCAGTTGTCCAGTAGCTTCAAAAGTTAGTGGTGATTGCTTATTTGTAGGTAGAGCTTTGTATGCTCTGAGAATGTTCAGTCTAAGCCTTCCCAAAACCAATACCTTCTAATCAGCTAAGAGGCCTGATATTTATCCCCTTCTTACCAGTAGAATAAAAGTTGAAATACTCAATTTCCAACCTTTTTAGGATGGTAAACAAAACTTGTACTTACAGTAGTTATTTAGCTTAGGTGCTGAAGTCCCTTGGTTGGAGAAGTGAATGTGGAATATACTGTTTGTTGATTTACCTCTTGTGCTGGTGGTTGCTGTTGGCAATGTCCCCTGACTTGGCAGATAGTGAGAATTTCATTCTGTTCCCTTATACTGATCTGTTCTTTTAAGAGTAGTAAATGCAACTGATAATAAAAGTTTTGGAGTCTGCCCTGGAGCTGATTGTTGCTTCAGGATGCAGAAATCCGAGTATCACCTGAAAAAATCAGCTGTGCTTTGGTGACTCTATTTGCCTCTGCTATCTTGAGTTTGCTTTTGCCTGTTTTTGAGAGGTTTCCAATTTCCTATTTGATCCTTTCTCAGTGGTAGTTTAGATGGTGTTTTTATAGCAAACAAAAAAATGTTCTGTAAATTGCTCTTGATCACTTAGGTACACAATTGGAAAGTCACAAAGATACGACATATTTGAATGCATTATAGGGAAAGCGAAAGGTGCCTGGCAACTGCTGTATTCTGGCACAGCATTTCAATGTTCACCTTTCACCTTGGCTGTGGGAACAAGTGAACAAGCTCTTGCATCTGAAACCTGAGGCTCCTGGGCCATTGTGGGGCATGACCAGGTAGGTGTATACAGATCATAGTAAATGCTAGTCAGTTTCTGTGTTCTGTTTTGTGTGCTCAGGTTCTGAAGGTTGCAATTCTAGCTGAGAAGTATGCAGTGGATTACACCTGGTATGTGGATACAATCCTGAATCTGATTCGCATTGCTGGTGACTATGTCAGTGAAGAAGTGTGGTACCGAGTTATTCAGATTGTCATCAACAGGGATGATGTGCAAGGATATGCAGCAAAGACTGTGTTTGAGGTGAGAGTAACTGTTTTCAATTCCCCTTCAAAATGAGCTGAGAATTAAGGAAGCAGCACATGACATAACAGAGGAAACTTAAGGAGCTCTGTCTGTTATCAAAAGTCCACAGTACTGCTAGATGAGCCTAAGAATACTCTAAATCAAGTAATACTCACATTAGAATGTCTTCTATGAAATCATACCACCCATGATGTTTTTCTCATAAGTACTCTGTAGTGCCTAGATCCACAGTCTGCTCTTGCAGGAAAGTAGATGAGAAACCTGGGAATGGAAGTGACAGAAAAGATGGTTCTTTTTGTACATTGCATATCAATGATTTCTAATGTGTTACAGGCCCTTCAAGCTCCAGCATGCCATGAGAATCTTGTAAAAGTGGGTGGCTACATCTTGGGAGAATTTGGAAATCTGATAGCAGGTGATCCAAGATCAAGGTAAAACATCTTCTAAAATACTGAATTGAAGTAGTAATGCTTTTTGTAAAGAATTTAATTCCTAGCATTCCTGAAGACTAGTTTAAAAATCATTCAGCTCTTGTTAATAATGTAATAATAAGGATTATCATATCTACAAAATCTGAACAATTTTTTTTCCTTCTTTTAAGTCCCCTCATCCAGTTCAACTTGCTACATTCCAAGTTTCATCTGTGTAGTGTTCCTACCCGAGCTCTGCTTCTGTCTACCTACATCAAGTTTGTGAACCTGTTTCCAGAAATCAAAACTACAATTCAAGATGTGCTGCGCAGTGACAGTCAGCTAAAGAATGCTGATGTTGAGCTGCAGCAGAGAGCTGTTGAGTATTTGAGACTCAGTACTATTGCTAGTACTGATATATTGGTACGTATAGAGGTTTGTTTTCTTTATTATGCAGTACTCTGTCAGCAAGTTAAACTCAACTAAACCTTACCTGATTGCTCAGAAATCTCAGGATTACAATATGGATGCTGGTTCTTTCAGTCTTCTTAATTCTGTTGTAGTCATCTTTAATTTAGAACTAAATTCCAAGTAGTTATTGCTGTAGTGGGACATATGACCATTAAGACACGTTAATCTGGAGCAGAGAAGCCAGGGAAAGCTGGCACAATAGAGGCTCCTCATCAAAAGGCTGGGGCTTTCTTTTGAGAGCTTGATGGTGGGCAGGAAAAGTGTAATTTTTTGTCTCTTGAAGTTCAGCGATTTAGCCTGGTGCTCTCAGGTCTGAGCAGGGGATGGCACATTTGGTTTTGACATCTAATAAGTGCTTAGGTCTGGGTAGAAACTATTCTCTGTGGTGTAAGTCTAGGTCTACTTGATTTAAGGACCCTTAAGTCTACTATGATCTAATTATTTAAATTTTCTTTTTTTAAATTTAATACCACTGTTTCAGAGAAGTGATACGCTCCTGTTTTCTTAACCAAGTGCTTTGGAAGGACTTCAGAAAGTTTTAAAGTATTTCTTCTTTCAAAAAAGTGATCAATCTCTCACTACAGTAAATTGCATAATAATTTTCTGTGCGGGTAACTACTTCTGCTTTTGCTTTATGCAGTCTATAAGGGTGTGTCTCTTCAAAGACTCAGAAGCTTGTTTGGTTTTTTCTCTGAAGTTTAACTAATACTTTTTTATTCTATGGTAAGGCTACAGTGTTGGAAGAAATGCCTCCCTTTCCAGAGAGGGAATCTTCCATTTTGGCTAAACTGAAGAAGAAGAAAGGCCCAGGCACAGTTACTGACCTGGAAGAGATCAAAAAGGAGAGGAGCTCTGATATGAATGGAAGTGCTGAACCTGCCTCTGTCAATGCCAGTGTTGTTGTGAGTTTAAAAGCTATTCTTTCACTAATTTAGATGGTGTGCAAGTGAGAAAAGACTGGTTTCATAAAGTGGCTTTTTGGGGATTTAAAACCTCCCATCTGAAAATTGAAGGCTGTGGGTGTTTGCTGTAAAGCAGGGGACGTACAGCTGCTTTCCCCTCGCTGCATGGTTGGATGCAGTTTTCCTTTGGAAATCTTCTGTAAGTGAGGATGAACTGTCTGCAGCCTAAAAAACTCCCTTTTATATTGTTATTTGAAAAATGTTGCTGTTACTTTTAGAGATGTGAATTTCCTTGTTAATGAACTTGCACTGAGGGTGGGTTTATTAAATTAACATATTTAAAAGGAGTTAACTTGAATTTCAGAGTATCAGCTGTTTTTTCTGCTTTGTCTAACATATTGTTTTGCATCTTGTTTTGGGCTATTGTTTTTAATAGAAGTGGACAACACTTACCTTCACTGGGATGTCCTTAAATCAGTATAAAGTTGTTACTTTTTATTTCACAGTACTATTTGAGTTCTGTTATGCTTGACAAGTCCGCATGATTTTTCCTTCTGAGCTGAAACTTCTCATTTTATTGTCAGTTAAAGCTGGTAGGATCAATTTTTCCCATAATGTAACATTTCTTTCTGGTTTTAATGCTAAGAATAACTTGTAATTAGATTTAAGATGCCATAGAAGATTACCTAGAGAAGGAAATACTGTAGCATGCTCCCTGCCCAGTTTGTTATAGCATAATAATTTACTTCTTAGTCACTGCAGTGTATAAGAGTAGCTACTCCAAGTGCAACACTTTTGACTGGACAGAAATCTCTTTCCAGCAGAAAAGTTGCAAAATTTTGTTTGAATGCCAGATTGAAGTGACCGGCAGTTAATACTGCATTGTGCTTTACGAGCTTCAATTAATGGGTCTCAGCCATGTAACAAACTGCACAGTGTTACCTTCACCAGTGGCTTTATCTCGTTTGGATTGCAAAAATGTTAAGAAATTTGAGGTCCAAACTTTTAGTTGGTCCTAGTGATTGACTACTTAGTCTTTTGCCAGTCTTTCATTATACCGTATGGAGTAAACGATAACTTGGAGTTGGCTTACAAAAACAAGATTTCAGATTCATCCAAATACATCTCATGACTCATCCTCAGATTATCTGGCATAGTGGAAGCTGCTAATGTCTAATACATGGCCATTTTGATTAACAGTCTGTGCTTTGTACTTGCATGTGACTTGGGCAGATATGTGCAGCCTCTGTTGCATGATTCTGTGTCCTGGCTGCTTGATTTGTTCTATTTGAGGAAAAAACACTTTAAACATTTAAATCTTGTCTCTTCCTCTAGTGTTTGCAGCTTGAACTGGCTACAGGCTCTGCTATTTTTGCTGGCTGGGTTTGCATTCTTTCTAAGATTTGCTAGGCTTCAGAAACCCAGGATTAAACTGATAGTCACTTTTAAAGATGCTGTGATGACCTGTGATTTAGCTTTGTGTAAAAGCCACTTGCTTTCTTGATGGATTCTTCAGGAAAGAAAAGCAACATGGGAATTTTGTTCCCTACAATACTTACTTTCCCTTGAAACTAATGGGAAAAGAGAAGGGGGGAAAAATTCTCATCTTTGTCATTTTTCTTCTGTAGAACCAGATATTAGACAGATGAATTTTGGTTTTGCTTTTATTTAACAGTTAGATGGACTAACTCTCTTCAAAGGAAAAAAAGAAAACCACACCTGTAAATGACCTTAAGCTGAAATTCAGCGTGGCAGCTGCTGCATTTGTGAACCTTAATCCATCCATTCAAACCTTGATTTGGGGTGGGGAGAGGCACTGTGCCACAGTGTAGTTGTTTATGCAAACGAGACAGCTGTGTTGTAGTTTTGTTGCAGTGTAACACCGGAGTGTCTTGTCTTCCTTAGTCTACTCCTTCTCCATCGGCGGATCTGCTGGGTCTGGGTGCTGCCCCTGTCACCAATTCAGCTCCCCCACCTTCCTCTAGTGGTAGCCTGCTCGTGGATGTATTTTCAGATTCAGCTTCTGCAGTTGCACCTCTTGCTCCTGGTTCTGATGACAACTTTGCGAGGTAATTAAGTCACCCTGAAAGGAATTTGAAGGAGAATTTGTCTGTTGAAACAGGAATGAAGGAAAAGCACACATAACTTTCGGTTTTGTTCCAGCATACTGAGTGCATTCCTGAGTGATAGTTTTGCAGCAAGAGAGATGATCTTGGACACTCTGCTGGATATGCTGTCTTTATTGAATATCTCTTCTAATGGAAAAACTGTGTCTGTACTATTCAGCCTGAGGATATTTGCCACACAGTAGTGTCTGGTTTTCATGCTGGTTTTGCTTCTTTGTTAAATTCAGCTGCTTGTGCATCTCCATACATCTTGAAGTGGGGGTTATCTGTCCTGATATGAATACATTTATTCTTATTTTCTCTTCATAAAGTATTCTTGTCTCTCCACTTACGGCAAGCTGCTACTGAAACAGTGAGATGGATTGTATCCAGGATACTGCTTCCCATATTTTAATGCTACACTTCAGTTGTTATACTGTCTGACAAAGGGGTGTGAAAAGGGGGATAAAGAACAAGTGGTTTTCTTTTTTTTTAAAGGGGATTTGATACTACAAATACATTAATAGGTGTAGTGTAGGTACAATGTGTTATTAACCCCATTATTATTAAAAGTCCCTGTGGCTACCCTCAAATGTTATTTAGCTAAATTTTTGGAAATGAATGGCATAAAATCACAGAATGTCTTTAAAGTCAGTTGTCTTACTGAGTAAGAACGTATTACTGTTGTCAAGGACCAAATTTTGAATGTTGGCACAACAAATTTTCAATGCATCTTAATATAAAAGACATAATTAGGGAAACTGATCTGCCTGGATCATTGGCACTTCCATCAAAATTTTATATCAGGCAATGCATTGTTACAGGTTTGCAGTGATTAATACTTGATCCTGTGTTTCTCCTGGAAGGTCAGAAGTGATACTTGATCATACAACACAAAACCAGGGCTTTATGAAGCTACACAAGCTTGTTCATGCCTTTTTTTTTTTTTTTTTTTTTGAGAGGGTACAAAGAGGAAGCAATGCTAGTAGTTTCATAAGCAAATGTTACATAAAAAGAGTTTTCTCTCTTTGCAGAAGAAAGTGTAGCAATGCCCAACTCCTTGGTCTGTCTGTAGATTATTAAATGCTTCTCTAATGATACTGAGAAGTTGCTTTTTACAGTTTCCTGCCTTTGCTTAGTGCTGTTGTCACTTTTGTTTCTAATCTGTTGCTTGGGTAAGTCATTCTCTGTGTGCCTGTGTGCTCTTGCCTATGCTTAATACTTGTGTGTTTTTAGGTACTGATTGTGCACCTGTAATTAGAAGGGTATCTAAGGTTGATGAGGCCTCTGCTTTTAAGTGCATCTTTGTAGTAGTCAATATGCAGCTTACCTTTTTCATTTTGAACTTAAACACTTTTGCTGTCACAGTTAAACACCTGAAAGGACTTGGTTCTGTAAGAGGTTTACATTTACTGAACACCTTCAGCTGTCTTCGTGAAGGATTGCTGTTTTCTAACAGTTGGGGTGGGATGGGGGAGAGAAGTGGGGGAAAACATTGCCTAATGCCTAAAACCTTTCTAGGGTACTGAGCTAGGGCAGCTAATCAATTTCTCGTGCATTAAGCTCAGCAGTGCCATTTTTGAGGAAGGAGGTAAAAGAAGTAACTAAGCTCTAAGCTGTCTTTACTAACTCCTGCTGTCTCTGTCGCTACTGCCTTTCTTCCTTTGTGCTGCCTGAACTAGCCCTGACCTGGCTTCATCTGAGGTAGTTTCTGAGGAACCAGCTGATACTGTGCATGATGCTGATGAGCTTTTTCACAAGTAAGCAATACTAAAACCTTGCAAGGCTGGGCAATTTCCAGAATATAGTTATAAAGAAAAACTATATTGTTCATTAACTTAATACCAGCAAGACTAGAGAAACATGTACTGTCAGACTTGTGACTAGAACACCTCTGTGGATTTTGTGACAGGCTCATGAATACACAGGTTAGAGTCTTCTTTACAAGTCAGTGCTGTCACACACTGCTCTAAAATGAGGCAATGCCAGTTGTATGCTAAGTTTTTGCAAATATTTGGAAATAAATAAAAAACAGAGTACTAGTCAAAAGTACTAATATTTGGGAGTGTGTTTTAAGTGCCTTGGATGCAAAAGGCAGATGTTTGCTGACCACCTCTTCTACTTTTAAGTGAAGGGTGATAGAAAGGACTGAGATCACTGGAGAATGGGCTTCCTCTCTCAAAATGGAAAATGTACATCTCTAGTTGGCTTAGGTGATACAGAAATGATAAATCAAGGAGGGTTTTTTCTTTCAGGTTTAAACAGTCAAAACTTCAAACTTTTCAATTCTGCACGAACCTAATGAGTTTCAGAAGTTCTCAAGACTAAAAAGAAATATCCTGTTGCCTGGTCCTTTATTAGACAGTGTGTGTGCATATAGCATATTGTGGTTTCCTTCATAGTTTCTCAGACAGCCTATCCAATAAAAATGTCAGTTCTTTTAGTGTCCTACAAGTGGTGGTTCTGGATGTAAAATTGTCTTCTAACTGCAGTTTTCTGCAAAGGCCTCTCTCACAGACTGATGCATTCTAGGTTAACCGCAATCTTCATCCTCTGTGTAAACCCTGAATTTTGTGGTTCTAAATATCGTTTAACATGGCTCAATTTAAAACAGGTTTTCCCTCTCTTCCCTTAGGTTTGTGTGTAAAAATAATGGAGTCTTATTTGAAAATCAGTTGCTACAAATTGGCTTGAAATCTGAATTTCGACAGAACCTGGGTAAGATCTGTAGTGCTGTGGTTGGCTGTCTGCATTATCAGTAACAATGCCAGCATGGTATTCCAGACAGGACTCACTTTTCAGCTACAGAAGAGGGAAATAGCATTATAGGCCTAAGCTGTTTTACACCTCCCAATGTTGTGCATCCCTGGCTTTTGTGTGGGCTCTTGCTTCCTTGAATTTTTTTTATTGTTTTAGTAGCTGATATGAAATAAGGGGTGTTAAGCTCCAGCATTACAGCTCATGCTGCCTGTTTGTATGGCTGGTGCAGCCAGGTTTATAAATTCTTCTCAAAATTTATATCTTGCAGTATGGTTTATTGTTATGATATGAAACACAATATATTTCAGATGAGATTGAATGCACAGGATACTGGAACCATCTAGGAAGGAGATGGAATTTGAACACAGGCTAGCAATAGAATTTCTTGGATCTCCCTTTCTGTAAAACTCTTGGTGGCATAGTAGCATCTTAACAAAATTCTCCAGCAATTGAAAGACTTCACTGATGATTTGACTGCCTGTGTGACAGCTACTGTAGGAGAAATCTAATGGCTTGGTTAAATTGCTGCATTTTGAACTGTGAATGTCTTGGTGAGATAAACCATTTAAACTGTATTTTGTTCTTAAAAATGGTTTTAAAGAAAGGTAGAAAGACAATGTGTTAGGGCACTGAAGTGTGAGTAGTTCAATGTGATTACATGACCTAAAAATTCTGATGTCTCGTTCTTTTCTTTCCAGGTCGTATGTTCATATTCTATGGTAATAAGACATCAACACAGTTCTTGAATTTTACTCCAACAGTAATCTGCTCAGATGACCTTCAGTCAAATATCCTTAAATATAATAGGAGTTGTCTGTTCTTATTAGATTTTTGTGTTTTATTGCTGCACAATATAATAAATCTGTTGGATCATGGCATCCTTGAACATGAAGAAATGAGAAACTTGCTGATAGCTCTCTGAAGTTCTCATAGGAAGATCAAGTCTTGAGCAGGGATGAAGGATTCTTTCCTTAACGTCCTGGTTATAAACACAAATTTTACTTTTGATATAACAAGAAATTAAGCTGAATAAGAAGGTACTGGAACTGTAGCTTTCACCACTGACATGAAGTAGCAGAAGTAGAAATGTGTCCTTTGAGTACTGCATTAGCAGATAAGCTAAAACTTGACATGGAGATGCATTACCAAGATGATGGTACTTAATTCATGGCTGGTCCCTAATGCTTGGTGTTGCAAATTTAGGATTTCTGGGAGATTGAGTAATCAGGCTTGTTTGACTCAAGGCATCTCTGTCATGTTCAAAATAGTCCTGTGGCTTTTATTGTGAAGTCTCTGTGCCTACACACCTTTTTAAGGGCATCTTTCTTTAGGAATATCCCATTAACTGAGAATTTTCAGAGTTATTGCTTGTGTATGTGTCAATATGAAAAACCCCACAAACTCTTTTCCTGTACAAAAAACTGAGCTTTAAATGTTCAGTAGCACACAGAGAATGAGTGGAAACATGATGTTAATTTCTCATAGAGTTTCTTGGAAGATTTGCATTTTTTATATTATCAGTTCACTGATCTGTTTCCTTAACAACTTTTCTACGCCTGAATCTTCAGACAAAACCTGTTGACCCCACAGTGGATGGAGGTGCACAGGTTCAGCAGGTTGTGAACATTGAATGTGTGTCAGACTTCATGGAAGCTCCAATCCTGAACATTCAGTTCAGGTAAAACAAAGGATTCAAATGTTAGTGAATTAATTGGATGAAAGATGTTAAATTTGGCATGGCCCTGTGACTGAAATGCAAAATATGGACACAAAAAGCTCTCTTAGGTAGACAACTTGAAAATTTGATCTAATTAAGCTTTAAGGTGCTAGGGAAAATCCACTTGGAACAATGTGGTTTAAAACCCCAGCCAAACCAAACAGTCAAGCAGCAGCCACCGATAAAATGTCTCCATGACTTCTGTCTCTGCTATCTATATAAAACAGCAGTCTTCCTGTTTGCTTAAGAAATCTTGACAGGAATATACGCAGTAACTTCTCCCTTCTGGAAACCAAGACCATTTCTGCAAATAACTTGGCCTGGAAGTGTATGCAGCCAGAAATAGACTCTTGTTCTGTCCACTCAACATCAGCTCAGCTTTATAAAATCCTGAGTTCTGGGCTGCATGCTGTTTTTCTAGTCTAAACTGGTTTTTATTGGTATGTTTTCCCAAGGATGTATTTTTGCCCCTTAGGGTGCTATCTAGAAGGATAAACCCATGCTAAAACTGAGAGAACCTTATCAGCAATTCTGCCAATTCATCTATTGCCATCTAAGGAGAGAAAATAAATTTATTTAACAGTGGATTGAAACTGTATATTAGAACTGTCATGTGCAGTTGATGGATTTTGATCATAAACAGTTCCTCAGTTGCTTGGTTGATTTCTGCTGAGGCTGCCACAAGCACTGTGGTTTTTCTCTTCCATCTGCAGGTACGGTGGAACATTTCAAAATCTTTCAGTAAAATTACCCATCACTCTGAATAAATTTTTCCAGCCAACAGAGATGTCTTCTCAAGACTTTTTTCAGCGTTGGAAGCAGCTGAGCAAGTAAGACTCTATACTTGGACCTCTTGCAGTGGGCAAGGGAGGAGAAAGATATATTGTGAATATAGCTGGTGCAGTACCTTATCCCATACTCAATCCTGTAAGCCACGAGCTCTCTCAGTAGAATTAGTTGCTATTGGAAATGCTGTTCATAATGTATTTGTCTTGCCTTCTCTTGCAGTCCCAAACAGGAAGTACAGAATATCTTTAAAGCAAAGCACCCGATGGATGCAGAGATCACGAAAGCAAAGGTGGGTGGTGGTGATATTTTTAGTTCATAGTGTACAGGGCAATGGCAGGTCATGTTTCAACCCCAGCTGGCACCTAGACACCACACAGTCATTTGCTGACTCTCCCCCAGTGGAATGGTACAGAGAAGAAAAAGTGAGAAAACGTGTAGGTTGAGGTAAAGAGAGTTCAGTAGGTAAAAGAAAAGCCATGCACACAGGCAAAGCAAAGAATTAATTCAATGCTTCCCATTGGCAGGGAGGTGTTTGGCCATCCCCAAGGCAGCAGGTCTCCATCAGGTTTAAGAGTTACTTGGGAAGGCAAAACAACACCACTCTGAACATCCTCCTTTCCTTTCTCAGCCTTACATGCTGTGCCAGGACATCTTACAGTATGGGATATCCCGTTGTTCAGCTGTCCTGGCTGTGTCTTGTCCCAGCTCCTTGTGCATCTCAGCTTCCTCACTCGTGGGCTGAGGAGCAGAAAAGACCTTGGCTCTGTGTAACCCCCACTCAGTGATAACTGAGACATCCCTCTGTTATCAACTCTTTTGAGCAGAAATCTAAAACACAGCCCCATACCACCTGCTAGGAAGAAAATTAACTCTATCCCAGCCCAAATTAGCAGATGGTATAAGCTAACTTTAGGCATTTTTGTTTATATGGCAGCTGTATCATCCAGTGAAAGTAAGTCCATGCTATGTGATAGGTCATGGCAGTGCTGAGTTGAATGGACAGCTTCTAGCTGTGGTTTGAATTGGATGCAGTCTTAAGTGGCAGCTGGAGACTTGAAGCTGTTTAAGAAAGCACCAATTCACTGCTTAAAACTGAACTGGAAGATAATTCAAGCCTTAATTTATACTCGAGGTACTGGTTGGAAAAGGAAGTGACTTTTTGGCTGTGTTAGGCAAAACAGAAGTGACTGTAACAGGAATGTGGAACAGGAACAGTGTACAGGAGTGTGTACAGGAGTGGCTGTATCAAAACTGGGGAGACTGATGTTAAATCTTAACTTGCTTCTCAGTTGCTTTCTAAAAGAGCCTTATTTACAGAATAGCTCATTTATCAGGGTCAGCCTTCAAAAATTTGTAGTAATGAAGTAGTCTTGAAGACTTAAAAATTAATTTCCTCCTTGTTTTGCTATTTGATGGTGACGATTTGAGTATACTTGGTATTTGTGTCTTCCTCTCCCCACATCTAAATCTTCTTGATTTCTTTCACAGATAATTGGATTTGGATCAGCCCTGCTTGAGGAGGTAGATCCCAATCCTGCTAACTTTGTTGGTGCTGGTATCATACACACAAAAACCACTCAGATTGGATGCTTGCTGCGCCTTGAACCCAACCTGCAGGCACAGGTATCTGTGTAACTGTCTCCAGTTTAGATAAAAGTTCTCATTTGAACTAAATACTTCTGTGTATCTGGAACTCCTTTAAGGTATTTAAAAGTCACTATTGCATTAGCTGCTTATGACTGCAGACTCCAACAAGAAATTAAATTGTAGCAGCTGATCCTGGTCCAGCTGGGTAAGCTGCTTCTTCAGAGCAATTCTCTTTTCCTCTTGGAAGAGATGGTTACAATATTCCAGACTGTCTTGTGTGCTTTGGACCACATTAAGTATGCTTCCTTTTGCTACTTTAAATGATTAAAAGAGTAATAGGCTAAAAGATGAAAGCATAAGCGAGTACAATATTAAGAGTATTTTTACTAAAGCTTTTTTGACAGAGGTGTTACCAAAATTAACTTATAATTAAAAATAGGTTTTGGGTGGTTGTGTCTTCTGCTCCCTGAAGAAGTGGTTGTACAGGGTCTTTAGACTTTTCCACAGCATTTGCTCCTCTTTAACAGATATTCTGGACAACACCTTTCTGTTAAAACCCAAAAATACTTGAGTAACAGTAATTCTCAGCAAGGGTTTGAAGATAGGGTTGGTTCAGCCAGTGGTTTGAAAAAGCTGTGATGCTCAGTGGCTTGCTGCCTCTGAGTGTTTTGAGATCTTTTTCCTAACAAAGTTTACAAAGCAAGTAAGAGGTAACTGTTAGTTTTCACTGTTGACTGTGCATTCCTTTAATGCCAAACTGTTTAAATAGTATTTTATGTTCTTTTTCAGATGTATAGGCTCACACTACGAACAAGTAAAGAAGCTGTATCTCAGAGATTATGTGAATTGCTGTCAGAACAGTTTTAATATTAACCATGTCAGTTTTGGTTTTTCCACTTATATCACTGTCATCATACTGCAAATAAATGTCTTGTACATCACTGTCTGAGTACTGCAATGTTAACCAATACCAGCTCCCTGCCTTAACAGGACTTGACCCTTGTTTGAAATTAAGACTATAAAATGTACAGTACAGGGAAGTGACTTTTTCATTAAAAATGGCTTTTCGTGTGTTACATAAAGGGTGGGAGGGCTGTCTTTTGCTCCTTTTTTTGCAGAGGTCAGGCTTTGAAACTTGTTGAAGGGAAATGGTTTTCATTGTGGCAATCAAGGATTTCAGCTGAAAATAGCTCAAAAACCTTCTGCTTCAGTACCTTTAAGAGATACTTCTTCTGCTCTGAGCTGAAAGAAGACAGCGTACTGCTGCTCAGGAAGGTTAATTCCCATGCTAATGTAGAGTCAAAACTTTGTAAAGTTGAACATTGCCACAAGTTGTCTACTGGATGGAAGGGCAGATTTGAAGATGTGTTTCAATCTGATTAAAGTGAACATTTATGTTGAGTCGCCAGTCTTTGAATTTGAAAAATGCCACAGGACCAGAGTCTTAAAGGTGTTAATCTTGTAATATTTTACATCCTAATGTTTTCTGATCTTTGGATTGAACACAAAAGCTATTCTTAATCCTCCTGCTTATCTCCATTCATGAGGTGAGCTTCTCTGGTAGGGGGTGAATGAGTAAATACTTGTTCGTTGTTTCTCAGTGAAGTTAAATATTCTGTTCTATGTTTTTTCTGTTTACCATCAGACTTGACAAGTAATAGTCCTAATGATGTGATACAATTAACTGCAGAAACTAGTGTTGTATAAAAGAAGTGGGAAGAAATGGGCCCTTGAAGGGCTGCAAGGCATGCAATCTTAGGTGAAAATGTAATTTTAACCAATATCTTTTCCCCAGCGTTCATTAATGTTCAGACTCAAGAGCTGAATAACTGATACCTAAGCAGTTTCCTTTCTGTCAGTGGTAAAAATGTCCAACATGGTATAGAAAACTTCTGCTGAAACTGAAAGTAGAAAACCCAGAAGTGTTCAGCTTTTCTAGAGGTTTTTACAGCCGAAGTCTTTGTACCTTGTTTCACATCAAACTCTTTGCAGCCTCGCTGCAGAAGTCAGTGGACAGAAACTTTGGCTCATGCTCCTCAAGCCTTGAGGTGCAACAGAAGCTGCTAAACCAAAGCAGGTGAGGTGGCCCACTTAGAAACCCTGGGCTGGTGTCAGCAAGAGCTACAGATCATGGTGAACAAAATGAGCTCCTGCTGACAGGAGAAGGGAACCTCAGGTCAAGATTTCCTCATGGTCACTGAAAGGAAGCCTGGGACTGCTGTCAGAACACATACAGGCAAACGTGCCCAGGAAAAGAAGGTGTTGAGTCACGGTGGTGACACTGAAAATACATTTAAATGGGGCTGCTGTCATGCTGCCCATGCTCAACAGGGGACAGGATTCTCCATGATTGAGTGTGCCTTGCTTTTTGTCTTCAGTGCTTTGAGCTTAAATGATGTAACTGGGAGATTATCACTTGGTTTGGCTGAAGGCTCCTGATCGTACTTGAGTAAAAGAGAAAAATGAGGAACAAAGGTTTGGCTGTGATATGTGGATTTTGGGGGATGTGTTTTGTTTTTCCAGAAATTGCTGGTAACTGGATATTATGGCTGAAAACTAGGCTAAAGGCCTGGTCTTTCTGCAAAAGTTCTCTGGAACAACTGGCCCCTTTAAGGCCTTTCACATTCTTCTTGCTTAAGACTCTTAAATCATAAATATTGTCATTGAAAATCTTGGTGAGTGGTTCCTGCAGTCAGGCTGGGCAGTTGGCAAATACTGATGGAATACCTTTTGTTTTGGCTTCACGATGTTCTGTGTCTCATTATTAGTCCTGTTATGTTAACCATGCTCTTGGCTACTCTGTTAAAATCTGATGTGCTGAACTAAAGGGAGTCTTAGCAAAGACAGAGGAGGTTCTCTTTTGTATTTTCCAAATCCTGTTGTATATCTGTCCCCCTGAAAAATGTTCTGTGCCCTCATTAAAGGACACCTTGAGACACTGCACTACTTTATTTCACTTTGCTTTGGTTCAAGCTGTGCTAAAATGTGCATTAAAGTGTGGGAAGGAGGGGGGGTAAGGGAAAGTGTCTTTTCAGTGGTGACTGTGTTAAGCTTATGACTGTTCACTCTTTGTATTCAGTGTCAGCTCAATGAAGCCATGAGCAGAAAAGTGAACAAATTAAAGACAAATACTTGATTTTATTTTTTTTGTGAATGATGGTTAACTTACCAGTGATGTATCCTGTCAAGCAGACAAAGTAATTTCTGCAGTAAACAGTGTTATTGTTTTTAAGTGCAGTATTTTCAGGCATTGACATGTGAAAATAACTGAATAGCAAAACAGGTAGCATATGTTCATTCTTGACCTACACTCCAGTATGTAACATTTATGGTGATTGTCTTATTTGTATAAAACAAAGTTCTGTCAAATTAAGTGGAGAATTTTCATATAGAAGACTATATATTAGACTATATTCATCAGAAGAACATATTAAGATTAAATAAATGATTAGACCAGTGATGAAACTGTCCTTTTTTTGTCTGGGGGCATGAAGGCGTAAAAAATATTCTCGTGGAATGGTTGTTGTGGAACACAATTGCTGTGATTCTTCTCTGAGAAACACTGGTGGGTTTATTCCCTGGAGTCCTACCTGGTCTATGGATTTCTGCTCCCCCAGTAAGTGAGTTTGATTTTGCTCTCGTTTGGTTACAAATTATAAATACTCTATTTTTAAAAAGCCCCAGGTGTAAAATCTTTCTCCCTAGAGTGTTTAACAGCAGTAAGTACATGAGCAGTGCTTCCTGCAGTAAACTGCTCTAATAGTGGGGTTCAGGCTAAGCAGCACACACCTGTATTGGATGCAGGGTTGATGGCACTGTAGAAGAAGAGTAATCTGAACTGCTAAATAACCTCATAAGCTTTGAATGTATGCTTCAGATTCTTTTCTTATATTTGCTGAAAGGGAAAAAAGGGCACTCTGAGCTTTTTCTGCAATCATACAGCTTTTTCTTAAATGACTTGCAACAAAGTAAAGTTTGTCTGGAGTCCCAGCAAGTAGAAATTGCTTGTGAGTGAACCACTTGTATTCTGTTAGATGTGTGTGGGCTGTGATTTCTTGCCGAGGAATGCCTTCAGCTTCATCCCAAAGCTGCTCCATGTGTGTGTTAGTTACCTTTTCTAGAAATGTCCCACCACACTAAGGGTGCTTGTGGAAACCTCACCATTCACCTTTGGGTCGTGTAGTACCTTGCTTTCCAACCCTGTCATCTGTGGATGATGACACACATGCTGTGTCCACTTTCAGAGGCAGGGAATAGGTCACGTGCTCTTCCACAGGGTCAAGTTGACTGTAGTGAACTTGATAGACTATTTTTCACTTTAAATATTTGGTCAAATAAGGAGAAAGAAGTTAGCAAATTCAATTCCTTCTACTTTATTTGAACATTAAATTTCTGATACTGCCCAGTGCATGGGCCAGGTTTTAGCCTCTGGTTGAATAAATCACCCTGAGCAAGGCCAGTTTCTTGTCTTCCCTCCTGCTCCCCACCTTCAGCCTGTTCTTTATTTCTGTGCCTGTTCTTTATTTCCTCCTGTGCACCCCACCCTGCTCCTGATCAGGAATAATTTATCTGGTGACTCCATTGGTAGTCCAGGCAGCTGCTCAGGCAGTGTGACAGCAAGCCTGTCCTGTGTAATCAGTACAAGAGAACCCAGCAATGAGCTGTGGAAGGATTAACTTGTGATCAGGGTTTAATTACAAAAAATGGTATCTGCAGCCATCAGGTCTGGCTAGTGTGTGCAACTGTCAAAGTCACAGACACAGCCACTAAATGCAATTATTTCTGTGGTGAGCCTTCTTCCAGGGTTATCTGGGTCTTGGCATGGCAGTTTGAATTGCTTCTTAAGAAGTTCAAGTGGCCTACAGCAGCCACATGTCGTGATGACCATCATCTTCTCAACATCCAGCCTGTGTGGAAGGGAGGGATAATCAGTTGGCATTTGTTTACAGCATTTTAGGCTCACAGCCTTTCAAGTGAACTTCTTTCAATGAACTTCTTTCTTTCCTATGGTGAGATGTTTAGAGGAAAAAGCACAGCCCTCAGTTGAATGCTTCTGTCACCTGCAGGACTACAAATAATGTGGGAAATGATTCCATTTTAAGTTCTCATGAGGCAGAAACTCTGGTGTACTCAGCTGCTGCCTTCCATTTTAGAACAGGATGAACTTGATGATCCTTGTGGGTCCTTTCCAGCTCAGGCTAGTCTGTGATTCTATGATCTCATAATCTGTTAGGCCTCAGGCCTCTCTGGAAAACTAATAGAATTTGATTCCCCTGGTCTCTTTTTGGCCTTTTGAATATTTGTAAAGTACCTAGGGATTAAATTTGTTAAAGCTGTGCACTGGACTACTTAAGAGTTTACAGAAGGTCTCTTTTGCAGATGCTGAATTGTGTGTGTTCCTTTTGCAGTTCACAGAGCAAGGAAAACCCCTTTCTCCCACTGCACAGTTAGTGCTGGAATCTGAGCTGGTGGCTGTATGATGCCAGTTCTGGGTTTGAGGTGAGCTAATAAGGTAGAAGACTTGCACTTAATTGCTGAATTCACAGGTAGGTGAAATGAGAGCTTGAATAGGCAGGTAAGGATTTGAGTCTGTCCTTATAGTACTGCAGTTCTCAGGCTGTAGATTCCTGACCATGTTCAGCCTCCTGCTGGCCTTGGTTCTGCCTTTCTCTTTGTCAGTGGGAAACTGTATCGATAACAGGCCAGAACTCAGGTATGGGGAAAAGAGAGTTAAGGGGAAAAATTCTTTTTTGAAAATCCTCTTTTGAAGCTGAGAAAAGTTTTCTTGGTTTCAGTTAAAACTGGGTTTTAACACAACTTTCTTAGCAATTGAGACAAACCTTAACTCTAAAAGTCTTCCTTCAGGTTTCACAGCCCTTTTGTCAACTCAGCATACAAGGTCAGTCGCTCAGTTTTCAAAATGCTGGGGGATGCTTGAATGTGCTTTGAAGGGGACAAATTTTAGCATAAGGATTAATTTAAACTAGTTCCTGAATTAGTTCTGCAAAAGCAGAACCCTTCATTGTTTTCCATTCTTGAACATTGTATTGGCTTGGATTGTTGGGAATGTAACTTCTTCCCCCCCAGTAACTGAACTCTAATACTGCTGCACTGTTTACTTGTACTGAAGCCTTGGTTTCCTGTCAAATTCTCCTAATGGGGAGCAGAACTGCACAGGCTCAGATAGTGCCCTTGTAATTATAAAATATACCTGAATTACACTACTAGGAGCATGTTATGACACAACTGAAGTGGCATTAGTTACCTTAGATGAAATTTCTTATTTTACTATCTTAGCTATTTGAAATAGGTATTTATAGTCTAAACCACTTTTTCAGTCTTTAAAAAAAACAAACAAAACAAAACCCCCAACCATCAAAAACAACAAAATAGCCCTCCAAACCTGGAGTATTGAGGTTGTGACATATATGACAGACATATGTCTGTCTTTTTTTTAAAAGCAAAACAACAAAAACTTAAGGAAGTGAGATGACCTTCCTTGATTAGATGTAAATCCCTGTGTAATTAATGACCTTATTGTTGCTATTAACCAGTTTATACAGCAGCACTGTACATTGCTGGGTGGATGCTAACCACATTTTCCTCCCTGAATTATAAAGGCACAGTTGTTCATGAATTTCCCTACTTAGAGATGGCCAAATAAGGAAAACAACTTTAGTACTGTACAGCCTCAGTTATCCTTACTTTGTTGAAGAGGAACATGATCCTTCACAACGGCTCAAAGTGACATTTGTGGAACAGCCTTTGTAAGTTATTTCTTCTTCATATTCAACTTCTCTACAATGCTCTGTCAAATGTAAAAAGAAATAATTTCTGCTATAATTCATCTTGGTCTTCTTGAGTGACCTTTGTTAGATGCCCAAAGCCTCCATATTTGGTTTCCTGGAAAACCATTCTTATTGCATGAGATAATTAACAAGTCACAAGTGAGTTACACAGCAAGAGAAGGTTTTAAACTGGGCATTAAAGTTGCAGGAGAGGCTTACCCTGGAGGACAGCAAAAGAAAAGAATAAATTTTAAGAAAACAGAAGTTGTTGGAATTACAAATAAGCAAAAAAATCCAGTTAAGAATATAGTACACATTCAGTCCAGTATGGAAAAACTAATCCTATGCTGAGAACACAAAGATGCAAAGAGAACAACCAGTTTGCTCATTCTGGTAGAATTATTTCTGGTTCACAGACTTTACTTATTTGAAAATTGCTTAATTTACTCATTTTAAGGATATATTTATAGGTAGCCAGAAGTTCACAACTTGCCTTGCTAGGGAGAATGTGTAATGCTACATGTTAGGTAACAAGTGTATGTGTCAGTGTTGTATTTTCCCTGTCTTGAAGCACCACACCAAGCACTTTATGAAGCAGAGAGCTGACTGAAAACACAAGTTTTGCAAGGAGTTCAAAGATAGTGTTTGAAGTTTATATTAAGGAGACAAAAATGTTGAAAACTGTGAAGGCCATTCATACACTGCTCACACCTGATTCTGCACAATAATCTTTTAAGCACAGTTAGGTCCTCTGCTGAGAGAAAGGTTATAGATTATTGAACATTATTGCAGGGGAGGCTCAGTTAATGCTGTAGTATGACTTTGGGATTTTTTTAAATGGGAAAATAAGATTACTACTACCTGGGCAGTAGACTAAGATGCTGTATCTATATGCCCAAGTGTGTGAGAGCTAACGGGAAGGCTGCAGGGTAATGAGGGGATAGCCTGTTCCAATAACAAGTTTCTTACACTGTTTTTTAAGATGTCAAAGTTATGTGGCTCTCCTGAAGTGCATCCTGTAAGACTCTTTAACTCACACTTCTTAATGTTTAAAATATTGAATAGCAGGGAACCTGTATGAAATCCAAGACATCAGACAATAGCTTTAGAAAAGTAACTGCAGAAAGGACAAAAATGATGAGCCAATGGATACAAACATGATCATAGCCAAAGGGTACATAAAGAAAATTCATACGCTCATCCAAAAAAAGGCATTCAAAGCAAATCCGTGATGGAGGAAATGAGATGGAGATACATTACCGTGCGGCACTGTTGATGGCACAACAGAGGACAGGGATGTTGAAAGTCCAGAGGTGAGAGGAGGAGATGATGTCGTGCGGGCAGTGGTCAGTGTTGTTGTTCGCAGGGAACTCTGTTCAACTGACTCTGTAGAAGCCGTTGTGATAACATGGGGAGCAAAGGTAATAGTTGTAGACAAAACAGTTGGGATCAACGCTGGCCTAGACTGGGCAGAGATACTGGTAGGGACAGCGAATGAAGATGTTTTGCCGTGTGGAGTCGATGTGGTGTTTTGGAAGTAAGGATGTGTCGTGCTCTCAGTAGACCTAAATGTGGAAGTAGTCAGAGATGTAGGCACGGATGTTGTACTGACGGTTGAGGCCAAAGCAGAAGAGAATGGAGACGTGGCAGTGGATGGCAGCCGGGTGCTGAGCGGGCTGCTGGGGGCAGGCAGAGAGCTGGGATTTGGAGAGGTTTCCAGAGGCACTTCTGTGGAGACAGAGGTCCTGAAGGTGCTGCTGATGGAGGAGGTGGCTGTGGTCTGGTGCATGGTCACAGGTGGCCCAATGTGTGGCACAGTTGACTGTTCATGGGTGAAGGCTGCCAGGAGGAAGGCACAGGTAAAATTGAGAATGCCCACCTGGACACTTCTCTCCCCTTGCTCAGACATGATGGGACAATCAAAAAAGCAAAGCAGGAACACATGCACATATCCAGAGAGAGACATATTTCAGAAATGAAGAAATTAAAAACCAAATGAGGATCCACCTGTGGAGATGCAAAGGCAGTCACTCACCACATTGCACCACTTGCCAATATCCAGTCTCCAAGCAATGGCTGCCTGGCAGTAACTGCCCTACTTGCCCAGTGTAGAGCTCAGCATGATATTCTGTGGCATGCAGTGTCTGCTTGGACTCTGGTTTGCGCCAGCTATGCAGGCTGTGTCCCTGATGGACTCCTGACCACCCCATGCCCACTCCCTGGCTGGCAGAAGGACAAACAGAGGAGGCCCAGGGGTGGAGCTGGCACTCCTGATCAATCACCAAAGCACTTGTGTGCCATCAACACCAGCTGGGACTCACATCTAAAATGCAGTACCAGGAAACCTGCTGGGAACAATAATGAGCTCTGTCCCAAGCAGAGCCAGTGCACAAGCCCAGGAATACAAAGGAAAACCAATCTGGTCAATTGCAAAGTGATAGAGGGATGAGCAGCCACACAAATGCAGAACTGGGACGTGGTTTTTGAAAGAAACAGTGAAGGTAGGGAGGATCCGTCGAGTGACAGAAAAAATGAGAGCTGGAAAGAGCAAGGAGGAAAAAGATGGCTAGGAAAGAGCCTTACTGGGCTGTGAGGAGCTGACCCATGTTGAGGACATAGTTGAGGAGGGAGAAGAAGCAGGTGATGGCAGCAGGCTGGTTTTGGCCGTGGTGGGAGCAGAGGACTCTGTGACTGGAGACTCCTTTGCAGCACTGGCTGTTGTTGGGGAAGAAGCCCTGGGCCTCAGGGTTGTAGGTGTGGGCCTGGGGCTGGTGCTGGGAGCTGCTGTGGAGGAGGCTGTGGAAGTGGTGGCAGTGGATGGCAGCCGGGTGCTGAGCGGGCTGCTGGGGGCAGGTGGAGAGCTGGGATGTGGAGAGGCTGTTTCCAGAGGGGCTTCTGTGCTGCTTGGTGGGCTGGCTCCTGTGGAGACAGAGGTCCTGGAGGTGCTGCTGATGGAGGTGGTGGCTGTGATCTTCTCTGTGGTCACAGGCGGCCCGATGTGTGGCACAGTTGGCCGTCCAAGAGTGAAGGCTACCAGGAGGAAAACAGGTCAATTGCGCATTATGACAAGAGTAGCAAATGGAGGTGCTCAGAGGACTCAGATTGTGGATAGAATTTAAAATGGAATGCCAATGCTGTCGTGAGTGTTTCTGGGAAAAAAGGAACACTGAGATTGGGAGTCTTCTCCACAAGCCACTGTCTGGCTTCTGTCCTCAAAAGGGAGGAAATGGATACAGTAGCTTCCAACAGGCAAGTTCCTAGTATTTGTTCTTAGAAGAGCACCCTGTCTGGATATGCATGTGTCCCTTCAAAGAAAAGGGAGAGCTTAATTATAGTCCCCTCTGAGATTGGCAGGGCGGGCTACATGGCAGAAACCAGTTCCCCAGAGCCATAACAAAGTAATGCCATAGTACTGCTCCAATGCAGAAATAAAGGGAGTGTAGAGTAAAAATTAAAACAGGTATGCAGGGAACCTGTGTGGCTGGAAGGGATGAGTACAAAGGGAAGAGCAGCAGGAAGCACCGGGATGGATAGGAGGGAGCCTCACCAGGCTGTGCGGAGCTGAGCCATGTTGAGGACCCAGTTGAGGAGGGAGAAGAAGCAGGCGATGGCAGCAGGCTGGTTTTGGCTGTGGTGGGAGCAGAGGACTCTGTGACTGGAGACTCCTTTGCAGCACTGGCTGTTGTTGGGGAAGAAGCCCTGGGCCTCAGGGTTGTAGGTGTGGGCCTGGGGCTGGTGCTGGGAGCTGCTGTGGAGGAGGCTGTGGAAGTGGTGGCAGTGGATGGCAGCCGGGTGCTGAGCGGGCTGCTGGGGGCAGGTAGAGAGCTGGGATTTGGAGAGGTTTCCAGAGGGGCTTCTGTGCTGCTTGGTGGGCTGGCTCCTGTGGAGACAGAGGTCCTGGAGGTGCTGCTGATGGAGGTGGTGGCTGTGATTTTCTCTGTGGTCACAGGCGGCCCGATGTGTGGCACAGTTGACTGTTTGTGGGTGAAGGCTGCTGGAAGTAAAGGAGAGAGCTTTTGAGGATGAGGGCAGCAAAATTTGAAGCGGAGGTGCACAGAGGCCTCATATTCAGGATACGAAAAAAAACAGCAGGGCTGTGCTGCACTGAGTATTCCCTGGGAAAAATGGAGCACTGAGATTGCGGGCCCTGTCTACAAGCTGTCTGGTTTCTTTCTTAAAAAGTGAGGAAATAGATAGAGTACCTTCTAACAGGCAACATCCCACTACCAATTCCTGGGAGAACACTCTGTGTGAATATGCATTTGCCCCTTCAGGGAATAGGGAGAGTTTAAGGCCAGTTCCCTCTGAGACTGGCAGTTCAGGCTCCATGGGAGAGACCAGTGTCCCAGAGCCCTAAGTAAGTAAGGCCATACCAGTGTTCCAATGCAGAAACACAGGGGATCAAGAGCAAAAACAAAAACAAGTCTGCAAGCAGCTTGTGTCTGGACAGAAAGAATCAAAAATGGAATGCAGGCAGGAGCCTACCAGGCTGTGCGGAGCTGAACCATGTTGAGGATACAGTTGAGGAGGGAGAAGAAACAGGCGATGGCAGCAGGCTGGTTTTGGCCGTGGTGGGAGCAGAGGACTCTGTGACTGGAGACTCCTTTGCAGCACTGGCTGTTGTTGGGGAAGAAGCCCTGGGCCTCAGGGTTGTAGGTGTGGGCCTGGGGCTGGTGCCGGGAGCTGCTGTGGAGGAGGCTGTGGAAGTGGTGGCAGTGGATGGCAGCCGGGTGCTGAGCGGGCTGCTGGGGGCAGGTGGAGAGCTGGGATGTGGAGAGGCTGTTTCCAGAGGGGCTTCTGTGCTGCTTGGTGGGCTGGCTCCTGTGGAGACAGAGGTCCTGGAGGTGCTGCTGATGGAGGTGGTGGCTGTGATCTTCTCTGTGGTCACAGGCGGCCCGATGTGTGGCACAGTTGACTGTTTGTGGGTGAAGGCTGCCAGGAGGGAAGCACAGGTCAGTTGTGGATGAGGACATAATGAGAAGACAAATGTGGTTACTGTAGCTCCAGACTGCGAGCACCAACATCAACAATTACAACATGCTGCACTGAGCATTTATCAGATAGAGGGAGGTGGGACCAAGGGCTCTGCCTTATAGCTGCCCTCTTTTTTTTCTCATAAAAACGCAGGAAAATGACATGCTGCTTTCCAACAGGCATGATGCCTCTTCCTCCTTCTGGAAGCGGAGCCTGTGTGGATGTGCACGTCTCCCAAGGAATAGGAGCACATTAAAGTTTGCCCACTTCAGAACTGACATGGTGGCCAGTGTGGGAGTGACCAGAGCCCCAGGGCAGTACCAAATGACAACCATATCACGCTGCTGATTCAAAAAGAATTTGGAATGGAGAGCAAATTTAAAGAAAATATGCAAGTGGTCTGCACTCATGGAAATGAAAAAGAGAAAAGGGAGAGCATGCAGAAGCAGAAGGACACTTAAGAGAGAACCTTACCAGGCTGTGTGGAGCTGAGCCATGTTGAGGACACAGTTGAGGAGGGAGAAGAAGCAGGTGATGGCAGCAGGCTGGTTTTGGCTGTGGTGGGAGCAGAGGACTCTGTGACTGGAGACTCCTTTGCAGCACTGGCTGTTGTTGGGGAAGAAGCCCTGGGCCTCAGGGTTGTAGGTGTGGGCCTGGGGCTGGTGCTGGGAGCTGCTGTGGAGGAGGCTGTGGAAGTGGTGACAGTGGATGGCAGCCGGGTGCTGAGCGGGCTGCTGGGGGCAGGTGGAGAGCTGGGATGTGGAGAGGCTGTTTCCAGAGGCACTTCTGTGGAGAGAGAGGTTCTGGAGGTGCTGCTGATGGAGGTGGCAGCTGTGATCTTCTCTGTGGTCACAGGTGTCACAGCATGTGGCATGGTCAACACTTTATGGGTGAAGGCTGCCCGGAAGAAAGCAGAGGTCAGTTGAGGATGAGGACATGAAACAAAAGTAATGCGTATATTCAGTAGCCTTAGATTGCTGTTAAGAAAAACAGCAATGCTGTGCTGCACTTATTCCTGAGAAAAAGGCAACACTTTTACTGTGGGTGCTGTCTACAAGCTGCTGGCTAGGTTCTTTCAAAAAAAGGGAGGAAGTGGATACAGTAGCTTCCAACAGGCAAGGTTCAACTACATCTTCCTGAAGAGGACCCTGTGTGAATATGCATGTCACTGTCCCTTCAAGGAATTGGCAGAGCTTAAGGAGAGTCCCGTCTGAGATGGGCAAGGCAGGCTACATGGCAGAAACCAGTGCTCCAGAGCCCTTACAAAGTAATGCCATACTACTGTTCCAATGCAGAAAGAAGGGGATGTAGAGCAAAAACTAAAACAACTCTGCAAGGAACCTCTGTAGTGGGAAAGGAGGAATGGAAAAGGGAGCTGCAGGAAGCACCAGGATGGGTAGGAGAGAACCTTACCAGGCTGTGAGGAGCTGAGCCATGTTGAGGATACAGTTGAGGAGGGAGAAGAAGCAGGTGATGGCAGCAGGCTGGTTTTGGCTGTGGTGGGAGCAGAGGACTCTGTGACAGGAGACTCCTTTGCAGCACTGGCTGTTGTTGGGGAAGAAGCCCTGGGCCTCAGGGTTGTAGGTGTGGGCCTGGGGCTGGTGCTGGGAGCTGCTGTGGAGGAGGCTGTGGAAGTGGTGGCAGTGGATGGCAGCCGGGTGCTGAGCGGGCTGCTGGGGGCAGGTGGAGAGCTGGGATGTGGAGAGGCTGTTTCCAGAGGGGCTTCTGTGCTGCTTGGTGGGCTGGCTCCTGTGGAGACAGAGGTCCTGGAGGTGCTGCTGATGGAGGTGGTGGCTGTGATCTTCTCTGTGGTCACAGGCGGCCCGATGTGTGGCACAGTTGGCCGTCCAAGAGTGAAGGCTACCAGGAGGAAAACAGGTCAATTGCGCATTATGACAAGAGTAGCAAATGGAGGTGCTCAGAGGACTCAGATTGTGGATAGAATTTAAAATGGAATGCCAATGCTGTCGTGAGTGTTTCTGGGAAAAAAGGAACACTGAGATTGGGAGTCTTCTCCACAAGCCACTGTCTGGCTTCTGTCCTCAAAAGGGAGGAAATGGATACAGTAGCTTCCAACAGGCAAGTTCCTAGTATTTGTTCTTAGAAGAGCACCCTGTCTGGATATGCATGTGTCCCTTCAAAGAAAAGGGAGAGCTTAATTATAGTCCCCTCTGAGATTGGCAGGGCGGGCTACATGGCAGAAACCAGTTCCCCAGAGCCATAACAAAGTAATGCCATAGTACTGCTCCAATGCAGAAATAAAGGGAGTGTAGAGTAAAAATTAAAACAGGTATGCAGGGAACCTGTGTGGCTGGAAGGGATGAGTACAAAGGGAAGAGCAGCAGGAAGCACCGGGATGGATAGGAGGGAGCCTCACCAGGCTGTGCGGAGCTGAGCCATGTTGAGGACCCAGTTGAGGAGGGAGAAGAAGCAGGCGATGGCAGCAGGCTGGTTTTGGCTGTGGTGGGAGCAGAGGACTCTGTGACTGGAGACTCCTTTGCAGCACTGGCTGTTGTTGGGGAAGAAGCCCTGGGCCTCAGGGTTGTAGGTGTGGGCCTGGGGCTGGTGCTGGGAGCTGCTGTGGAGGAGGCTGTGGAAGTGGTGGCAGTGGATGGCAGCCGGGTGCTGAGCGGGCTGCTGGGGGCAGGTAGAGAGCTGGGATTTGGAGAGGTTTCCAGAGGGGCTTCTGTGCTGCTTGGTGGGCTGGCTCCTGTGGAGACAGAGGTCCTGGAGGTGCTGCTGATGGAGGTGGTGGCTGTGATTTTCTCTGTGGTCACAGGCGGCCCGATGTGTGGCACAGTTGACTGTTTGTGGGTGAAGGCTGCTGGAAGTAAAGGAGAGAGCTTTTGAGGATGAGGGCAGCAAAATTTGAAGCGGAGGTGCACAGAGGCCTCATATTCAGGATACGAAAAAAAACAGCAGGGCTGTGCTGCACTGAGTATTCCCTGGGAAAAATGGAGCACTGAGATTGCGGGCCCTGTCTACAAGCTGTCTGGTTTCTTTCTTAAAAAGTGAGGAAATAGATAGAGTACCTTCTAACAGGCAACATCCCACTACCAATTCCTGGGAGAACACTCTGTGTGAATATGCATTTGCCCCTTCAGGGAATAGGGAGAGTTTAAGGCCAGTTCCCTCTGAGACTGGCAGTTCAGGCTCCATGGGAGAGACCAGTGTCCCAGAGCCCTAAGTAAGTAAGGCCATACCAGTGTTCCAATGCAGAAACACAGGGGATCAAGAGCAAAAACAAAAACAAGTCTGCAAGCAGCTTGTGTCTGGACAGAAAGAATCAAAAATGGAATGCAGGCAGGAGCCTACCAGGCTGTGCGGAGCTGAACCATGTTGAGGATACAGTTGAGGAGGGAGAAGAAACAGGCGATGGCAGCAGGCTGGTTTTGGCCGTGGTGGGAGCAGAGGACTCTGTGACTGGAGACTCCTTTGCAGCACTGGCTGTTGTTGGGGAAGAAGCCCTGGGCCTCAGGGTTGTAGGTGTGGGCCTGGGGCTGGTGCCGGGAGCTGCTGTGGAGGAGGCTGTGGAAGTGGTGGCAGTGGATGGCAGCCGGGTGCTGAGCGGGCTGCTGGGGGCAGGTGGAGAGCTGGGATGTGGAGAGGCTGTTTCCAGAGGGGCTTCTGTGCTGCTTGGTGGGCTGGCTCCTGTGGAGACAGAGGTCCTGGAGGTGCTGCTGATGGAGGTGGTGGCTGTGATCTTCTCTGTGGTCACAGGCGGCCCGATGTGTGGCACAGTTGACTGTTTGTGGGTGAAGGCTGCCAGGAGGGAAGCACAGGTCAGTTGTGGATGAGGACATAATGAGAAGACAAATGTGGTTACTGTAGCTCCAGACTGCGAGCACCAACATCAACAATTACAACATGCTGCACTGAGCATTTATCAGATAGAGGGAGGTGGGACCAAGGGCTCTGCCTTATAGCTGCCCTCTTTTTTTTCTCATAAAAACGCAGGAAAATGACATGCTGCTTTCCAACAGGCATGATGCCTCTTCCTCCTTCTGGAAGCGGAGCCTGTGTGGATGTGCACGTCTCCCAAGGAATAGGAGCACATTAAAGTTTGCCCACTTCAGAACTGACATGGTGGCCAGTGTGGGAGTGACCAGAGCCCCAGGGCAGTACCAAATGACAACCATATCACGCTGCTGATTCAAAAAGAATTTGGAATGGAGAGCAAATTTAAAGAAAATATGCAAGTGGTCTGCACTCATGGAAATGAAAAAGAGAAAAGGGAGAGCATGCAGAAGCAGAAGGACACTTAAGAGAGAACCTTACCAGGCTGTGTGGAGCTGAGCCATGTTGAGGACACAGTTGAGGAGGGAGAAGAAGCAGGTGATGGCAGCAGGCTGGTTTTGGCTGTGGTGGGAGCAGAGGACTCTGTGACTGGAGACTCCTTTGCAGCACTGGCTGTTGTTGGGGAAGAAGCCCTGGGCCTCAGGGTTGTAGGTGTGGGCCTGGGGCTGGTGCTGGGAGCTGCTGTGGAGGAGGCTGTGGAAGTGGTGACAGTGGATGGCAGCCGGGTGCTGAGCGGGCTGCTGGGGGCAGGTGGAGAGCTGGGATGTGGAGAGGTTTCCAGAGGCACTTCTGTGGAGAGAGAGGTTCTGGAGGTGCTGCTGATGGAGGTGGTGGCTGTGATCATCTCTGTGGTCACAGGTGGCCTGATGTGTGGCACTGTTGACTGTTCATGGGTGAAGGCTGCCAGGAGGGAAGCACAGGTCATTTGGTATGTTGCTGGCTTATGAGAAGTTGGGTGTTGTTGACTCTTCTGTTTTTAAGGTTTTGTGCTCAGTTATGGGCCAGGATGGGAGGCCTGGTTCCCACTAAATCTGGTTGGCTTTGGGTTTGGTTTGTTTTTCAGTTAATAAAGGTGTCTATTATCCTAAATATGTTCCATCCTGTCCTGCTTTTCTTTCATAAGTACTTGCTGTTGACTATTTTGAAGGTTGATCTCTAGCAAGTTATCTCATCTCCTTCCTCGAGCAGCTGAGTGGAGAAGAGGTATCACTTTTTTACTGGTACTTGCTGCTGACTTCTCTGGGAGGGATCTCTGGGAGGGCCATGGCTACTGAAGGGATATGGATGCATTGGCCAGGGATGACTCTTATCTTTTTCATGACCAGAGCACTCACCTGGTACTACTTTAGTAGTTGGTGTCTTAGCTCTGGTTGGCTCCCTTGCTACAAAGAAAGGGATGAGAGAAAAGAATGATTGAGTCTTGGGAAGGATTCTAGGCAAAGCATGTTGTGGCATCTCCCAATAGGAGGATCAGTACTAAGACAATTCTGGCACGTGGGTCTAAGTGAAAGAACTTTAGCCTGGAGCTGAGTGTACAGTTTCTTGCCCACCGTCCACTGGTGACTCTTTCCCTCAGGGTCAGCACTGGTCCACAAGGTCATATTTGTTGAATGGCACTTTTCATGGATGTGCCAGGGCCTAGGCATCCTTTGGCTGGAGATGATGCCTTGGGTTATGCCTCTCACTCAAAACTGTAAATTGGAGATGTGTTTCCAGTTTCCCTGCCTTTTGTTCACCCCTGCCCCACTGTGCATTCCCAGGGCAGAACTGTAAGAAGAGAGAGGTGTTTTAGCTTCAATCTTATTGGTAGCTGTAGGGCAGGAACTCCTGGATGCCTGAACCCTCAATAGAGGCCTGTGCCCCAGAGCCAAAGCCCTGAAGTTACAGGGAGAAGGATACAGTCAGGGTCATGTGTGGGTCAGGCCCAGCACCTGCCGGTGTCCCATGGCAATAGCAGGGGCAATTGAGAATGAGTACCAAAACTGAAGCCTTTGTGGGGCATGCTGCTTAGAAGAGAAGGGTGGGAGCTGGAAGAAGCAGGCAGAGCAGCAAGAAGAGCAGGAGAGAGCCTTACCAGGATATGATGTTCCCAGCTGAGTTGAGGAGAGGGAAGAAGCAGATGAGGCTGAAGTGACAGGCAAAGAGGTGGAGCTTGGAAATGTCCTTGTCAGTGGAACTTCTGGGCTGGTGGCAGGGCTGGTCTCTCTCGGGACAGAGGTGCTGCTGGTGGATGTGGCAGGGGTGGTCTGTGTCTGTGTCATGAGGTGCTGCACAGGTTGTGTCAAGGTTGTTCTTAAGTGGGTGACAACTGCAGAGAGAAAAGCGTAAGTTGATTGAGGGTGGGTCTGAAGGGTGCCTCTGACAATTTGACATTCCCTGCCTTTTTCTAAAGCTCCTGAGGAAAGAAGAGCCTTGTTGGATGCACACATTTCCCCTCCCAAGTATTCCAAACTGGGCAAGACCATCATCTGGAAAAGCTGACGTAGGTGAAGCAGAGAGTCTTAGGCCAAAGACATCTCTCTAGTCCCTTTTACTCACCTTCTGGGTAGTGCAGAGTGGTTGCTTCGGTTCCCTCACTCTCTGTGGTGAAAGAATGAATATTAGCAATGGTTGGGAGCTGGAATTGCTTGCACAAAAAGACCAATATATATGCACCCCAACAGTACTATGTGGGAGAAACCTGGATTTGGGAAAGAGTGTACAGCTGCCCTCTCAATACAACAGACTTCCCACCACACACAGTCCTAGCCTGTCAGTTGCAAGTGTAGCAATTCATGTTGTCAAACAGCCTCAGAGGACACTGTCCTTGTTTGTATATCGAGTGGCAGACATTCAAAACGGTTCATATTTTTGGGGGGAGTATTTCTTGCTAAGAAATATATAGGGGCAGGGGCAATATTCTGTGGTCTGTGAGTTTTCAAGAACTTGCTTTGAGGCACAGAGGTATTTTGTATAAATTTGGAGGAACTGTTGGAAGAGAAATTTTAGCTTTAACATCATATTTTGAGGTCAGATGCTTGCTCCATTGGCAAGATGAATTTCCATTTTAATCACACTTCTTGTCCATGTCCTTTCCTTTCTGTTAGCAATATTTAGACCACTAGTAAGAATGCTTGGCTTTTTTACAAGGAGTATATTTACATATGCCTTGTGAGTGATGGCTTCACCTGACAGATGTAAGAAAGTGCTATTTACCTGCGGTTGTTATTTTAGGCTGGCTGAAAGTTGTGCTCTGAGTTGTGGTTTGAATAGGTATTGAGGAGGTTGCTGTTTCCCTTTTGGTGGTGGTCTTGAAGGGTGATGAGGTGACCCCTGCTTGTTCTGTCTCAGTTGAAGCAGCAGCTGATGAGGCAGAAGGTGATGAGGGAGCAGACTTTGGTGTAGTGGCCATGGTTCTTTTCATTGAGGTAGTCATGGAAGGGGTAGTGATGGTTGTAGTCATGTTCGGTGTGGTAAAAATTGATGTTGTATGTTCTTTTGGGGTAAAGGTAAAAATATAATGTGAGTAACCAATTCATAGAAAAATTAAAACCAGATAAATTATAAAGAAGATATTAATATTTTAGAGATAATTCTTTATTTTTCAAATATTTTCAGTATGACTGTTGTATTCATGTTCTCATAAGCTTACTAAATATTTCTGAGGTTACATTTGTTTTCAATTGTTTCATGTCTGTCTCTGTTCTAATTTTCTATATTTTTCTGTATTAGATTTGTTTAATATATAAGTAGCTATCTTTGTGTCACTTTGGCTAAAGTCCATGTGGGCTTTGTCCATTGGCTTTTATTATGTTTCAAATCAGCCACACTTGCAGCTTTATGCAATTTGTATTGAAAAGCTAAATAACATCATACTATAGCCTCCCCTTGCCTCAGTGCACAAATCATCTGTCACAATGTCAGCTTTCATGTGTTTTGACTCCTTTGGGACCTGTTTTTACCTCTGCTTTCCCTGACAGCCATGGTCCAAGGTGGTTTATTAGCTGAAGTGCATGTTGGTATGAGGCTAAATGAGGCTCCACAAACCACAGAATCAGAATTTGTGCTGGCAGAGTCATCCTGCAGAGAACAGGACTTTGGAAGCCTAGACAAAGATGCTACATCAATACCTGTGTGACTCTGCTTCGGGGCTTGCTTACATTGTTCAGAGCCAACAGACTGGGTGCTCCTTGAACCCCATAAATGAACCAGTGGAAAAGAGGCTGAAGCTGAGCTAATAAAGCCAACTGGAGCCGGGCTTGCTCACTGCTTATAGAACTTCTAATTGTTTATCTCATTTCTCAGATGACTCAGTTTTTGGTTGCATTTTTAACCTAATGCCTATATCCTGTATCTTTTTATGCACTTTCAATCTACACTTCTGAACATTTCTGGTTTACAAACTTCCTTTCTGGAAGCCTGCATTGCCTGCTTCATGATTTGGAGTTTAATGCTTGGAGGCTGTGTGAATTTGAAATGCATTCCTAGGAATGGTATCTCAATGATGTACAGAGGTTTAGAACAAGGTTATAATAATTTATTTTAGACAATAACACTAAAACCTACCAGTAGTTGACTTTATTGTGACAAGAGGTTTTGAGTGTGAAGTTCTTGGAACTGTAATTTTTGCAGTTATTGTTGGATTTGTAGTCTCAGGTGATACAGTTGTTGCAGAAGAAGTACTAGGTACTGCTGGAAGTGTGCTCATGGTGGAGCTTCCTGTTACTTTAGGTCGCACTGTAGTTACTAAGAGAAAAAAAATCAAAATTGAAAGATGAGAAGTAGTCCTCAATAATCTATTGATAACATATATATTAATGGAATTTTTCTAAAGTAAAACAAGTGTTTTTATAGCTATTAGCAGTAGCTACTATTAAAACCCATTACCTTTTAAATTAAATCTTGAAAAGCTGTTATCCATTGCTTCCTTTGCTATTATGTGCAATGAATACATTAAAGAGGTATTCTTGGAAATACCTTTCTCTTGACTTTAAAGTGAATCTGGCATACACCCTAGTTCCTATCAGCAGAGATGGAACAATATTCCAATCCTCTATCAAATAGTATCCATAATTTTATTATTCACACAACCCACAGAATAAAGTTTTCCAATACCACCTGTCTTCAGGGAAATTAGTGGAATTCTAACAAATTTAAGATCAAGATCTGTAGATTCCTTTCCTGTATCAGGCTATAGGGATTTGGTATAGTCAGTCACACCTTTCCATCAAGACTTTCTTCAATTGTTGAAGTGTTGTATGGCCAGTCCCTGGTAAGATTTGGCATAAATTTATGAGAGATCCTTTTCATCATAGAATGACTTGGGTTGTCTTAGACTATTAATCTAATCCACTCCCTCTGCAATGAGCAGAGATGTCTACAACCAGATCAGGTTGTTCAAATGCCTTTCCAGCCTTAATTGAATGCTCCCAGGTAAGGGGATTCAACAGAGTCTCCAGGCAACATCTTCCAGTGTTTTACCAGCCTCATCATAAACAATTTCTTCCTTATATCGAGTTTGAATTTATTCTCTTCTGATTTAAAACCATTACCCCTTGTCCCATCAGAACAGGCCCTACTTAAAAAAGTCTGTCTCCATCTTTCTTATAAGCCCCATTCTAGTTCTGAAAAGCCACAAAGAGATTTCCATGGACCTTTCTCCTCCCCACGCTGAACAACCCCAGATCTCAGCCTTTTCTCACAGGAGAGGTGTTCCAGCCCTCTGGTCATTTTTGTGGCCCTCCTCTGTCTTTCTTGAATTAAAGACTGCAGAGCTGGACAGAGCATTCCAGGTGGGCTCTCATCAGAGCAGAGGGGCACAGTGCCCAATCTTGCCCTACTAGCTATGCAGCTTTTGATGCTGCCCAGGATATTATGGTACAAGGACATTTTTCATCATTTCACCTTATGCATGTGAAACTGATAATGCTGCTATATCACACAAAAAAGGACATTATTGATTTCATAAACACTTATCAGGACATAATATCAGTGTGTAAGTTACACAATTGGCCAACTGTGTAAACTAACCTGGTAAAGGTGAAGATGGTTCAGGTGTGGTGGTAACATTTACTTGTCCTGGTACATAAAGGCAAAACAGGTTATATTTGTGAATAAAAACATATTAAAATATCCCAGATAAGGTACATCTCATTGAATTGGATTCCAAGAACTGTGCTAATTACTGAGCTATTCCTGAAAGTATTTAATCTTACATATTTCAGTGGTCAAATTCACATCAAAGGACTTAATTACAAAGAAATCAATACATCTCATTATTATAATGAACACTAGTAAGTTTTTCTATCTTTGTTATGACTTTTATGGCTAAGGGCACCTCAGTTTTCAGGGATACTGGAACATTGTTTTCTATGTAAGGGAGATCACTAGCTGAGATCCTGGTTATCCAAGACAGAATTTTGTTTGAGAATTTTGTTCTTAATTTTATTCTTAATTTTTCTTAAAAAACATTTGTTCTTAATATTTTTTTACATCTGCATGAAAATCCAAACTGTCCAGCTAGAGTCTATCCAAAACCTTATTTATTAAGATAGGTTTTCATGGAAATAAGATATATGGTAATAAACCTCAAGCTAGTTAACAAAAAATAATCTAGAAACATATTAACTGAGTCCAGTAGCTAAATCTGCTCTTCTGCTACACGTTTCCCTTTTTTTCCTGTGAAATGTGCTGAACACCTCTGAGACTCACAGCTCTGCTGAGCCTGTGACTCACACAGATTAGAACACCAATACTGTATTTTACAAGCAGTATAGTAATGGGTTTATTTTGAAAGAAAGTTGTGTTTAGATGAACACTCGTTTATGGAGAGATACTAGAAAAATATCTTCTCTGAGTCTGTGCAAAAGTTGTAGTGTGGTTTTCAAGTTACTGTGGAGAAAGAAATGCTGCTTACCACATGGCATGCACCTTTCTTCTTCATGGTCAAAGTATTCATCATGAGAGCAGTTGTAACAGCCTGAAGAAAGGGGAAGAGAAGTTTGTTTTACATTTCTCAGAGAAAGACATATTCAATTATAAATAGTGTTAATTAAATATTATATATCTGTTTTTTAAAAAAAGTATCACATTCAACATCATCTATTTAGGTAAGTATTTCCAATGTTATCCTCAGAAAGAGGTTTTGTCTATGTAGGAATTTGTATAGTTTCTCCAGCTATATCCATTTGTTTAATAAAAATATTAATTTCTCTCTCCACATTTTCTTTCCTAAGTAGAGTGCATTCTTTTGATTTGGTGCAAGTCAGAATTTCTCTTCCAGACAGCCTGAGCTTGATATAATGCTAAATTTAGTACATCTACTGAGTTGATTATGTATTTAAAACACTACTAGTAAGGGAAATATCAGCAAAACTTCTTCAAAAATAACATCAATTAGATTATCATTATTGAACTGTGGCATGACTGATAATTGTTTCAGTGCTGTTTTTTTTTTTTTTATGTTACTGTTTCCTGGTTTACAGTAGTAGAGATTATTACCTTCAATATTGACATATTTGTAGTTTTGATTTGGACAGTTACAAGGCCTGTAGTGCCAGCTGCATTTGTCATCGTCGTAGCCATGGGAAAAAGCATCATCAATTCCTTTTCTTTTATGAGAATTGTAATACTCACAATAGACAGCTAAAGAAAGGACAAGCAAGAGAGAAGATTTTTGTTTTTCAAATTAATAACATGATACTTCCAAAGTACTAGAAGGAAGACAAAATCAATTAACAGTTGGAATAAAAAAAAACTTCACTGCAGTGATTAGCTTCGGATGTAAATATTTTAACTCACGGAAGTCAGATTCTTTTTTGCAAGTACAGAATGATGACATTTCCACAACTTTTCATACACAGTAGATTGAAATGTGGAAAAAAATCATCAAAGATGACAACTCTAACATTGATTTGTAGCATGTTCATCCTCTTTTTTCCTTTGTATTTGCTGTTTTGGAACACCTTGATGTCATTTTCCTGTTTTACAGTGTCCCAGCCAACACAGCTGTTTATATTCCCTTGACATCCACACAGAAATTGATTTCACCATAGCTCAAATGAAACATATTTTTTTACAATTTCATGCTTTCTCTGCTGGCAAACTCACAGTACACTACACACTTCTGCTATACACTGATAGCAGAAGAAACAATCTGCTTTCTGTGAGCACATTATTTTCTCATTATTCCATGGTAAAAAGAATTAAAATATTTTGGTAAAGTACAGATTTCAAAACCTGGGTGACTAAAGTTAACTCTTTGCCCATAGACAAAATGCAAACTTTGAGGTAGTTATTACTGTTTCCCATGCTGCCAAATGAATATACTGTTAATAAAAATCTCTTAAACCTGTTTAAGGAGAGCTTAAGGAAACTCACGACAGAACTCAGGAGTCCTCCAGTCAATGCAGATGCCCTTTTCCAAGCATGCCATGGCATAGACTGCGATGGCGTCACACATGCACTGGCAGTCCCCTCCAATGTCACACCCACAGGAGTCCCGGACACAGGCCTCGTAGTAGGGCATCCGATTCACCTGCATGGCAAAAGGAAGGGATTCATTTTCCAAGATTAGTTTGTGCCTATTATGCTCTGTGTATATGCATAGCCACTGCAGCATTATCCACATTTCTCACTGGTTTTCACCACCTGAAAATGCATTGATCAATATCAAGTATCACCAACAGATCGACTAATTCCCGATTCTTAAGTCTTCATTCTTTTTTCGCTCTTGTCGTTTTAGCTAGTCAGTTAACAGCATACATAGGGTTTGTGTTCACAAAAGGGCTCGTGAAGTGCAAAAAAAAAAAAAGAAAAAGAAAATTAACATAAATGTGAGCCATAAGCATTTTTATATGTATTTTGTTGAAACATTTTACCAAATAGAAAATCACCTGTTGGAGTGTGAGCATTTGGAAGAATACGGATTATGCTTATAAATAAAAAAAGAGCAAATAAATTCTTACCTTATTGTGACAGGCAGAAAAAACATGGCTGTTGATGATGGAACATGTCTTTTCTGCCCATGCTTTACGATAAGGGTTCTTACTACAGGGGTCCACTACAAAGTACACATCCCCACAGAGGGGATTCTCTTTCCAAGAGTTGACGAATTCCAGCTCGTTTGATGCCACATACTTGCTTCGAGTTTCAAAGTCATCCTTCATGTTGCCATTATAGTTCCCACACAAACCACAGATGGTTTCCTAGATTCAATGAAAGTACCAATATCAATTCAGCAAGTTAAAGTTCTCACCTTTCCTTTTGGTCACTGACTGTTTCCTGTGCTTTAGGAGTCAATGTCATCTACAAATACTCTCTCATAACATACTTGTGCATGGGTTTGTCCTCTAAACTGTAAACTCTCACATTTAGAGATCAAATTCAAATGTGCAATTGCAAAAATTACAAACACTTAGCCCAAAAATTTCCTGAATGCAGTATAGAAATCCCTTAAAAGTTAGCCTTTTGTGAAGATCTCTGCTGTTTTGGAGATAATGATAAAAGTTAATTGCTGGTAGCAGTTCTGGAAAATCTTTGCCATCACAGAGATTCAAGGCAACCATAATCAAATGTTCAATTTCAATGGAGGGACACTTTAAGGAAATTATTCTGCAATACCTGTGTTTCTCTGGAGATCTTGATGAAGAAGTTCATGTGCTTATTCCAAATAAGAGTCATGTTGTATTTTCCTGGGATAATGATATCAAACATCAGGTGAAGGGCATTCTTTTTCACTTTGTATTTTATACCAGGATTTTCCCCAGAAATAGCGAAGGTTTCGTCTCTCAGTATGATTGTCAGATTCTGGAAGAAAATTTATTTGGGAGTTACAACTTATCAAGTTTCAGGATTTTCCTTGCTGAAGTTCAGCTGCTGTGATACTGCAGAAGGAAAACAGTATTTTTTTGATTGAGCAATTCACTGCAGAGTAAACTTAAAAATTTCCTGGCTTCTACATAGACAAGATTCTTGGAGAATGAAACACAACATGAGAATTTTAAAAACCCAAGCAAACAGCTATGGCATTTCCTACTAAAACCAAGGCTCTGGGTTTAGCACATAGATCTTGTAAGTGAAGTCTTCTCTTAAGACACAGCTAAAGCTTCCAATAAGTGAAGAAAACCTGTTCTTAAAATCTATTCAGCTAGATAATGGCAGAAAGAAGAGCTTACCCCAAGGTAAATGCTGATGGATCTGGAGCACGTAACTCCTGATTTCCCACAGATGACATTCTCAGTAACAATTTTGAAAGAGGAAATGGGTCTGTGTACACTGCAGCCATCCTAAAAAAATACCCAAAACAAACCACAAGAAGCACAAAGGCTCAGTAGACTGTGCCTGAAGTCTTCCAACTTAAAACATTAAAGTATAAGAAAACACAGGATGCTTAAAATGTTACGAGTAATACCGTTTTATGAGGCAATGACCTCTGCTTTGCTGGTCAAACTGATGTAACTTCCCTAAAAGATGTATTTATCTGGTACAGAATACAATGACTATTTAAACATATTATTTAAAATATAAAATTGGTCATAATTGGATGAAAATTATGGTTTTTAGAAGTAAAATATTTTCATTCTAAGCATTGAAATAAACATAATATATAGAAACTCAGTAAGTGGTTATAAAGATTCAAAGTGCTGTATTGTTTATTGATGCATCCTAGCACATTTTTATTAGTCTCTTAAACCCAGCTATTTCTTGGTGCTGAGATGCTGCTGCAATAACCAGAAGGGAGCAGGTTACCATCGCCAATATGTATTCACAGTTGCCATCAAACACAAAGCGCTGTCCATCAAAGGTGGTGATGTGGCCTTCTCCATACAGATTACAGGTGGAGGAACACCTTGTTTTCTGAACACATTTCCATTTGCCTTTTGTGCAAGTGCTGGGAGTGAGAACAGAAACCACACTCAGATTTCAAGGAAATGCCATCTTCACCTGCTTATTTTTATACATATCCACTTTTATCAATAACATGTTCAATTAATTGATTTATGTATACTGAGACCAAGTTATGGTTAATATAAGAACCAGAATTAAAATTTATGGACTGCCTAGAAAATGAATTAATAATAAAGAAGAAACCTTTTTGTACTTTGTACTTTTTGTATTTTTGTACTTTTTTCATTAAAGAAAGTATATAAACCCATTTATTTTTGCTCTTAATGAGATCAGAAATCACTGCTCTGTGTAGTTTGGGGAGTGTTGGGTTTTTTTTTTTTTAATAATAGATTAATAACTGGAAAGGGAATAAAGTACTTTGAGAAAGCTGCTAAAGAGACGAGAATCTTTTTGGGGGTGGTTGCTTTTATCTACAGAAAAGCAAGATAGGTTTTGCCCTCATCTTTACTTAAGTGGGTTGTTAATAATACTTGACTTTATATCATTTACAGTCACAGGCCCTACTGATGCCTTTATTCCTGAACATACATAAGGCAGAAATTATCCCTGAAGCTGGTACAATGACTCTTATTTCATACACATATTATCAAATGTTAAGCTTCTCTCTCCTGTTAATCCCTGTACTCTGTCATGGTATTTCTTCCTTTCAGCTGTTGCCATTTCCTACTCTCACGTCAGTTAAACACTTATTTTTATGTGACTGTAAATTTCAGTGAAACAGATTTGCAATGACAAACCCTGTGATTCTTACCAGATCTCACATTCTGTCTGGATTTGTTCACCTCTTCCATAAGCAAGGCCACCATATTCACATGGACACTCCTCAGCTGGCACACACTTGCCATCGAGATTTTCATAGAGGCCCTCAGCACAGACACAGCCTGATTCACACTTTGTGGGTATCTGGGAAAGGCCAACAGATTGCAAAACAAAAAGAAAAGATTGTGAGATGCATTTTATCTTAGATGTGAATGGTGTCAAGAGTGAATCTGTGCCAAGTTCTGTTTGGGCTTGATTTTAGTTTTGTGATATTCCTTGTATTAATATGCTGTCAGTTGAACTAGTTTCATTGAAGCTGTAACTTATACTTGTGGTCTGAGATACTAAACATACCTGAAGACTGAAAAATTTATCTTCCATCACTACCAGTCTTTCAAAAACAGTAAAACAGAATATTCTTCATATCAAGGAAGCTTATTACAATTTTTCCAATTAGTCTGTTTCCTTAATACAGGAAAACCCTATTAGGACAGCCCAGATCTTCACCTAGCCCAGGTCTCCTGCATTCTGTGATCAACAGCAGCAAAGAGTTGAGAAAAAATAGAACAGGAAGCATAAACCCCATATTTCCATTGACATGAAGTCACAGTTTATGGAGTACCTGAGCCAGAGATTATAGCCATGTAGTTAAGCATCCTTAATGGATTTTTATTCTAATAGAATTTAATTCATTATTTCATGCAATTACTTTCTTTAATAACTTCTTAAATATATGTACAAGTTTTTGCCCGCAGCCTGATATTTAACTGCATCATGTAAAATAAAATAATTCCTTTAATTTCACTAGAAGCAATGTAGTCTAGTTTTAAGTAACAACTAGAACATTCTACCTCTCTCAAAATGATAAATATCCCAGAGCTGTGAAACTCACACATTCAATTCCAGTAGCCAGCATTTGACAGGTAGGGGCACATGCAGCTCCATACTTGTTTTCTAAATTGTCAGAACATGATATGTATTTCTTAGGAGCTTTGCAGTTTTCTAGGAAAAAGGAAGAAAAATTAACATTGAGGAGAAATTAACATAGAAGAGAACAGTGAAGTAGTCATTTTACAAAATAAAGGACAGAAAATATTTCTAAGTAAACAATATCAGACTCCTACCTGCAGGATTTTGAGGTTTGCCTGTGCAACTTAGTCTCCCATTAACACAGTAGCTAGGAAGAAAAAAAAATCAATGAAAATCTCTTCTAAGAAAGAAATTTTGATTTTTTGCAAAATTGTTTTATTAAAAATGTCTCCTTCATGTTACTACCTCCTTCCCATCCTTTGAAGTGGAATATGAGTCTTGAACGTGTCTCTTCACTTTTTGTATTATAAAGTAACATCATTTTGGAAAGTGAATGCCTGTTATCATTAATAGGCAGTTGTCACTATGAGGATGGCCTATCAAGTTATTCCAGAAGTTTGTCTGGAATATAGCTAAGTGCTGTTGACAAAATCTCCTAGTAGGAATAATGAGATCTCAGCTATTATTTTTTATTTTTCTCTGTAACATTTCCAAGCTGAAGGTAAGTAACATGTTTTCTGCTCAGTTAGAATATCTGTAGTTTAGAAAAGGGCAAAAAAGTTGTCTTGAAAAATAAATTTATGCTATTAAAAATAAAGGAGACTGTATTGGTTTGGGCTGGAATGGGGTTAATTTTCTTTTTAGCAGCTCAGTGGTGCTGTGTTTTGGATTTGTGACCAAAACGTTGTTGATAACACAATGTTGTTTTAGCTGGTGCCGAACAGGGTCCCAGCATTCTTTCTCCTCAGGCTGCCCTGCCAGAGAGGAGGCTGAGAAGCAAAGTGTTTTCATTCTGAGCAAAACTGAGAGGGGACACACCCAGGAGAGCTGGCCCACTGACCAAAGAAGGATTCCATACTATACCACATCAAGCTCAGCAATAAAAGCTCAGGTAAAGAAGGAAGAAGGAGGGATGTTCTGAGCAAACCATTATGCATGGCAAATCATCTTCCCAGCAAACCATTATGCATGGCAAATCCATGTTTTCCTGGAAACATCTGAATGGCTGAGTGGCTGCCTGCTGACAGGAAGTTCTGAATCAATTCCTTACTTTGCTTTGATTGTTCATGCTGCTTTGCTTTTAAATAAGCTTTTTGCTTATTATTCATTAAAAAAATTAGTAAACTGTCTATATCTCTACCCATAAGGTTTCTTGCTGTTGTCCTGATTCTCCTCCACATCCTGCTGGAATGAGTCAGTAGCTGCGTGGTGCTTCTCTGCTTACTGCAGTTGACCCTTGACAGAGACATGACGACCCCCTCTTCTCCATTTTCACTTTGTTCTCCTTTAAACCTGACACACTTACCAGGTGATCCCACCAGTCATTGTTGACTGGTCAGGCAGGATGTACTTTCTGTCCTCTAAGTAGCAAGGACAATGAGATTTATGAACACACTCATTCTTGTGGTTCAGGTACATTCCTTTAGGACACTGGCAGCCTTCAATAGGAATATCAGTTGGATGGCATTCCAGGGCTCGGTTGGAGAGTGACAAGCATGTCCTGTCACATGCCTGAGTGCTGTAGCTGAATGTTTGATTGCCAGTGCAAGTAATGGCTATAAAACAAGACAAGAGTGTATGTTAAACTTCATTTACTGACTGTCTTCCTTGTAAAAGATAATGTCCTTTTGCTTATTATGTGCTGCTTATTTTGTGCCAATAGTTTCATTGCTTAATGCTTCCAGCTGCTTCTCTTCCTGTGGATGTGGAGCTCTAGCAAAACATTTTGCAGACCAAGACTTAACAGCAAACTATGCAGCTGTTCAGTAGTTTCAGGCAGGTAAAATACCTTACAGCTTTTTTGTGAATCTTGGAATTTAATAATGCAAAGGAAGCTTAGCAGAAATATCAGTGTATTTTTGAGTAACAGTGAAACCCATGCATGTGTCTGAGTTACAAAATTATAAAAGAAAATCTGTAGTCAGCTTTCCCTAGTTCTTTCCCATTTTACAGGATAGCTTTATTTTTCTGGCTATTCTATATGTTAATTATCAAGTCCCGGAAGCATCCACATGCTCACCTTAAAGCATATGAATAATCTTTTTCATATAGTCTTGAAATAACAACCCTGTTGAGACAGACACTAGAAAGGTATCTAATAGTTGGATATTTGTTACCCAATTGCAGGTCTTCTTTCTGATCACTATTTCCTCATTACTCATCTGATGGCAGACCACTAAGAGCTGGTTCAGGTACTCACTGCAATTGTCCATACTGCTCCTCCAGTTCTCAAGGATTAAACCCATGGAGCTGCATGCTCGTGCATATGATCCCAGTGCAGAACAAATATAAGGAAAGGTCTCCTCATAATTACAGGCTTGGTAGACACATCTCTGAAACCCAACACACAGAGAATACTTTGTTACTGGGGACCAGACATTTGGAAGTGCTAAACCCTGAAGGTATTTGAAAGACATGTGGATGTGACATTTAGGGACGTGGTGTAGTGGTGGACTTGGCATTGTTGTATTTATGGTTGGACTCAATGATCTCAAAAATCTTTCCCAACCAATGTGATTCTATGCTGAACTACAGAACTAAGTCACACAAGATACATATTACTGCATAACTAAATCTCATGGAAAATATCTGAGTAATTGCATTGCTGATGTAAATAAAATATACTTAGTACCCTAAAAAATGCCTTTGTTCATTTGCTGCTTCTCATTTTTAATATTCAAAATGTTTTGTGTAGATTGACAAGTACTAAACTCAATTATACACATGGTAAAATCGACATTTTGCACAGTTAAAGTTGTTGTCATGGACAACTGCAGCATGAGCAAAAATATTTTCTGATTCACAGGGATGGGACTGGTGCCTGTGACCAAACAGACTTTCAGTGTGGTGGAGACATAATTTTCAAAACCAGACCTGTTCCTAAGCTTCTCTGCATTGCTGATTCAATGCGTGGGACACCATATATGAGTACAATCTGGTTTATATTTGGACTCCTTCTGTACAACATCCATCATAATAACTTCATACCTTGTAGAAAGGAATGGGGTTCACCACAGCATGGCATTTCTCAAACACTGTACCCTTCTTGGTCAGAACGGAGCAATGAGTCTCAGCAGATATTTCTAATGAAAGTAAACAATAAACATTAAAAAGGGAAAGTTAGGGGGGAAATGGAAAATTTCAAAAATTTGGTGGTTTAGGCGAACTTTCGGCAATGATGCACTGAACAATAGGACAATTCCTAGCTTGTTAGCTTGCAGACTCTATTCTTGTACAAGTAGCTCAGGAGAGCTTTTTTTTCTTTTTCACAATTTATTTTTTAAGACCAATAGCAATAGAGAGTTGGGAAGAGAAAACCTGGATTTCAGTCTCAGTACTGCTGAGCAAACCTAAGACACCTGTGGACATTGCAGTTTCACTAGACAGATCAAACCACTCTCATTCATCATCTCAATCCCAGATCTGAATTTGTGAGGTCCAATCCTCTCAGTCTCTGTTTCTGCGCAGCTCTCTCATTTCCCTGGTATGGGCTTATGGAAGTGTCAGACAAAGCCAGCTGGAGAGATTAGTTACCACAGCATCATGTACTTACTGTTCAGTTGGCTCAAAGCACAAGGGTCAGTCTCTCTCTCTAAGGCAGGATGGCAATTTCCTGCCCTCCAGGAATCTACAAACAGGGAGGCTGTCCCTTCAGTGATGTCCATGCTAGTCATGAAGTCATCTGTAGTGTCTCCATTGTAATTGCCACACAAACCTGACAACATCAGAAATGCAAGGGATGGCGGAAATTAAAGAACATGTGCACAGTGGCCTATGTTTCATTCTATAACAGTGAGACAATTGATTCAGAAGTTCCACATAGAGTGTCAATGACTACTCAGGTCAAGTAGCCAGAGAATGTTGATTATGTACATATTAAGTCACTGAGCCTCTGCCTCCTCAAGTTGAGTGTCAGCTTCTAGTCAATGACAAAATCATACAGAAGTTTTTGTCTTTTTTCAGAAAAAAGTGGTTTTAAATAATGTTAAAAAGAAAGGCCATGAAAAACTTTTGAAGTTGCATGTTTTCTTACGTATATTAAATGCATAATGACAAAGAATATGCATTTAGGCTTTTGTAAAAGCCAAAGCCTCTCTGTAATTCCCCCTAATCAGAATGCATAATACACTTGTGTGGCTAATGTTGCTGTGCAATAAACATCTCCATCTGGTGATTTCCAGCTCAGAAGCTTTTAGATTCTCATGCTCATTGTGTTTACAGTGGTCGTGCACTACATTCAAAGAACTTTGTGCTCCAAGATGCAGAGACCACACAGACTTATTTGTTGCTCCTTCATTATGTAGTATACCACATATTTAAAAAGGCACACATAAAGTACAGAACAGCATTGTGTTATGTATGAAAAATGCAACACCTTTAGTTTCTTTGATTAATTTTAAAGTTATTAGTGAAAAATCAATTCAGTTTCCAATGTTTTTTTTTTTCTCTGAATCTCGAGAAGAAAATTGATTTCCTAAAAGATGAATACTAAGTTATCAAAATTATACTCCCTACATTTCCTCTTTTGCAAGGGGATTTGCTTACTTACCAAGTGTTCTGCCTTTGAATTGTGATCCAACTTTCACGTAGGCCTGGAACACAGGCGACGTTTGAACTGCAAGTTCCAGCCCAAAGTTTGTATGCATCTGAACGTACATGGAGGACTGTCTGAAAACAGTGATGTCTCCTGAAGGAACAAGCACGTTTAAAAATAGAGATGTTGGTGATGCTGCAAGGTAACGATTTTAACACATATATAAATGTTCTAGCACTCTGTCTACAACTCTTCTCCCACACACAACTCTCCACAGAGGAACAGATGCAGCAGGATAGACTTTAACCTTCCTCTAAAACCCCTGGTATTAGCAATTGAAAGATTGTGAAAGATGCTGGGTTGTGTAAAAACAGACAATTTAATTTGGATATAACTTATATTCCCCCTTTGTTTTTTACCTGATCTGTACGGCAGCCGCTTGAGTTCATCATCATCAGTAAGGAGATCATTCTGAGAAATCACAATTTTGTCCTGTAAGAAGAGGACATGGAACCAGAAGTAACTATCTTTACAGATGGTATTTATATGTTAAGTTAAGCAACTGTACTGTCGATGATCTATGTAAAAGAAAAAAAATTAATTCAAGCATTTTCTCAAACTATAACATGCTGCTTTTAGCTTTCACTCTGAAAATACCTTCCTGAGTTGATGTAGCAACTGAGATCTTTACTGTGTATACATGAGCAGAAACATATCTTCAGTATTTATCCACCATAATTTTTGAGTTCAAGCTACCAGCAATGACTTTGAGCACTTATTTTGCTAATCTAGTGATAAAATCCTGGATGGAACCTGTGGAGGGAATACCTACCTTTGTAGATTGGTAAATTATAGCACTAAGTGAGGTCTCAGAATGAGAATAACCAGTCTTTTCATACACAGCCATTAGGGTTCCATTGTGTGGCAGGCTGGAACTCTGGAAGGAAATGGAAAACAAAAGTAAAAAGGGAAGCCATGTTAGTATAACAATGTTTCGCAGAATAAATGTGTATCTTATGAAGTCCTCAGTTTGTGTTCCAATAGGAAACCAAATACTGACTAAAATATATCCATCTGATAGTCTGTTGAAATTACCTTCATAAGAACATAAGTGCAAACCCCGTGGAATCGATATGGCCTCGAATCAAACGTGGTAACAAAGGAGCCTCCTTCCAGTGAACACCTTCCAGGGCAGGGCAAGTCTTTGCAGTTCCACTGACCCATCACACATTTACTGCAGAAAACAAGAAATTCTGTGCAAGATTATTCTTTTCTTCATGCTCTAAAAGCTCAGACACTTCCTAGCAATGAAATACGTTGTTTTTATCACTTATCTCTTTTTGTTTCCTATGCTTTGATTTCCTTTGTCTACATATATCAGTTTAAGTTGCTCATCTTAATTCAAAATTGCAAAACTCTTGTATGGATTGTCAGTAAACTTTGCAAAACTGTGAAAGGTGCTGCCCTTCGAAAAAAATTTTTAGGCAAAATTTTCCAATGGTCTGGTAAAGGTATTTTTTATTCTCCCATGGAAGTATCTGTTGCTACTCACCAGGTCCTACAAGCTGCTTTCATTGTCTCACCAGGAGCATATGTTTTCCCATTCAGTGTACATGGACACTGGCTGATGTGAACACATGTCCGATTCTTCGAGATATCATCAAGAACAGTTCCTGCCAAAGAAGATAAACAAAACATTTTTCTCCATCCTCATTTAGCACTACAGTAATTATGGCTTGAGTGCTTTCTGAAATTAGCCTGAGAATGCTATTCTTGCACAGCCAGTGTCCATACTCCGAGATGTAACACGCAGGATATTTTCTCCTAATTGAAATGAAACTGAATATTCACAAGTGACAACAGCTTTTGACTACTTTGTCATATGAAAGCAAAGTCAATTGTCCTATTTTGAAATACAAATGATAGTAATAATCACAATTTCTGTAATGAGTTGATCTTGAATTATTTTAAAGGGAATTTACAAAATTCCCATAATACTGCAGAAATACTCTAAAGCATGCTACCTCTTCCTGGTGTCCGATCAATGTATATTTAAGTAAAGAACTTTAAGCAGACGGCATATCTTTATCCCATCACAAACCATGGCCTTGTGAGAAAATGTATTCATAGCTCTGTTCTTGTGAAGAGTGACCAACCATCTTGAAGGACCACAATTACTCAAGACTCCAGTTACATTATGTTACCTGAGAAAGAGCAGTTCTAGCAGCACAATGCCCTGAAATGCACAGCTAGTTCATTATTAAGCAGTCCATTCCACTTGACTGGATATGCGCAAAAAACATTTGTGTGATCCATTAAGAATAAGATGAAATGATACCTTCTGGACAAAAGCAGCCATAGGTACAGTGACTGGAACAGCTGTACTCTGGGTTGGAACAGGTTTTAATACACGGAGAACCACATTCCTCATAGATTTGGTTTGCAGAACATTTTCCCACAGCTGCAACAAACAGTGGGAGTGTTAAGATTTTTAAAGTGTAAACATAGAATATTACACCTGCTACCTAGCAAGGAAAAGACCTGATTTCTGACACTAACAATCTTTTATCCTGCTTCAATATTAATTTCTTCATTTGAGTACTCTTTATTCATAAATCATCATATATTCACTCTGGCTTTCTTTAATTTTTCTTGCGCAAAAAATTGGAAACATTTTTTCAGTAGCTTGGAGAATGGCAAACAGGCCATACTGCAGCCTAATGAAGTACCAAAAATCAGATTTCTGTAGTACTTCAAAGTTTTGCTTCCAAGTACTCATTGTAAATAAGAACATCTGAAAAGGACCACTGAAAATCATATTTTAATAAAAGGAGCAATGGCAATTATTAGCAAAAAGATTCAAAGACTTCGGGGGCTATTTAAAAGTGCTCTCTCTTCACTGGCTAATTTTCCAAGTACAGTAATAAGAAAACTCTTCTTAGAACAAGCAGCCCCCTGTAGGAAGTTTGAGAAGTTAAACAGTTTTCACTTGGTGGATGTTTATCTACTTTATTGTCACTGATCTAGACATAGGAGCTCTGTTTTGAGCTTTCCTCTTTGGGGCTTCCCTGCCCTCCTTACAGCTTTATCAAAGAACACTGTTCTCTGTAGAAAATCATTTGTTTGATTAAAGACAGTAGAGACTTTTTAAAATATTCCAGTTATTATCATTATCCCTCTATTTAAGACACAGAAAAGTTAAGCACAGTCTCTCATGAATAAACCATTTGAACTTACAGCAGAAGTTTTCAGTTCTCCAGTTGAACACCATTTGGTGGGACATGGCACATTGCCTGGAATACTCTGACAGTGTAGAGCAAGTGCAGTTGTTTTGTCCTGGCTCACTGCAGTCCTGCATATCAAGCTGGCAACGAATGACAAAGCTATCCTTGGGCACACTGCAGGTTGGTGACACCAAATTAAGTAGCTGAGAGCAGATCACAGCCTGAATAAAAAAAAGAAAGAATATTGTTCCTGGTGGTGTTTCCTTCATATGAAAACCACAGCGGAATAACACTGCTAGTTATTCCTAGTAATATGCTAGATTTTCTTGTTACTTTGTTTGCTTTTCTCCCCAGAGTTTTATAATGGATATTTGACTTAAAATGCATGAGAAGTTCACAGATAGAAAGGAATATAAATTCATTGTACAACAGAAAGAACTTGATATATTGAAATAATTCCACTTCTCATTACGTTGAAAATTAAGTCACTTTCTGTGCCATCAGCCCCCCTAAAAATGGCTGAGAACATTACACACAGGAAATGTGTTGCCTCGTGGCAAACATGAGACAACATGTTCCAAGAAAAACATCCCAGATGAGAAGATCACAAAATTCATTCCTCTTGGAGCACACACTTGGTACATTTCTGGTGCCTGCATGTTTGTGTTGCCTATCATGTGCCTACTGCAGTGTAAGGTCTCAAAGGTTCTCAGGCACACTGATTTTCTTTTCACTTAGAACTGTGACAGCTGCGGATGGTGGTTGTCCCTGTTATCAGTGGTGTTATCTGGCAATATGTCGTAGGCATTGTGAATATCTTCAAATCTGTACAGCTTATACTATCAGGTCTCCAGGTGTTAGATAAAAGGTCTTAAAGCTTTATTGGTTTCCATGAATTTCCTGTGATAACCTGCTTGGAATCCCAGAAAGTTCTGAGCTAAATGCTGGTTGATTTTTATGAGTGGTTTAAATCTAGCCTCAAAATCAGCTGTGGCCTTTTATTCAAATGTGGTTTTAATGCAAAGAACTCCTTTTCTTCCTCCTATCATGCTATACAGATGTTGACTGTACCTATTTTCATAGGTAGTAATTTTTATGAAACCACTACCCCTCTGTTGTTGATTTCTATTTATCTTGCCCCCTGCTGAGAGTCATGCTGCAGAGAATCCAAGAAGATCTTTCTTACATATTTTTTGTGAGGAACAGCAGAAATTGGTATCTCCTCAGACAGGCAGATCTCTGATGGATCATCCATTTTTTGTAATGCAGCAAATTTATATGTATCCAGCAATTTACCTGGAAATTAAAGGGTTATAATTTGTCAGGAAAAAGACTGCATTGATTTGTTTACTTGTTGCTGTGATGTAGCAAAACTCAGATTTTACTCTTTGACTGTTAAATGTCCTACTAGTTAATTTTCCCAATGATAACAACTGCCTCTTGTGGAAGTCAGGAGAGTGTGATCCTTACCACCTGTTTCTAAAAGATAAGAGTCCTTATCACTTGTGTGAGGAACCCATTGTATTATGCTTATTGCAGATAACAGAGTGTAGCATAATCATATGAGGCATGTTGGTGCCCCATGGGACTGCTTTACTCAATTCTGATACACAGCAATGCTATCACAGTATTCAATTTTCACCTTCACTCACTTTAACTCATTCTCCTCCTTTCTGAGATGTCCTTGTCTCTTACCTTCACGGACAAATTCATTCAATTCATAACCATCATAGTTCCCACACATTCCACATGTTTTCCCCATATATTTTTTTTCAGCCAAAACCTAAAATAAAATAGAACAAAATATTTTAAAGGATCACCCTAAGTATAATTATCTATACAGCAATACCTTTCTCAAACAAATTCAGTGCAAGCACTCAATTAAAAGTGATTCTTCTCATTAATTTCAGTGACTTTTTGGAGGAAGAATTTTGTGTACAGTGAAGTCTTTTCCCAATAGGCAAATAGTGATTTTTTTTAAAATTAGTATTTAATAAAAAGAATAAGATTTGAAGACACAGGGAATTGAGGGGCGATAACATTCTAAGGATCCAGGAAAAAAAAGAAAATAATGCTGAAGCCTTGCTAATATCTCTGTTGACAGAGCACAAATTTCAGGTTTCTTCTCTTAAGGAACTTAAGGTTACAGGAAGAAAATCTATTTTCAGAAGAAGGTTATTCAGTTCTCTGTTGTTCTGGAGACTAAAATGATAGTATCACTACTGGCTACAAACAATGAATTATTATGAAAATCTTAGATCAGAGAAATAAAACTATATTCTTTGTACAGTCAGATTAACCCAACACTAGCATTTTCTCTTATATTTGTGATAATAATGCTGATAAATCTCCCAGACAATTTTCTACATCTCCTTGTTTTAGCCAACTTAATCAATTTAGAATTCAGTGTCTTTTGTGGTAATAATATGAAGGTCACAGTGAGAAAGTGTATTGGGGATTTTCAAAAGAAAACCTGAGAAGATTCTGAAAAAGGAAAGAGAAAAGAAACTGGCAGAAGCACTCGAGATTTGAAACCAAAAGACGTCCCAGGGAACCCCAATAAAAAAGTTGAAACTATGGCATCCAATATGAAGTTCTACACAACTTTAAACATCTCTTAAGAAAAAGATTGCAGCTGCTGGAACACCCTGAGGAAAGATTAAAATGTGTGCAAGTATCCACAAATCTCAGCACTGGTGGTTTTAGCTAACTACCAACACTGCAAGGGAAAGTAATATGCAAAGCTGATTATTTCAAGAGGAATGGATACAACAGGAAAAGAATAAATATCAAAATAGTAAATACATGCAAAAGCACCCATTAAGTTCAGAGAGTTCTTGCCATTCCAGTAAATCAGTGAGAATTTTCTTCCCTGCTCTATGAGAACATTTTACTAACCATGAGGTAGTCATCATTGTTCCACATGACCACCAGTTCCATCTCCATCAGCTTGGCTACCAGGCGGATGTTGCGTCCATAAGGTGCTATTTGGATTCCATTGCTGGTGTAAGGCAACTGAATGACACTGAAACAAGGTGAGAAGAGAAACCAATCTCATAGCAAGATTATGCAGGTATTAGTTTTTTATTTTGGATATGATACATACCCAGTCTGAGTACTTGCAGCAACATGACACAGAATTTTTTTCCTTTTTAACTGTGACATTTCAAAACACATGAAGGTTTCTGTTGATTGAAAATCCACATAAGCAGTTTCATAGTAGGATCACCCAAAAATGGGTTGCAGTGATTCTACTACTGACAATACTTGCACAGGACTTGGCATCTTCACTTGGTTTGGTTTTATTAGAGCACAGTTATTTGTTTCAAGAACCATGAAGCTGATTATAGTGAAACTAATGCTGATTATCCTGAGAAGAGTCTATGGCATTTTAATATAAGAACTATGACTGAAAATTGACAATATCAGAGAAACCCATAAAGAGAATGTTGTAGAGTACGAGTGCTTGATGGGAAGCAATATATAGGGGAGTATAGTTCAGTTAGGTGTGTTAACTTTAGTAATTTGTTAATTCATTTTTGATACAAAGCAGTCATCAGTGCACCTGCTATATAACTCCCTGCACCTGTTACATAAACTCCCTGCCTTCTCTAAGCACTTCATGCCCCATTCATGGCAGAATCTTACCCAACACTCCTGATAGAAATGCTGCCTTTCTCAACAATGACAACAGAAGGTCCAAGCTCAATAATGATCCTTGCAATTTTTTTGTCCAGCCCACGACGGAACTGAATGTTGAAGTCTGGGCTGGTCTCATCACATACAGTTGCGAAGATGTAGTTGCAAGTCCCACTGAAGTCATACTGGTATTTATCAAAGGTTGAAAAATGCCCTCCTCCCCAGGTAGAACAGGAATCCTTGCTCAAAACTACAAAAGAGAAAGAAACATGGATTTAGCATATTTGCTCATTTTAATTAGCATTTCAAATATAAATACTAGGACAAGCTATTAAGCTTCTGCTCAGATTAATTCTGTAAACAACATTCTAGCCCTCTGTTTGTTTTTTTATTCTTTTGTAATCTCAGAATTTTATCTCAAGTCAGGAAGTGAAACAATATTAGGAGTGAGAGCAAAATTCTCATTTACTGTAAGCAGAGAATTCCCTAACTTCCTAGATTAGGAAAAGCCCTTTCAACTCCTAAGGTAATATGAAGATTTACCTTCTTATTTCAGTCTGCTAGATCTGTTTGCAAAGATGACAGCTTGTTACTGGACAGAGCCTTAACATTTCAGGCACAGCATTTACCAAGCTATGGCATTACTCTATCATGATTAACTGCACAGTCAATCACCAGATATCCAAAGACAGTCTTCAAAGCCCAGCTTGTAATTCCACACCCTCTCAACTGTGTATTTATGTGACAAAGTTCCAGCCATTTTTATAAATATATGGATTGTTTTAATCAGTTTTAATTTTTAAGAAGTAGTCTGAAATGTTCATCTGAATAGACAGATGTTCATATGTGGAAATGAGTCCAAAAAAAAAAAGAGATACAACTCCAGCACCTGCTGTTACATAGTTCTCCACCTACTTACAGCATTTGAACAGTCCCTCTGAAGCTGATAATTTTATTGAAGTACCTAAAATCATGTCCTCAGTTCTGCATTTCCAGACTTAAGATTGTTACTTTCATTTTTTAATTATTTCTGCTTATGGTATCATATGAAGCTCAGGTATCTTAGCATATATCTTAGAGTTACAAAGTATCAGATAAGTTTATCAAAGTCTACATGCAATTTACATTTATTGTTTTAAAGACAAAACATCTCTTTTAACTGTAAAGGAGAGATCAAAACTGCACAATGCACAAATGGTTTTATCCAGGTGATGCAGAAAATACTGTTTCCCAGTGAGCAGTTACCTGTTGGCAAAAAGTACTCCTCTTCCACACTTCTGTTCTGTCCTGAAGGTCTGACTGGAAAATAGGAATTGTCTGATTGTTATCACTGATCCTTCATGCCCAAGTCCAGCTAGTTTAATATACCGTGCCTGAGTGATACTGACCACCAACCCCCAGAGTGTGCCAAGGAATGATTACCCAGGGCTACACAATGGTCAGAGTGCAAGAGGCACCCCTTTCAATAAACACAGGAGCATGGTCACTGTATTTGTTTTTATTTAAATCTTATCAAAGAAAAATAACAGATGGGAATGTCAATAACTCAAGCAAGTTTAAATCCAGATTATGTATTTGTCTTTTGAGTTCAGCTTTTACTAAATAAAATCTAGGGATTTTCTTTTAATTAGTCTATGTCACGCTCTACTGTTTCTATTGCTGTAGGAACAGAGAGCAGACAGAGATGAGTTCCTAAATAGTAGAGAATTTTTTGTCAGACAAAGTCTTTCAGCTATTTTTACTTTATGGATGAACTCCATGTAGCTTCTCTATGCTTATACTGAATGAGAATTCTCCTAATTCAAGACACTCTCAGTTTCTTCTGTCTAAATAAATGCTTATTATAATAAATTTTCATTTTATATAATTATTTTTCTTCTACACCTCCACATTTACCCCAAATGGGATAAAGAAGTTCATTCGGCTACTGGAATGCAACAAGCTTTGGAGTACAGAGAATTGATTTTTAATGGTTTGCAGAAGCAAAGCGTATTTTACTGTAAAACCTTAAAAATATGAATTACTAGGAAGATTGTCTGTAAATAGACTAGGAGAGAAAAAAAATCAGAATATTAGGACTTGTGTCCTTACTTATTTTGGAAAGAATCTTGTGAAAATTTTGTGTTTTCAGAAGGGCCATAGCCTTCTGTATCCTGTAGCAGAGTAACATCATATCCCATAACATATACCATGTTTGCACGATGACATTTATTCCTTCTTGCCATGGACATGGAAAACTAAATGACTATTTAATTAAATTCAAATTTAGAAGTCAGTGCCTCACATTTCTTCAAAAAAGGACATGTGAAAATTGTTGGCTCTGCCTAAGGGTTGATGTAGCTCTGTATTTTATTTCCAGCAGTGACCATTAAAAGCTTGCCCAAGGGAAGACTGCCATCAGATCAGGCATTTATACTTCCACAGATATTCTCTCAGTCTCCAATTATTTTCAGGGAATTATGTGAGGCTATTGAGATTTTTCTGCTTACCACTCCCTTGTGCTCTGGCTTCCAAGTCCTTGTCCACTACCATTTTGAACAGAACCAAAATTTCTTTGTAGTAGAAAATTCGACAATAACTACAGTCAAAATTTGCCATTGAATTTTAATTATGAGTTAACAGTTTAAGGATACCTGCCTTTCCAACCATACTTCTGATAGCTAATATTTTAAATATTATACTAATTTCTTTTGTTTTGGCATTGCAGATTATTTTACACAAATAAGAGAGTAGTACCTTACTATTTGTATTTTTCATACTCAGAAAGACTAGCACAAATTTACAGTAAGTAGGTGGCTGGAGTTAATTTTGCATACAGATTTGGATTTGGATGGATGCACACTAGTCATTCTTTGGAGTTCAGGGAAAACTGCTGGTAAACTACCCAGAAGTGTGGCAGCAGCTGGCACAGCTGAGCACTGAAGCAGAAATCTGTCCTACTCTGACCCCACTCTGGCTGCTGGTTATAAAGATGAGGAAGAAGTATTCCACATTCTGATTGTCCATTTGCATATAAATTTGTTTTAACCTGAAATCTTTAAAACAATTTTCACAGACCTAATCTATATGAAGAATGAGCTTTATTTAGTTTCCTGGATTTTGCAATATCAAAAGAATCCATATCCTAAATTTTCAGATAGTATTAGGCAGTAATGTGTAGGAATGAAAATCAAACATATCGCACAAATTACCCCAATAGCATATTTCTAAATGTGGAAGGCTATTAAACTGCTCACAGTTTCTATCCTCAGGCATCAAAATCTCAGCATGGTACAGTGAAGCACTTTCCATTTAGTTTAAACCTTACTCTAGTGAGGCAACGCATTTTACAGTCTTTTTACATGCAAAGTCTTCTTTAGGAATTTCTAAAATTTAATGCTTCAAAACATATGCTCCTTGAGGCAAAGACTTATTTTTATTATGTGGTTTGTACAGTGCCTTCTGCAATATGGACTTGACACTGAATAGACCTGTCACTCACACTTGAATGCAAACATTAAAATCAGGTCAGACACTTACTTCTTTGTAGAGATTCTTTCTGTTTTTGGAGAAGAATGGGGGACCAATAATTTCCTTCAAAAGCTGTGAAAGGAAAAAGACAACACAAGGAAGTTATCCTCTGAGCAAAAGAAGTGGAATATTTGTATATTTATTTATTTTTAAGCATGCTGTAAGCCAAAGCAGGGTCAGCACATACGAACTGTGCTCTGTCACACAAATATGAATGACAATTATAATGGAAAATCACATAATTCCTATTACATAATCAGGTAATAGAAAATTAGTCTGTACCGGACAAATGTTTCCAAAATTTGCCAGAAATCCAAAGCAATATGAGAGCTCCTACACTTCATACTAAAATCCTATGTTCCTGTTAAAAAAAGTGGGATAAATCTTTACTTATGTTTTTCAGTTCTTGTTTCACCATCTGGGTAGAAGTAGTGGAAGGAATAGCCAAAAGTGTGAAAATATGGGGAATAATTGTCCTGTGTGCTCTTCACAAGAGCTGTGGGATCTGGAGCTGAAGACAGGAAATCCCTAGGCGTAGTTGTTGCCTTTGCTGTTCACGTTAAGGCAGAATGATGCAAGCTGTCACCTGCTCCCTTCCACACACCTCTTCACAAAGCCTGGTTTGGTTAGGAGAAGCCAAGGAATGCTGAGCAAATGCTGACTGCAGTGTGGATCCTTTACCATGTCAAATGCAGACCTGCTGCATGAGCACAACTGCTCCATGCTCTCACACATACCCAAAGGCTGTTTCACCCAGCATTTTCCTCCAGCACTGCTGAAGTGAGCTCTCAGAGTCAATAGCTGGGTGGTAAAAACCTAAACAAGATGCAGGAATAAAGACCTGAGGTGCTTCAGAAATGTGCTACTCAAATTTAAATTTTCTCATGTCTGGTATTTCTAAGATAGCAGGAGCAAGTAACTTGTAGAACCCATGCAATTCTTTATTATCTGTTTAGGATCTTTTGCAATATAGAAAATGTTGTGGCAGAAGGTTTCTTTCATCGAATAAACCAGGCCAAATCCACATAAATATCTATATATAACCTACAGCTCTGCAGGGTGCTGTTGCTTCCTTGGATACTTCAGTGAGTGGAAGCCTCCAGGGAGCTCACCAGCTGGAGCAGACTCTCAGCCAATTCCATGCTGTGCTGCTGAAGGTGAGGTAGTATTTGCCATGTGCTGCAGGAAAACAGGTGAGGCTCTGCCTTTTATGTAAGGCTAGGTTAAAGCACAAGAGGGAATTTTGGAACTGAGTGTTTCAGCACATCCTTTTGCTTTGGATTTCAGATTCAGACATCTCCTACATTCACAACAGTCTATACCTCAATTCTTCTATGAAGCAGTACTTGCTGAATGAAGATGTTATCTGAATAAACTAATCTAAGTTTTTAAGAGCTAAAATACTATACTGGTAGAATTGTATACAATAAATATTTAGGCATAAGGGAAATAAATCAAGGATATAAGTTCAGTGAATTGAGTGCTCCCATCTTAATTGTTCTAATAGCTTAAAATGGCATTTATTCAGCCACTCCCAAGTTGTCTGACACTCTCATCACAAAATCATTCTAATCCTACTCATGCTGCCTTGTTGTCTAGAACTGGTCAGCACTGGCCAATAATTGTTTGAGATTTTGCCAGAGTTTTAGAAAACCTCCACGGTTGGCCTGCAACTCAGTAGGCATTTCCAAAATGCAGCATGCTCCTTCCAAGTTCCTAGTGAACCGTGCATCACAGTAAGCACACCACAAAAAGGAACGGTCAGTTTGTGGCTTTCAAGCTAACACTCTTCATGCCTAGAGTTGCTGCTTCCTTTTTTGAATGCCTGGATTTTGATACCTGCATTTGTTCAATAATCTAGTATTGGCTTTATAGTTTTCCAATCATTACAGTTTAATCCTAAACCTTAAACATCAATGAATGGGATTTAGAAGTGTATAACTGCTGCCTTCCAAGGATATTAGATTTGCAGGAATTGCATATACACCTAAAACATTACTTCAAAGTCAGATCTATCTAGAGAGCTTGATGTAAAGTAAAATATCTAATGGACAAATATTTTAGATTAGAACAGATAAATCAGTTCACAAAGCCTGTTTGATAGCTTTTCAAACTCAAGCACCTAAGCATGGCAAACAAAATTTAACATGCACTTCAGGTTTTGTATTTAGATTAAATTTGAGCATAATAATCATCCTGGATTATATGCACATGTACAAGGGTTAGATTGAAAATAACTATGGATATGAAATCCACTTAAAATTTTGCCCAAAGACTAGCTAATAAAACAAATGCAGAGCCATTTGGTGACTATCTGCCAATCAATATCCTGTCAGATCAAACTATTATACGAATTACAGTACAGTAATTATTCTCAGCATATACATTCTTTTTCTCACACTCAACTCTGAAGAGAATAGTTGAATCTTCCTGGCAACACTATCAACAAGAAGCACACAAAATGGCAGATTGTACAGATGTAGCAAGGACTATGGCTATGCAGAAGTTGTATTTTGCAATCATTTAAGATTTTTTTTCATTTAAAAAGCTGTCCTAGTGTTAAATGAGATTTCAAAAGTACTGAAATCTTCCTTTCTGACATTTTACTATTACTGCAAGTATTCTGTTTTCCTTTGAGAAATGACATTAAATACTTATTTTAAATTATCTCAACAGAAATACTTATTTTGAATTATCTCAGTAGAACTTTACCCAGAGTTTCACTTCTCTTGGATAAAGGAAGGTTTTACTTCCAATTCCCACTCTTCTCCAGCTGGCCAACTTCCTTGAGAATGATATCTGTTGAAGTGCAGCTTCTGTGTGGTCAGCCTGTCTAGTTCACAGCAGCAGTACAAACCAGGGAACATGACGTACTATGAAGAAATAAGTAATTTTGTTCCTATACTCTGGTTAATTTGAAACATCCCTATGGGAAAATACAATTTTATGTTGTACTGGCTTCAATCAAAGTATTTCACATCAGCTAAAAAAATGAAAACAAAACACTGAAATGAAGTCTTTGTACTTCCAACTTGCAGAAATAATTTAAAATCTCTGTTTTGTAAAGAGTTCTGTTTTTCTCTTCTAATTGGAGACAAACAGAAATGTTGAAATGTCAGATGTTCTGGAAAGGACAAGAGCTTTAAAACAAATTATAGAAGCCTAAAATTCAACTTAACACTGAGGGTACTGCTAAAGCTGTAGCTCTGATATGAGTTATTAGTTGCACATGTTCATGATGATTTCTCCTCAGTATGAAATTTTTACCTCCCTTTGTCTCTTGCAAACATAAGATATAGCATAAATCAAGGTGAACAGCATAAGTTACATACTTCATAAGAAAAAGTATGACTGTACACAAACCTCTCAAAAGGATCCATGCAGTTTTGATTATTGAAATAGCTAAAGAGGTGATGCTTTGATTTAATCAATGAATCAGCACCTCTTATTACAAAGACTAGAACTAACAGTTTTAATCAGGTTTCAAGTTTCTGCAGATTTTTTTTAACTCAAGCATGTTTACTGATTGTCTTGTTATCACTTTCCATAAGGTTCCACATCAAATAATCACATATATGTCCCTACAATCAATTTCTACCTTGAGACAGACTCAAGATACAGAACTTGGATGCAGACCCATAAAGAAGAGAATTAATCCTGGCTTTGGTCAGACTCTGAGGATACAACACTTGGATCTAGAGTTCAAAACAATGAGCATCCTGCATCTTGTCCTATTTAAGGATGTACAAATCAACATCCAAAAATTGCCTGATTTCAAATCTTTCCTTGACAGAATGAAATCTGCTTATTTTCAGAGTCTCCAATCTTGTGAGGCATTCCAAGGACTGAAATGTTGACACATCCCAAAGGAAAAACTGCTCTGTAAGAATTTTCTAGATCCTGCTTCTAGGCTTTTTATCTTTAAATTCAACTTAGTCCTTTGTAGAAAATTTCTGATTTGGGATAGCCAAGTTTACATATAAAGCTTGTGTCTGTGTAAGTGTCTACAGCAATTTTCTACTTGATTGCAAGTATTTCTATCAATACATCTATTATCTAAAACAGGAAGTCATGAAGTTGGAAATTTTGCTCTTGCAGGCAGCAAAACTTGGGGTTAGGACCAACGTTCAGGTACGTGACTTGATATTGGTTACAATGGTGCTGATACAGTGAATGGAGTTACACCTGATTTATAACAATACAGCTGAGGTTAGAAATTGGCTCTGAGAGTCTACTAAAGGGTTGAGTTGGTTATATTTTAATTATTTTCATGCTACAGTTTAAGCCAGTGATTTAAGAGCAATAAATGTCCTCATGCAATTTGAACTACATGATTCATTAAATGCTGTAAACACAACACAGAAGAAATAAATTTAACTTTGTTTCACCTAAAGCAAGCGAAGTATGCTTTCCAGCAGCTTGAAATCTTTTCTTGAAATTCTAATTGTAATAACTGGTGATTAAAGAGAATATAAAGAAGAGATTAAAAAAAAACCCCAAAACATCTTAAGCCATGCCAAACCATGGCAAAAAAAGACTTCTTCTCCAAAAATCCACTGGTAACAGGACAGGAGGAATAATGAGTAAGACGGCCGAGTAGCTACAGAGTCAATGAACTTACCTATGAAATCTTCTTTGAGAAATTACAGATTCATCTGGTGTACAGGTGGGTTGGATCCAAAAAGTAAGACAGACCTCTTAGAAAGAGTGAAGGATTGAACTGAATAATATACGGAGGAATGCATCAAGAGTAATGTAAAATTTTTAGGCTAGAACCACTTGCCTGTTTTCCAGCATAGGATTTGTTCATAATTCTTCCAAAAAGAAATGCCAACACAATGCTCATACTTAATGCTTTCTGCAGTTCACATAAAGAAAAATGATTCTGATTATCACTCTACACAGAAGATATACAATATATATCAGCAATGACATCGCTAGGACACCGGATCATGAACATCTGAAAGATGAAGGCGCTTGGCAACTCGGAAATACAACAGCAGTCCATTAAAAATATTTCCTGTAACTAGGGAATGAGTTTTAGGGAAGAATCCACAAATCAGTGACCAACTTTCTGAAATAGTGAAGAATGAATTGTTTTATTTCAGCCATGTACTTATTAAATAGCCTGTTGTTTTTTAAGATGAAGCAGAAGAGAAGAAAATATGTTAACTGAATTCTGCAGTTTGTGGGAAAGGAGAACAAAACCTGAACCTCATGTGATGTCATACTACAATTTTCCTTCAAGCCATGTAACAAGAGGAGCCCAGGCACCCCGGACTTACCGGCAGAGTGCAGGAAACTGCAGAAGATGAGCAGTACCAGTGTTGGGAGCATGATGCACGCCCTGCCTGGGCAGTGTTCTCAGTGCTCCCCTCTGTTCCAAGCAGGCAGTGCCAACGCTGCCACTTTCTAGGCTGCCCTCTTCAAGCTTGGATGCTTTATATATAGAATTGCAATGCCCTCCCTCATTCCCACAGCTTGCAGAAATTCTAACAGCAGAGTACCCGCCAAACAGGATCTCCTCTTTATCAAGTTCAACACACCTAAAAGCCACTTAGAAAAAGAAGAAAAAAGAAAATGCAAACCTCCTCCAGTTCATTATCATTCTTACAAGGCTTTTATAATGGCTTCTATTTGTAACAGCTCAAACACTTTTACCTACCTTCACTGAACAAATCTGGTATTATACCCGAAAGCAGTAAGACAAATAATACACAAATTATGATCACTAGCTGATAAGGAAAGGAATAATATTGGACCAGCACACAAAGTGGAAGAATGAAACACAGGAATTTTGGAACTGCTGAAAAGACTGTGTGAATAAAAGATGGTGAGACATGAATGAACGGAGATACAGATCTCAGATTTTTGTATTAACTCTTCTTTCATTAACTTCCATTCACTCTCCTGGGTGATCGTGTTCATCTCTCCCTTGTGTGACTTTTCAAGCAAACTAATAAATTTTGGCTGGGTAAAGAGGTCTATCCATGGCACAGCTGATTTCCTGACTGCAAGGGAGCTAAGTAAGCCCTTGCCCACCGCCTTAGCACTGCCAAGGACAGAGGGCAAACTCTATTCTAAAATGGGGCAGACTATTGCACTGTGGTACTTTGGAAACTTTCACAAGATAATCTCCACCTTCCCACCAACATCACAGATCAGTTTTACTTCTGTTACACTTGAATCTATCCATATTAGAGGTGAAATGTTCAATGCACTGGATACGTTCAAAACATCACTGCCACCGCTGATTTGACAGTAAAACAAGAACTTGCTTGATCTTGTAATTTTTCATTGGCAAAATATTTGCTTGTGGAAAACATAGTCTCAATATAAGAAAACATTCCCTGTAAAATAGAAATTTCATGGGTTATCTCTCCATATGAATTTCTTCAGCCTTTCCCGTTTTCACCTATGTAATACTGAGGTGAGCCTCTGAAGAAAGTGGGAATAAATGGGGCCTTTTCCTCGGCAATCTGCTTGCACAAGAGGTGCCTGCTCTGTCATGGCCACCAATATCACAACAACCAGATCACCATCCACGCCCACAGCTGCCAACACCATGTGTGCCCTGGCCCGTCCCTGTGCTTCCAGCATCCAGGGACAGCGCTTTGAGGGTCACAGAAGGGAAGGTGAGGGAAGGTCAGGCCAAGGGAGTGAAGGGATAGGGAAATTCTCAGTTACCTCCTCTGAGTGGTGGGAAGAAGCCCAGGAAAGACACTGACTTAACCTAATTTCAGCCATAGCTCAATGTGGCTGTAATTAAAATGAGAACGTTAATTTTAATTGAGATGAAGGTCCGCATTTTTGGTTTTCACAGTAGTTTTTTTCCCCCGCACTACTCCCCTATTCTCTCCCCAGCAACAGAAGGTGGATGAAGTGTATGGCTGTTGATAATAGAACTGCAACCCTAAATTTAAAATTTCTGCGGAAAATTTTCTGCATCTGCCCTATAAAAGCCCTAAAGTAAATGATCAAAATCACTTGTCACTTCTAAAAATCACAATCAAAGTGAAAAATAGTAAGTCCTCAAAACAGCCTCTAAGCAGACTGCTACCATGATAAATACGTAATTATGATTTCACAATTGTACCTATTACATTATTTCTGGCAAATAACCCCTAAGTTCTTATTAATGAAATCCAAAACAGAATTTCATTTTTAACACTTCTAAGAAGCATCTTCTTTATGAAGATAAAGGACTGCAGTGCTCCATAGCAACTCAAACTTGATAACTGGTAGTGTCAGACAGAAATTTACCTTTCTCTGATGGAAGAGACAAAAAAAAAATCATCATTACTGTCAAAAAGGATTTTTTTTTTTTGTAATATATGTTCATAATCTTTCTGTCAAGCAGTAATAAATTAAAACACCTGACATCAATGAGCATTTCATTACTTCCTCATTTCAAGAGCTGGGCACTTTAGAGCATCACTTTTACTACCAAAGGTGGCAGACAGAGACATCATGGAATTAAGATCACTGGTAACAGTTAATTTCCCTCTTTTATTACTACAGCTTCAAGCTTTTCTCTGTAGCCTTTATATTTACTGAAACCTTTTATATCTTTACTATATGAAGCTTACAAAATTCTCAAGAAATGCACATACTGACAAAAGTTATTACAAATATTTACTCAAAATATTGTTGTTTTCAGTTCCCTGTATTTGCAGAAACATTCTTAGCTGAACTCATTCTGTCTGAGAAGTCAGGATAAAGATATTACCTTCAGCTTTCCTGGAAGGAATTTCAGTCACTCAGTCTAAATACTTATGATTCAGCAAGTTATTATTTTATGGAGACATCCCATGATGATGTGAACACAGTTAATCAAAAGCATCCATCTACAACTGCATTTAAGTCAGGACTCCAGACCAAGGAAAGAGCATTTGCTTGAGGACTATGAGTAGTGACTGAGTTCACAGTATATAGATAATTACTTTACATGGAAGAGCTTTGTGAAGCACTGCATGCCCAGCTGTAGTGAGATAATGATGCCTCTAATTAATGTGGATTTTTTCCATTTAATAATTATAATTGGTTTAGAACAACATAATTTATCAGAAACTGCTGTTGTGGAGGAGAGCAGAGATTGTTGTGGCCATATTTAGTATCCAGGAACGGGTTCTCAGTATTGAAATACAGTTTAGTCTCCGGCATCATGTACACTTCTGGAAGATTTTTGAAATGTCAAAGGAATTTATGTAAGCCAGATATTATGCAAATTGAGAAAGTCATAACACTTTAACTAAGTAATAGACTATCTTTTCTACAGTTTAATTACTCTAGGAATTTTTAGGTATATCAATTACAGAATATTTTGATGCTTTTATGCATATTGCTAAGAAAACATTCCACTTCCTGTAATATAGTCATTGTATATTATTTTAGCAGCCTTCATATTTCTTGGATAAATAGCTACATATCTTTATAAAGAGTCAGACCAAAATATAGCATTTGATTACCCCTAGTCCCTGTGGGTGTATAAGTAATTTCCAGCTTTGGAAGCTTTTGCCTGTAAGTTTTCATTGCTCTCAGTGGAATGCAAAGATACAGGCTTTACAGATATAGCAATCTGACACAACAGCTGAGCTGATGGGTTTTGTCTTTGAGCTCTGAAATTTGATTTCCTGTCTAATTCAAATTTTGAATTTAAAATTGAATCATTTTAAGATAAATTGTTTTAATATGACACTACTAAAATCATCTGTACTTTAACTTCCAAACTATTTTAGATTCCCAGCCTTCAAATAATTGTTTTAAAATATTCATGATTGAATAATATATGTAAAATGAATATAACATTTATTGTCTCATAAATGCTGTATCAGAATTACATAAAATAAGGCTCTTGAAATCAGCTGGGTTATCTTCTATCCTTTATGACTGAGACATTCACTATGACTGCCAGGGCAACCTTGGTTTCTATCTACAATCCAATGAGCTGTAAAATTTTCATAGGACAGTTTGACAATCCAGGGTTCTTTTGGTATAGATTGTCTCAAGGTAACACTATTTATTTTCTGTTAGTGGAACTTACCTTACACAAGGTAATTCCATTGCCGTTCCACTTTTTAAAAATAAGCCAAAAGCACAACATAACTGGCATTAATGTGCTAAACAGAAGAAAACAAGCTCCCATTTTTTCTTCCTGTTTCTCATCCTTGTCTTTCAGGTAACGTAGCCAGGGAGCAGAGGATCACACTGAGTGCAGCTTCCCTGGGCTAAGCTTATGGCACCCCCTAGGAGCTCCTGTCTAGTTGTAGAGTAGCTGGCAGGCACCACACGGCCAGCTGGTTGTCTCTTTTGCCAAGATGCTTTCCAAAGCATCTGGCAGTAAAACAGATACATATTCTGAGAATGTTCCAACTGTGGTAAATAAGAAATTTTTGGCTGAGAAGTATTCACAAAAAAATCATGACCAGCTTATCCCTCATCCTCAGCCTATGTCCCAGCTCTAGAACTTCCTGGTATTTAATGCTGTGTGCCTTTCCAGCTGCTTTCCTTAAACAGTGTGTATAGATGAAAGTGAACAGAAACTAAGAAATAACTAACAGCACTCTTTCACTGTTCCAAAAGTAACACTCTTATACTGTTCCAAAAGCACTTTCGAACTTAAATGACTGTAGAGCCAAGTTTTTCCCATATACCTGTTAGAAAAAAAAAGTAGAAAATAGTTTAAAATCATGCCTCTAAAAGTGGTAAAGACTTCATTGATTAGTACTTAACTTTTAATTATAATTTGTTGGGGACAATGGCATGAGACCTCCCTGTGTTGGCTTCATGCCTGTGGCACTCCCTCTGATGAATATCTCAGATATGTAGCTGTGGGGACCTGGGTTGCTGCAGTTCACTCTTCACGTCCTGCCAACACCAGAGGCTGACAAAGCTGCCACTGCCACAGTTCCCTGAAGCATATCTGCTGCCCTGAGAACAGGGACAAAATATTTCTGGAGTAAAACCATTTTGGGGGAAAAAAATAAACCACATGAAACAAAGCAAGGCCTGCTACCACGATACTGTGTTCCCCTTCCTGCACAGGAACACTGGGAAGACAAACTCTGCTTGCTCTCAGCTCCCACACCCTTCTCCTGCCTCTGAATCCTGTGTTCCTGATGCTGGACTCAAACTGGTTTGCTTTCTGATCTCTGGAGTGGTCTGGGCTGCCCACTTTGTTCTGTAAGAATCCTGAATTCTGGTCATTTTAGCTACAGTGCTGACAGGAGAGAACAGAATAATAGGATTGTGGAAAGAAACCACAGGAGGACTGTCACCTCTATTCATGTCTGTCTCCCTTTGACTTTTTAACTAAAATTTCTCTCAAACACTACGATCATGAACAAAATTCTGTGCAGATTCTCTTAAGGCCGAACTTATCTCCTAGTGATTACGGAATCTGCCAAGGAAGACTGTTTCTCTTTTTCATTTGCTTCTAATAGAGAGAAAAAAGATTAATGATGACTTCATATAAAGTCTAGAGACAGATCAGACTTTGTGCTGAGCTAAATCCAGACATGGAGTGCTCCTTTATTTTTTTCCCCAAATAGAAAATGTTGAAACCAATTTGATTTTACTTTTATAATTCCTAACCTATATTTTTCTTCTGAGTTACATTAACATGGAGAATGTTAATCTGATGGACAAAAATTGATGAAAGCACAGGTCAGGGGTTTTTTCTCTTTTTTGGCCTTTTGGCTTTACCAACTAATCAGTATTCCTTTTCTAAGGGAAATTCAGGGAGTTTCCTGAATTATACATCAGCTCTTCTCCTGGGTAGCATGCACTTTGACTCCATACTAACCAGAAAAAGAATAGAAAGAGTTACTTATGAAAGCAGATGTGGCTCATATATTTCTAGCTTAGTTAGAACTCAGTTCAGTAAGTTATTTAAAACATCCTAAATTTTCTTAATTGCTGTACTCATAATTGCCACATAACTGAGCTAAACTTGTAGTTTGTAATTAATGTTCAAACTGGACTTGGAAAAATAAAATTATTTGCTTCTTTTTACATCACAGCTCTGTTAATTTAATAATCAGATAGATTTTGTTACCAGATATAGCATGAAAAGCAAATACATTGTGTGAACCAGGAATTCATTAAGTACAAGCTTTCACCTCTCATGGTAAGGAAGTAAAATAGAACCTGTATTTACACAAATATTAAGGGCTGGGAACAGGACGTCAATGGCAATCCATGTTTAACTTGTTCTTTAATGTGTGTGCATTTTAGAACAGATAAGTCTCCAAATGATGTTAATATAACATATCTGCTAAGATAATCAAGTCAAGCATAAACTTGTGTTTACCCTTTATTTGATATATTCTGATGTTTTTTCTTTTAGGATTTTGGTTGACTTGGATTTAAAAAAATGAAAAAAAAAACCAAACAAACATAAACAGCCACTGTAGTCACTTTTCCAAAGTTCTGAATCTCACAGGTGTCTGAATTGTGGTAGAACAGATTTGAAAATCATGATTTCTTTTTTATTCTCAAATTTGAAAACCTCTTTCCATTTCTAAAGAAATTAAGTTACTGGAAGAATGAGCCAAAGGTAAGGGTGGAAAGGCAGTTTCCATGCACAGTTCCAGAAACAAAGGACAGTGTGGCTATTTTCCCCATGGGCAGAGAGAACTCAGTAGGGAGAATCATAACAAGAATGCACAGATAGAAATCATATGAGAACAAAATTTAACAACTTGCATCACTTTTGAGTGTCTTTACATTTGATTATTCAAATATTACAGAATTGCAGCTGCAACTTTTCTTTACATCTTCTTGGTCTCTAGGGCAGACAGCTGTGTTTGTGTCATGTCTCTCTCTGTCAGCTGACTATTTAATATATTGAGATCTCACTGCATGGAGAGACTGGCAGCCAGGTAATGTTTATCTTAATATAGAATAAAGATGTCAACACTCTCATTTTCTCACAAAGATTTGAAAATTATTTTTCACGCATCAGTAAATGTAATCAAATCTCCATATTATTATCAGTTACACTGGTACAGAAAGAACAGTTTTTGCTCATGATAAAATCCCCCACTATTTGAAAGTTCTGTGTAATTAATTTAACATGCACTTTCAATACTATTATGTTCCTAAGGAAGATTAAACATAATAAACTATGAAGAATCAGTTGGAAAATGAAAACTAGACATAAAATTCCCTTTATGTGGCAGTTTCAGTTTGACAAATGCACTGCTCAGTTTTTAAGCCCAGCACAATATAGCACTGAATTGCTGCACTGTGCCATGCAGTGATATATTTATTATCTCAAGCTTGGATTTTCTTCCCTTGGGTCAGGTGGTAGTTGTCTCATATACAAATGTACAGGACAAATATAAAGGACTATTTCCACAGAGTTTCAGTAGGATCCAGACTTAACTTTAGTCCTTACACTTATGAGTAGGGCTACTCCCTTGTGTTTTTCTTCAAAGTAATATTTAAATTAGTAGTAGATACTCTCTATGAGTTTTTCTCAAGCTTTTTTTTCCTTTTTTTTAGACTCTCTTTCTTTTCAGGTAAATGTTCCACTCCACTAATTACTGACTTGAAATCTCTAGTTTCTCATTGTTCAGTTTAAGAACAAGCAGAGAGGCTAATAACAAAACATGCACATATGTTACCTAACTACAATCCAACATAACCAAGATATTTGTCAGATGTGTTTTTTAAGATGCAAAGAACGGATTACTAAGAAAATCAAAATATATATTGTTAAATTCATCTAAGATCTTATCCAAATAAGTTAGATGACTTAAATGCTGTAACAACTGCAGTTCTTCCACCTGTTATTATTTACTATTTGTATAAATGTATATATGTGTGGTATGCATATACATATTATATGTATATACCTATAAATCCTGTTCTTTTGATTAGTTATTTAGTGAGTCCAGAGAACTGGGCTGCTGTCAGGCAGACAACTGTAAACAGAACTGAAAACTTTGACTAATCAAAGTGCTTAGCGTGGGCCAAAGCATGGGAAAAAATGGCAGGGGCAGGTTTTGTTCCACTGATGTAATTCTGGTATGACGCTGGTAGTTCCATTTGAGTTAACCTTACAGCATTTCCAAGGCCTGTGGCTGCTGAGCTGAGTACTTCCCTTAATTTCTCAACCAGAAATCAGCAGAATACTTGCTTGTTGAGAATACAAGAACTCAAAATTGCCTGAGGGCAATCTGGCAAGCTGAGCTACTCCTCTGTTTACATGTTTTGAATGAAATAAACTAATACTCCCATGAAGGCTGGCTCATGAATGATAAAACTCTCATGTACTTTTAGGGTAACATTTTCCAAGCCTCAAAAGCAGTGGAATATTCATATTTGAGAAGTACCTGAATGTAAAGGCTATAAAGAAAATAAATAAATAAAGTGGAACTTTGTCTATTCTTTTATTGTATTTATCTATGTTCCACACATTTCCAGAAAGAATTTCATTTAATTGTGTTTCATTGATCTCACCTGAAAAGTTAGAGCTTACAATGTTTGCCTATGCTCTCACCAATTACTACAACCTTTCACGATGTGGTGGAGTGGTGCCTATATAAATGTACAGAAAATGTCATGTGTTCCTTGCCCTCACTGATAAACCTATGTTTCTGGTTACTCTGGGGTTTGGCAGCCTCTGGACTTTTCAGTAAGAAGCAGACATCACAATGTGAGATGTTTCATACAGTCAGAAAAGAATGGGAAAACCTTCTTAGTGCTCTCCCTTCTCCTGGAAGAACTGCAAATACAGGTGCAAGGAAGTTTAGTTCTTAGAGCATCCTCACTGACTTCTGCTGAGCTTGATATGAAAATGGGCTTCCCACACACCTTTATTTTGAGAAATGAGTTTCAAACATCATATTGAATTCCTACTAACTACTACTGTGTCATACTTATGATTGTGCTTTCTTCCAGCAATGTGCTACAAAAAAAGGCAACACATCTGCCAGGTATTAGTTCAAACTCTCATTCTTCCCCAAGGTGAGAAAGATGTAGAAGTGGGGCTCTTGTTTAAAGAGCTGATGTTTAATAAACGTCATTAAATGTACTAGGAAAGCTGAGGTCACTGCTGGCACACGATGCGTGACAAGCAGTGAGCATTAGAGCAGTCCTCACTTGCTCTCAGGTAAGCTCATTGAGGTATAATGTCAGCTTATGGAAAAGGCTGCCAATTTGGTAAAGAGCATTGCTGAGGATTACAGCCTTTTGCCAGAGCTTTCTGAACAGTGAATTCAGACAAAAGAGTGCTGAAAGGCTGGTTCTGGATTTGAAACTGTATGGGAAGGTAGCACAGGTAACAAATGATATGTAATATACTTGTAATGGACTGATGAGAAGGTGCTGTACAGCATTTTCCATTTGCTATAATTTCCCATATAATGAAAAATTTGTGTTCAGTTTATTATCCTCTATTTCAGTCAATCAATGAAAAGACCATGCTGTTTGTTGGAAATATATTTAGCAGCCTTATATCCAATGGGAGACAACAGAAAGAAGTGTTTGTAGCCACTCACTGCTATCTGAGAATACCCATTTATTACAGCCTGTTCTGACAGAGGCAGGTTTTCTGCAGAGGGCTGCAAGCTACAAAGTGCTACAGCTCAGCAGAAGTACATTAATAACTGTGAAAACATTTCTGCTGGTTTTGTCAGTGCTAATTGTCTCCTCCTCTATCTTTTTCTGTTTGCAATGATGATAAACACAAGTGAGAGAGAGAAAATGGTGTTTCACAGCAGTTTTTTATAATGGCCAAACCTGAATGACCTTTCTCCTCACAACTGAAAGCAGTGGGGTGGCTGCTGTTGGGAGATGAGACTTTCTACTGTTTTCTACAATGGCATGTTGCAACTCCATGATACACCAAGAAACTCAGCTAAGGCAAGCTGCATCATGAGTGTCCTGGTTTTGGCTGGGATAGAGCTAGCTGCTTCCTTAGTAGCTGACACAGTGCTGTGTTTTGGAGTTAGTATGAGAACAATGTTGAAAACAAACCTCTGTTTTGGATGTTACTAAGGAGTGCTTACCCTTGGTCGAGGATTTCAATTTCTCACACTCTGCCAGTGAGGAGGTGCACAAGAAGCTGGAGGGAGCATGGCTGGGATGGCTGACCTGAAGTGGCCAAGGGGATGTTCCACACCACAGATCATCATACTCAGTATATAAACTGAAGTGAGTTATATGGATGGGTGCAGCCACTGTTTGAGGACAGGGTGGGCAATGGATAGTGAGTAATTGTATTCTGCATCACTTGTATGGTTGGGTTTTTCCCAAGTTTTATTATTAGTTATTAATGTAACATCAATATTAATTTTTATCATTAAGACATTTTCAGTTATTAAACTACTGTTATCTCAGCCCATGAGTTTGCAGGTTTTTTTTTTTTTTCCCTGACTCTCTCACCCCTCCCATGGCAGAGCAGAGGCAGGGGGAAGTGAGTGAGCAGCTTTGTAGTACTTGGTTAGCAGCTGGGGATAAACCCTGACAATGGATCCTTACTTGGAAAGAACTTTGTCTTGGATCAAACAAGATAACAATTGTGAGCATTCTCCTGACAATCTGGGTTGAGGACACTAAAAACTTACATGATCATTCTTCCACATAAAAATAAGTCCAATAGGGGATCCACTGGACTGCTGAAGGCACACAATGTTATAAACCTGTCCCTGCATGAAAGTTTTTTCCAGAGTCACAGATAAAAGCAGCAAAAGGCTTCAGACACTGTTTATACTGCTACACTGAGTTGTATCACTAAGGTTATAATTCTCAATTTTTTTAAACTAGATATTATCATAATATTGTGTGTTCAAGATTTAGCACTTTAATAGTGCCTACTTGCTAAATTAAATCCTAAAGGATCAGCAGAAAGTAGTTAAATGACCATGGTTAAAATTCTCATCAGCAAGCACCAAACTCAACAGATCTCTCAACAATGACATAAGCATGAGTCACCACATCAGGATATCCTTGAGCCTTTAAGGTTATGAAATATTTACAACAAATGTTCTTTAGTGGACTCAAATATAAGAATACACAAATGGAAGTTGACTCTAGGTTTTTGGTTGCTTATTTTTACTGAAGATACAACCTCTGTCCTTTTCATGTTGCCTTTTCAAGTATTTGGCCCATTTTGAAGCATCTGGATTTAGAGAAGTCATGCTATTGGTTCTGCAAAAGGAAATGTCCACTCATGGCTAATAGCAAGGAGGGAAGGATAAGAAACTCTCATCATTACCAAAGCATGTACTGCTAAGTATCAGCATCTAAAATGTCCATATAATGAAAGAAAATAGATTTTAAAATAACCATAATGGTTTGCCCAACTGTCTTCTGCAGACCTGGGAGACATGGAAGATCATCAAGGTGGCTCTTTCTGGATCTGACAGCAGTGATGATCCACATACAGACCAGCAATACACCGTGAGACTCATGGCTAAAGACTGAGTGGAAATCTCACTGATTCAGGGAACTTCTGTCTGATCCCCTACTCAAATGGTACTGTTCACACTCTATCTAATGTAGCAATACAAAACCAGAGCAACAGCATAAGAATTTGTGGAAATTACAAAAAGCCCTATTAACAAGGCAGTTATGAAGCATCTGCGACTTATGATTTTACATATGACACCATGCTTTGTTGACAATCTTACTTTAGGATCATCTAAGAAAAAAACTCCTGAGCAACTTTAAGAAGATTTGAGCTATATGACATTCACCTGAGAGCAGTCAGGTAAACTCAACTCCCAGTGCCCTAGAGTCAAAATCCAAACATTAAGCTAGTATACTTGTTTTTGATTCCCTAATTTTTAACAGGCTTCTACTTCAGATTTTGGAAAAAAGCTGAATTTTTTCCCTACCTCTGTGACACTGAAGTTCTGTGAATACCCATCCATTAATAGAGAGAAGAATCCAAAAATAGTAAGCTCCTGAGATATGATTCTATCCTTTCTAATGTGACAAACCAGGACTTTTGGTGGTCCTATCTGCAATATTTTCATGTGTGACATCCCTACCTAGATGGGCCTAAAGCATTAAAAACTACTACTCAATAGCATTGTCTCTAACTCAAAAAAATATGCATATGCATACACAGAACAATTCCACAGTGGAATAAAAAACACAAAACCAAAATACAATCCCACCTCAACTCCCCACACCAAACCCAACTGTAATTACAGCTGCAGCAGCTTGTTTGTGGTTGGTATGGAGTGAAATACACTGCTAAAGAGCATCTCTCTCTCTCCAATGACTAGTTAACTCTTCCTTTTGGAACCTTCCATGCTATTGAACATTATACTGAACATTGATCATTCATTACCCATGAAAATCTATTATGACTGTGCTATTCTGGTAAATTCAGACAGACTCAAGTCTTGAGAATGACTCTCAAAGTTCCAACAGCAATATGGGCTCGTGTAGGCATGAAGGGGATGCCTGATTAAGAAACCATCTGGTGAGCTCAAACTATTTTAACCCATTAATTGAAAATGAAATGCCTTTAGGGAAGGCTCTCCTGAAAGAGAATAGCTGATCACTTCAGCCGTGTGAAATGCGGCAGACCCAGCTACCGCACAAAACAGAACTGTGAGCCAGAAGTTGTGTCCAGCAACTCAGAACTACTGCAAAAACATAGCAAATTATAAACCACAGAATCAGGTCTCAAGATGCAGTGACTCATATAATTTTTCAGCATTTCTCTGGAAAATTATCCAAACATCATACTCAGTTTATTCTAAACAATTCATAGGCTCCTCTTAGCCGAAAAAAGCCTCACCTTTCTGGTAGCATAGTCTTACTTGAAATCGACTTAGGAATTTAGTGTCATTGCAAGCATCAGCTGTACCATTCCCCATCCTACAGCAATGGTTTGTGACTCAGGATTGTTGATACAGCTTTCCAGTCCAAGCATCCAGGAGCCGCTCCAGCGATACCGCACTCGCACCGGGCCCCCTCACGGCAGGAGCTCCGCACACAGCCAGACAGGGCTTCCTTACCGGCTCATCCCTGCATTTCCCACAGCAGAGTCCCAGATGTCTGGATCCTTATAAAAATTTAATCGCGGCACAGCAACACAACTACCAACTGGAGTTAGCGCCCGCTGAAAGATTTCCCGAGCTTTTACCCCGACAGTCTCTGGGGTCTTCCAGCAGAGTCATCAGCACCTGCCGTGTCTCTGAGTGTCCCCACCTGGGCCACGCGTCCCCGGGCCCTTTGTTGTGCAAAGGCCCGGCACTTCACGGCCCCTTGCCCGGGGCTCTTCCCACACACAGAGCTCAGCCCTCTGCAGCTGCTCACCGAGCTCCCTGCCTCGAATGTGCCCCTCAGCAGAGGGCTACACTCGGCAATTGGAGGCCTTTCACCTCCCGGCCTCGGGATTTAACCAAAAGCAGCTGCACTTCAGCCTTCACTACGGCGCTGGGGCAAGCGGAGCCTGACTATGTGAAAGACTTGAAGCGACCTTCTCAATAAAAGTGAGTTTTCCTGAAAATCAGACTAGAAAAAATACCATTTTAAAAGATAAGAGGAACGGTTTTGATTTAGAAACAAAAGGGAAGGAATGGGAGAAGGCTATAAACACAAACCCACAACATCCTGACAGCACAGCCTTTTAGCTCGGGGCGCACCTTCCTCTCAGCAGGCCCCCGTGGCCTGAGCCAGCCTGTGCACAGCCCCTGTGCGTTCTCAGGACTCTGACCTCATTAATCCTACGGGCTCCCTCACTTCCCATGGAGCTCAGCTAAAACTCACTTCCCACTTCCAAAACCTTCCCTTCCCTGCGGATGCCCAGCGGATTGCATGGACGTGCCCTAATACAAGAGGCAGCTGGTGAAAAGAAGGAGGTAGTTTTCTCCTTTACTACTTACCTGCTCTTTTTTGGGCAAAATACTGTCAAATGCACGTTAAATTGCAGGCAATTCGACAGAATGCATACTGAGACTTGTACTTTGAAAAAATTGAGTAGGGAGGTGGGCTGATGTGGTTTGCCAGGTAGTGTATCCCACAGACACCTCTTTTGGGGTCAGTGGTCTCCTGTCATCCACAATGCCTGTGCTCAGTCTGTCAGAGCCCCCTGAACCCATCACTCTCAGGGTGAAAGAGGTTCAAAGAATGTGTGCAGGTACTGGGTACACCCAGGGCGTGTCTGCAGCAAGGTGGGAATAGCAAGTTTTGAGCAATGCCAGGGGGTTTTTTATTACCAAAATACAGGTGTCTATCAGTGATGCTGGCTTGTGTAGACCTAATTGAGTTTGTTTCAAACCTGGGTCTGTTTTCTGTCTCAGTACTAATAAAACACAAAGGGCATTTATGTACATGTAGTGTATTTAACTGAGCTCATCAATTTGGTCTATTTTGATTATTGAAATTTTGATCTCCATGTTCTTCAATTTTTTGGATGTAGTTTGTTCAAAATTATATATGCTCTACTTTAAAATGCAGTTACCATTGAGGTATCAAAACCATAATCTTTTTGATGCAATTTAAATATAGCATGCTAAGAGGATCAGTTCATGAGTTCTAGGCCATAAGCAGGAAATTAAATAAAGGGATTTTTTACTAAAGTTAAAAAAAAGAGAGGAAAACATACTTGTTTGTTTTTTAATTTTTCTTGATTATAAGTATTATTGTTTCAAATCTAAGAGAGTCAACAGGGACCTTGGTATCTCTGAAAAACAGGATTCTGAGTAGGTCAATAATCTCCAGAACAATAATTTTTATATCAAGAAATCTAGTAAAATTTAAAATGTTTACGCTTAACTGATTTTCCAGGACTTTAACTACGCAATCAACAGATAGAGTATGTTTACATATTGGTAGCAGTCAGTGAGTCACTATTTAGTATTTACATTCAGTGATGATGTTGATACCAGATTGTGATATCTTTGCAAGTTCCATATGGGCTTTTTTCCCACTTTTGGTCTACCAGACAAGTTTATCTCGTCTTGTACCTACGAATCTAAAGTATATTTCTATAGATTTTGTTATAAGGACAAAATTGTAATGTCTGAAGCAAAGGATACGTGGGGAAAACTACTGCATGACATCTTTTGGCAGTATTTTTTTGTGGCAAATGCTGAAATTATTGAAGAGTTTTTCAGAGCAAAGTGTTGCCTATCTGAAATAAGAACTTGTGGTGGGTTGACCTTGGGTGGATGTCAGGTGCTCTATCACTCCCCTACTCAGCTGGACAGGGTAGAGAAAATATAGCTAAAGGCTCATGGGTTGAGATAAGGATGAGGAGAGATCAATCACCAGTTGCTGTCACAGGCAAAAAGACTTGAGTTGGATCTGTTACTGAAGGTTTACCCTGGAGTAAATCAGTGCTGGCTACTCCTGATTGAACTTCCTTGTTCTTCATGTCCATTAAAATGTATTCCAGGATTGGGTGCTCCATCACTTTCCCAGGTATTGAGGCTGACCAGCCTCTAGTTTCCTGTGACCTTCCCTTATGGGAAATACCAGGATCTCACCTTGTCTATCAATTGTTCCAAATAATTTGAACCAATCACTTGCAAAAAAATCTTGCTAACTGTCAGTTTGATATTGGAAAATCCTAAAAATCTCTTTGTGTGGCTTAGCAGTCTATTTTGATTTGTTAAGTGTTGCTTAAAATACCAGCATCTCCAAAATTCAAAAAATGTCCGGAATTATTTGGAGTTGCTCGAAATTGTTTGCATGCCTCCTGTCAATTATCTGTGTATTCTTCAGTAAGTATAACAAAAGCAGTTCCTTAAATAGAATCATTACTCTTAGTTAGTAACCATTAGTTATTCAAAGAGCCAAAGCTAATTGCTTTGTATTCTAGTGATCTTTCCTTCCTGCTGTCTGAGGACACGACTTCTGGCATGATCCCAGCAATCCTCCCCCAGATGTCTCTTCTCCTCATTGCTTTCCTGTGCCAAGGCCTCCCTTAGTTCCGTACCATGCTCTCCACTACTGCCTGCTGTGTGATCTCCAGGCAGGAAGACAAATCACAGTGGGGCAATGAGGACAAATGTTGGTGTCTCAAGCCCAAGGCAGAGAATCTTTCAAGGCACTCTGAAAGGGTTAACAGCATTCTGTAGAAGGTTCAGACCTAAATGTCTCCTACAGACCCTAGGCGGATTCCATGACTGGTTTAAAGAGGCTGTTTCTCTTTTAAGGTGAGCTATTCCTGCAAGGCCTAAAATGCAATCACTAATTTGCAAGATCTGGTTTCTCTGCCTTTCCCTGAGTTGCAGAGCAAGGTGACTTCTGCTTTAGGGTAGGGAGCTGTGATTCAATCTCTGCTATTCTCCATTTCCATTAATGCCTACTTCCAGTGGTGCTGATCCTTTTTACTTCCTAAACAGGGTGTGGTAACACTGTTCTGCCAGGCAGGAAGAAAATTATTTGTGCCAATCCAAAGATGAGGATACTGTGAGAGATAGAGATAGCACTGAAACTGGATCTGCCTTTGCTGATTGTTTGGCTGACTAGGGTTTATAGCAAGCAGGACCTGTATCTCTCAGGGCACCCCTAAAAACCATTCACCAGCACAAACTGACACATCCTTTGTACCAGTCTGTGCTACAGAAAATTAGATATGGTTTTGTGGTTGTTTTATTCACCTTCAGAATCTGTCAGTCTGAGTGACTGGCTGTTTACATCCAATGCCAATGACAAACCTAATCAAGAGGACATCTTCTCTTGAGTGCTCTGCTTCTGTCACCTACTCCATGTGGCTTTGCAGTCTCAGCTGTGTGGGCCTTTGTGCTGGCTGAGTAGGTACCACAGAACTGCAGCCATTTCTCCTGAGAAAAACTTCGTGCTCCTGGAAGGTAATTTCTACATCTTCCTCTGTGGCAACAACTTTGAGGAAGTGCTGGCCATGTTGAGCTTTGGCCCCTTTGAAGATAAGGAGTATGGCAGCCATTCTGAACAGCAACATTTAGAAGTGTTTATTGTGTTTCTTTGGGGCTGGTTTAAAACAAAAGGCTGGCATCATTAGAGCAGTACACAATTTATTAAGCTCTACAGTATTGAAGGCAAGGGTGGAAATAAACTGATTTGGTGTCACTGCCCCCTTTGAAAAGCATCTCCTCTGAGGAGAATATAATACTGTGCACTTGCTTCACCTCTGTGAAAGGAATCGTCTAGAACTGCAGGTATAGGAAGTCTATTTGCTACTAGATAAATAAGTAATTTAAATGGTACTAGTGATTTTTTAGATTCTCTTTGGGTTTTGTTTTGGGGGTCTCCATTTCTGCTTGAGAGGCTTGGACATGTCTCTCCCTTCCTAAGCAGCCTGTGAGAGGGATGTCACTCCATGTCGTGATATTTCATATGAAAATGCTACCTTCAGAAATCCAAAGTGGAAATGTGTGGATGATCTCCCTAATACCTAATCACAGAAATCTATTTGAGCAGAAGTAAAAAGATTTGCTAAATGGTATAATAGCATATAATAGAGAAGTGGTGTAACAGCAAAATTGACTCTTGTCTGTCCATGGGCAAAAGCCTCTGGGCTTCCCTCAGCGTGTGACCGGAAATCCGCTGTATCATACAGAGAATCCGTGTGCCTTGGCAGTTCCGCAGTTTAAACTTGATTGCCCACCCAGAACTCCCTATTGTGATCCTCAGGGAGACTTGGCTGCTTCTGCATGCACTCCACTGTCCCTTAATTGATTAATATTGCTTCATTTATAAAGTTCCACTGGCAAGAGGTGACATTTGTATAGTTGCATTTGGATGGTGTTTGATATATTTCTGAGTACAGAATGGCTGTCAGATTTGACAGCACAGTAACAGCACTGCCCATGTTTTATATGCAATTGTGCAAGGTGATTTGGGCATTTCTGACTTTGAAAGCCAAAAAATTCTTCTTTGATCTGCACACAAATCAATTATTTAGAAAAACACCTTCACAGGTTTTCCCTTTTGGCTTTACATAGAACAGGAAAAAATTGGACCTGACATACATAGGCAAAATCTAGTGCTCTATAGGAATCCTTCCCTGGATTTACACAGGTGCCACATTTATCTATTTGTAAAAATACATCTATTCATATTGATATTTATATTTGTTGATGTAAGAACTGCACAATTGTGACTGGTACAGTCCCGATAAGTAGTAAGCAAGAGCTTTTGTGTGTGCTCTTGGCAGAAGCAGGGGTGTCTAATGATAGGTGCTTGGATTTTTCTGAATGCCTTCTTATACATGAGCAAGGAAGTTATTTGTAGAATTCTCAGCATGAAATAATTTAGTTTGCCTCATTTAATGTAAAAGTGTCCATTGTTAATCATGTGGAAAAGGAAATAAATAGCTGTGAGGGAGAGCAAATAAATATTTTTTCTTTTGCTTTAATTATTTTTAAGAAAAGCAAATACACAATTTCAGTGAAAGGCTCTAATTTTCTCCTTTTTTTGTAACATCTTTTTTATATTTAGTGTGACCTTTATGATTTTACCAAAAGCCTTCTTAATAACCTCATATTTGTTTATGTGGTGTTTTTAAAAGAAAGCTTGAAGCAATGAATCAAGACCTGGTTTACATCCAAATTCAAGTTTTGCAGTCACTGTCTCTTTCCTATTGGACCTTTGGACCCAGACACAACTGCCAAAGGAGGATGCAGCTTCTGAAGTCTGAGGCAGCCTGGAGTGCCTGAGCCTGGGGCGCTTGGTCTTCTGGCCTGCCCAGAGCTGTGAAATCATTGGTGAGCTGTGCCTCTAAGTGAAACAGCTGTGGGAGGAGGTCCAAGAGCTGTGAAGAATCTGAAAGGATGAGGAAACTATGAAATGGCAATTCTCTGAGACCCCAGCCACAATACTGCCAGGGCAAGGGCAGCCTGAGGAGTGTCAGGCATGGCTGAAGGACAGTGGGGCAGTGATGAAGTCTTTGGGGATGGAGATGGTGCTCAGCTTGGTTCTGTCACTGAAGGAAGGCTCTGAGGATGACTCAGATCCCTCAGGTTGTTGCCTTTTCTGAGGAATCAGCATTCCTGCTAGCTGCTCTGGAATGCAGTGTGGGGAACAAGCACAAGTTAAAAGTCTTAGAGTAAGAGCTGTCACCTCACTGGGGTCATGAAGGTGTGATGGGATAGGTCACATAGTTGGAGTGCGCCAGAGGAGTGACCTACCAAGAAAAAATTCAGTTGTTGATGCACATAATTTTCTCTTACAAACCCAATACCTTCTCAAATGAATATAATCCAGTGTGGTTTCCCACTGCTATAGAAGGAGAACTAAGGTTACAGCAAAGATGAGACAATGGTGGTCATAAGTGAGGAAGTAGCAAGTATAAGAAACAAAGGATCCAAGTTTGCCAAAGGTATTGGTAAGAGAATGACCTTACTTCAAAAACTTTTTCCTCTGTTCACATCTTAGATATTTTTATTTTTGAAATGTTTAGCAAACATCTTGGATATATTAATGAGACAAGTAACTTTAAAAAATAATGAAAAATCTTCCAACCATGCAGAAAAACCCAGTAAATAACAATCCAAAATTATATGCCACTACAAATGCAAGATGCTGAGGCTAGAATGCCAATAAACAATAAGAAAATGCTTCAGACTATAAGTATAAATTGTGTATTTCAATATCTAGTAATGCTAAAAAGATACACAGGAGTGGGTTGCCTGTTTCACTACCAACATCTGATTGAATTTAAAGTAAATATCTTTATATATTTTTATAATAAAAATAATAGTGTTATATTTATTGAGGACCTGCCTGTTCATATATTAAGGAGTTTTTTACATGAATGCATGAAGCATGTCAGCTAGAAATACTGCTTGGGGTTTTTGTTTTAAATATGCTAGTAGTGTCACGGGTGAGTAATTTCTATTTGACATTTCAAGAACTTAAGAACTACACTAGGTATCTGGAGCTGATATTGAAAGAGGGTTTTAACCTCTTCCTCATGTGTTTATTTCTGTTTCTTTAACAGATAGCAAACATTCAGCAATCTTGGAATCCAACGTGGTAAGATTCTTTAATTTTTCCTCACCAGCCAGGCCATCTAGCCCACAAAGTCTGATTTAATGTACAAAAAAAAAAAAAAAAAAGAAAAAAAAAAAAAAAGAATTGGATTTGTTTTCATAGTGATAAAGTTTTATGGACAAACTCTTGCTGTGTGTAGAGTTGGAGTGAGCACACTCTATGTGGCACAGTTTTGTGGAAAAAAGGAACGGGCTCTCCCCTGCCAAGCAGTACAACTGATCAACAAATAACAAAATAACCTGCTCATTTATCAGAGCTGGGAATGCAGGGGAAGGCATTCACAGCAAGGAATTCCCAAACTCAGGTTAATGACCAGTCTTACTGCTCCTAGAGGACAGATCACAGATGGGTGTTAACACTTTTCTCAGTCTGTTGCATCTGCATGGAACGGATAGGGGACGTTTAGTTTGAATCAAGCAAGATATGCTGCATTTTTAGCATGTTTTGAAAAGGCAGTTTACAGCATCTGGAAAATGTAGACTGTAGATTTCTGTCAGCTAAGAACTGTGCTATTGACTAGAAACCATTTTGATGATAACTTCAGCTCAGCTGAACAAGATTTTAACTCCAAATAATAGAAGTAACAGTATTCTGCTATGCCTGTTTGTTGCTTAATAGGGTTAGTAATCCACTTGTTTTACTTTCTATGTGATGAAAATTTAGGAATAATGAAAAGAGTGCAGGAACAGACAGAAAATATAATTTTCTCCAGTCACTTTAACTACCCCAATAGATGAGAAGAATGACTATTCATAGTGTCAAGCCATACCAGGCAATCTGTTCTAGGGCATAGAATAACTCTGTTGTTTTTTTTACTGATGGGAACATTTGTCATTTGCAATTGCCAGACTGTACATATGTTGGCATTAGATAAATTCTCAGTATGCTTCTTGAATATTTTCTGCCTACCAAATGATTTGTGGCTGAAAACAAATCTGAGGAACTCCTGTCTTCTCTAATAAGCTAATCAGACAGTTCTGTTCCCTCCCCAGTCCGTGGGTGTACAAACCCATGTCTCTTACGGTTCACCAGGGTGCACCAATCAAACTGGTGCACAATTAAACTGCCTCCTAGCCTGTGCAGAAATGCTCCTTTTTACAGTCTTATTGATGCTGTGACACAGTGCAGCAAGATTCATGGAGGGGAAGTAAAGCAAATGAGAAGGATCATGGCCCTCTAGCTTCTGGGATAGGGCATTCATCTGGGAGGTTGAAATATATCTCTGTTAGGCCCTGCAAAAACTCCAGCTCAGTAATTTTATGTTATGCTGTCATTTAAACCCAGGAGTAATTCTGGAATTAGCTGTGTTACACTGTCACCAGCATTATTACAATTTCACACATGCTTGGGTGCAGTTTAAAAAGGATTAAATTGCCTGTCCTAGTGGACTTAGCATAGCATCAAACTAGGGAGGGTTCATTAGCAGGGTTCAAGAGAGGTTCATGGCTGTAATTCTGTGTTCACTACAGACCTTTGCAAAAACAGAAATGCTAAATGCTTACAGATCTCAATGCTAAAATCCTGAAGCCAATCACTTGAAAGATATGTTTGCACACATTTTTTTTTCTACAATGACTGATCTAAATGGAGGCAGTGTTTACTTCTATGTTCATTTTTCCCCCAAATCCGAACCTTAGGAAACAGAAATGTCTGGTTACATTATAAGAAGTGGCTTCTGTAATCAAATCAGTGGAGTTCTGTGTCATGGCAGATTTTACTGGCTCACAAAAAGAAAGGGAAAACTGATTCCAGCTAGTTATATGTAATATATTATCTTGTTCTGTGTTATTTAAATAGTCCTAGTATCTGTGACTTCCATCTGTTACATACCCGGGAAAGCAGCACATGCTAAAGTGTGGTAGAAAATGGTGTCATTTTCTTTCCATCTTCATTCAAGATCAGCTGTGTGGCTGCCTTCTACACTGATTCTCTGAGTCAATTTTGTTGCTCACATTGCTTCTAATTTTCTCATGGGTATTAATTATAACTTCATTGGCTGGAAGTAGAGTTCCTGCCCTTTTGGAATTGTCATTGTGTTGCTGTCATGATTCCAGAGAGCAAATACTGTGCTTGCTTCCCTCTGGGAGTAGCAGTTCTTCCTGTTTTGGAGCAAAGTCAGTCTCACCTTTAACCACTATGGTAGCATCACAAGAATTTCACAACCAGGATTATTAACTTTTAAGGTTTGATGGCTCTTTTTTTTTTTTTTTCATTTTTCCCTGAGATGTCTTTGCCTCTCCAGGGAAACAGTTATTCTGTATTTCTGCCTGCTGTGTCAGATAGAAGGGGAAATTTAAAGTCTTCTAGTCATCATTATCCTTCCATAATTCTAAAGCAAAAATGGTCTAGATTGACTTAAATACTGCAGTTTAAAGAAAACAAATTAGATTGTGAATTCTCAGTGGACACCAATGAGGTATCTCATGACAGTGAATATGAAGGATAAGCCATTATATGGGGAAGTGTCTGCAAAGCTTAATTTTGGACCAGTAACAGGCCATATTTGAACCCATTCTGTAATTAGTAATTTCAAGGAACTGCATAAATCAGCTTTCCCTTTACTCATGAGTAACTTCCTGAGAGAGGCTGGTTGCTGGGGATTGCAACAGGCTCCCGGCAGTTCTGTCTGTGGCTGTAGGGACTGCTAACAATGCCAGGAGAGAAACTTGGTTAATAAGTTACAGTGCCCTCAGGTTGGTTTATTGTCAGTGACCTGGATCATGTGCATGCTTTACAATGAAGTAGTTCTCAGTGTCTTGTTTGGAGTGCCCACTTTGAAGTGTGGTAGAATATATGCAGTCAAAAGCCAATGGGAAACCAGCAGCTCATGTAGAAGAGCACATTACTGCAGGAAAGTAAATAGCAAACTTTCAGAGGTCACAGACTGGTCTACTGCTTTTTTTTTTCCTTGTATTCTGGAATTTGGACAGCACAGTTGGCTGACAGAGGATCTAATTAGAGGTCACACAGGGCATGAGACTGGCAACTGTCACCCTCCTGTGGGAACAAGTTTGGGTCTGTATTCTTTGGGCTTGCCCGGGAATAAAGGGAGCAAATATGATAATGAAGAGAGACTTGCATTACTTTTTGCAGGCTTCGTGTCCTTTGCCCCTTTCTTTGGTCAATGAATTCCTACCAGGGAAAGGTCTTTCTTACTATTTTCCATTTCCTGTGCAATGTCTTTATTTTTTCAGCCCCACCATATGTTGCCAGTGAATTTTGACAGAGTACTACTCCTTGATGTTTATTCAAATAGTTTCATCTTTGGAACACAGTGTAAAGGTCGTCTGCTGCTTGCAAATTCTCACAAGGCTGGGACGGTAAATGGTGTTAGTTTTGCTGCAGCAGAAAATGGAGAAGTGAGTCATCCATGATTGCAAAGTTTGTTGGCATAACTGCTAGAGAGGGAGAGAGAGAGCTCTGTACTAAACTGTCTATAGAAATGGTTCCTAGCAAAGGAATTTCCCTTTTCTTGAGAAAAAAGGAGGTATTTGGTCAGTCACTTATAATAATCTTTTCAAGCTCCTCCTCTTCTGACTACCCAGCTTCATCCCCAGATGGCTGACATAGCCAATCCTCTGCTGTTTGACTTCCTCCGATGGTGATGCTTTTGCTATTTATCTTCTTCCAGTCAACCTTTTTATCCATCGTCATTTGCTCCATGTGCTCACTTTCTTCATATCTATTGAGACAGAAATGTACAAAGCAAAGCAGGTAGCTGCCAGTACTCAGTCCTGAAGTGCATTAGGTGGCACTGCTGCTTGACCTGTGCTCTTTGAGACTGGGTGCCAAGCTGAGAAGAACAACTTCCTTCTTCTAAATTTTACAGTTTAGAAATAAGATTATAATTTTAGTAGCAGTGCATTTGCCAACATCAGCTGATCTTTGAAAATCATGTTCCTAGGCAATGCAATGCAAAAGAGATTAGCATAAAATAACAGATAAATTGTAGGATTTACTGTATAAATTACAATACTGTATAAATTACTGTGTTTTACCTGCCCTTTCCATCATTCTGCTACCACAGCTTCACCAGTTCAATTTATCCTGCCGTTTAGTATCTGTACTTTGCCAATGGCGTGGGGGGGACAAGTGAGAGAGCACAATGGAGGAGTCGTGACTGCGGAGCTGCGTGAGGAGCGGTCCCTGTCCCTGTCGCAGCGGGAGCGGGGAGCGGCTGCGGCAGCAGAGCCGGTGCCGCAGTGAGTCAGGAGCCGAGGCAGCCCGGCCCGGGGAATGAATCACCGCGGCTACGGGCTGCGCCTGCACATCGCTGCACCAGTGCCGCCGCTGGGGGATTTCGGCTTCCTCTCCAGCAGAGCTGGGAGCCCCAGCTCCCGTCGCCACCTGCACAGCGGCTCCTCTCCCTTTGCCGAGAGAAATGAGGCTGGGCTGCAGGAGAGCCCGCGCTGGGAGTCTGGCAGGTCTCTGCAGCCGGGAGCCTGAGGAGCTGCAGACCTCCCCTCCTATGTATGCGGAGACAGATGGAGCTGGTTGCTCAAGCACCTTTGGCCTGCGACGTTCTTTTAACATCACAAATAACATGTTTTCTCTCTGAGTAGTAAATTCGTGTCCCAGTGTAGTGAAGGGGGAAAAAAAAGCCTGATAGGGTTCCATCTTCTGGGCATTATGTTCTTCAGTCAGGCTAATTTTCTGCATATGACTTTACATTTTCATGTTATTGCCAGAACTGTTTTGTATTGTTGCTTAAATAGCTTCTACATTTCATTCCAGGTCTAACTGTGCTTCAGTGGTGGGTAAAAGTGCAAGAATTATTCCTGGGAGTTACCTGATATGCCAAAGTGAAAGTAGCAGATGTAGTACTATTGAACAAATTCCAGATATATGGACAAAAGTAAATAGGTTTTGTTGGACACTTCTGCAGGAATATGTGTGCATATACATTTACATACACATTTTTAAAGGGAAAAGAAAGGTAATTAAGAAGCTAATCTAAAAAAAAGTATGACTTCCCTGGTATTAGCCTAATTTATTGGCCCCACCCAATGTTGAGACATAGTAAACAAAAAGCTTCATTGCAGCTGTGTGCATCCAGCTGTGGAAGCGCAATACTTCAGCTGCAATGCATGAATGTGACTTTTTCTATATTGTACAGTTGGAAAATTATTTCAGTGCTGAAAAACAGTGCTCTCTGTTAGTTTGTTGCATCAGATCTAATTTGATCTGATACAAGCATTATTATAAAATGCTTTTCTGAAGAGTATAACATAAAATCATCGTTCTCCCACATCCTTTTTGTTGGCTTACTAGTTTGCTTCTGTTCTGTCTTTCAGAAAATTTTTAAGGCTGAGACCTTAGCACCTCTTCACCAAGCATTTGGAAAAATTCAGAACAGTCTTGGTAATCAGACATTTTGAGTATTTGAGTATTTTCGCAGGCTCAGTTGTAGTAATTTCTTTCATCAGTCTGTGCTAGAGAAAACTTAAACCTAAGGTAGTAAAAGGGTGTTAATCTCCACTGGATTCTGTTAGGAATGGAGGAGACTAAGAAGCAGAAATGTATGTTTGGTATTTAGGCAATGCTGTGGAGCAGCTCCTGGGTATTGCAGCAATATTGTGAGGCTACATCCCTAGCAAGACATCAGTTACTTCCAGTGTTTCGCTTGGTAAAGTTATGTTGCCATTACTGAGATATAGGATAAAGCATTGAAATTCTAAGGATCTAAGGAAAAAATGTCAGCTGATGGTCTATAGATGTGGGAGTTGCTGAAAATAAATAAAGCAGTTGAGACACTAGATTTTAAAATCTGGATGCAAAATCTATGGAGATATGAGCAGAAAAGAAAAGGGGCCTTAATTGTTTTTCAATGGATGCTAACTCACAGATAATTTGTTTTTCCCTAGCCATTGGTTACAAGTATAATAGTATGTTTCTAACTCTCTCTCTGTTGTTAAGGGGAATCTGTCCCAGTGCCCAGCTACCCTCTGGGTGAAGAACATTTTCCTAATGTCCATCCAGTCTGAATGTCCCTTGACACAGCTTCATACCATTATGTATTATCAGGGGTTGTAGATATGTCTAATAAGATTATTCATTATTTTTTGCATCACTTGCCATCTATTTGCACAAATAGAAGAATTGTTTACAAGCATTGTGATTAAGGGCCTGAGTCCATCTGCACAGCAGAATTAAAAAAAAAAGTAATCAAAATCGTTTCTGTATGCAAAAGCGTTACTAATAATTATTTAGTATCTATCAATTTATATAGGGTCTGAGTTAGATGCAAATCTCTTTCTGTACCTTCCGTCTATGAACCTTTTTCTCGGGCATAAGCTTCCAGATCTGTAGTGTGCTATTACAATGAGTTTCAGTATTTCTGTCTCTTTCTCTCAGCCTCCTGGTGTGGTCAGATGGTTACTTTTATCCACCGCGGTCCAGTGCATCAGCAGCACGGCACCTTAGGCAAAGCATTCTATTTTTATGTGAAAATAAAAGAGCAAAAATATCTACACATTTGCCACAGCTTTTTTTGATGACATTTTCCCTTGATCGCTTTCCCTAATGAGAAGTAATGTTGCCATCTGCTGGCAGAGGACGAAGACAGGCTGCTTCTGGTGCTTTCTTCATGAAGCTGATGGGTTCTCTTGATGAGTTACAAATCCTTTCTTTCCCCCCGTGCTTGATTCATTGATCTTGGCCATTTCTTTAACACACCGAGGTAATTATTTTTGTGTGAGGTCCATGAGTTATTTATGAAGGTTTGAATCAGAAAACCATCTACATAGAAAGTTTTCCTTTCAAGTATCCATTGGTCTTGTCTTAATAAAGGAGTTTAATAAACATTAATGATGTGGTCCTCATTATAATTTAATTAATCGGTGAAACAATTTTTTTCCTATGAAACAGGGAATAAATGTATGCCTTTGGTGTAAACCAGGAGGTACTTTTCATTGCCACCTTCACAATAAAAAATTTTTTCAGGTCCTCTAATCTCAGTCAGAGACCTCAACAGTAGAGCCAACAGGAAGAGACAGCTGGTACTTCAAACCCTGCTCATCTGTCTTTTAATGACTAGTTCATGAATGAATGCCTTAAAATATTGTCTAGGAATGTTGGGACTAGGAATAGGACTAGGAATGTTGCTGCTTCACAGGGGTGGGGATACCAGAACAAGACACTGATTCAGTGCCAGTTCACACATTCTGCTTTGCTCTTGAAACGTGTACTCCTTAGATACCCCTGACCGGGGCCATTGTCTGGAAAGATACAGAAAAAAAACCACTCATGTCTCACTGACACTTTTAATGGTCTGATGCCATATCTGGCAGGTTATTCCTAGGACTTCTCTTAGCTTAGCTTGGAAGAGCAATTCATATTCCTCTTCCCAGTTTGAGGGAAACTTCTCAAGACTGGCTTCACTTTACTTCACAAGACTCCATTTTTAAATCTTTTCTCTCAAGCCACTGCCCCTTTGTAAAATGACTTCAACTCATTTCTTGGATAAGTTTTATAACCCCATTTTGCTTATTTCCCCAGATATTAAGTGTTAACTCAGTGCAACTCCTAGAAATGTAGGAAAAGTAAAAAAAAAAAAAAAAAAACCAAAAAACCAAAACAGAACTCAAAACTCCAAATGAAAAAAAAAAACCCAACTAGTCTCTAAACCACCACCAACTGTGAATGCTCCAGAGGACTGTTTCACCTGAGAGTATCTGAAATTCTGTTCACAAATGACTAGCAGATGCTGAGAAACGTTAAAAGGAAAATGTATAACACCTATATTCAAGAGAAAAGTATAAATTTGATCAAACAGCCTTTTCTTCTTATCTGAAACATATTTTGTTTAATACAGCACCATTTGTCTTTGTTGTTTTTTTATCTCCTGAACACAAAATAACGATACTCTTCTTCCTCTTTTCATGAAACTGCTGATGCTGAGGAGACAGATGGAGAAAATGTCCTGGTTTGACCTTGCTTAATTTTGCAGACTTCATGTGTATTGCAGGAGGCTGATGGTTAAAAGCCCAGGCCTTTTGAAGGCTATAGTAATGCTTTTCCATGAGTAACCACAGAGGGGCTCTGGAGGGTGTGTGGTACCACACCATTCACTCAGAAAAAGAGAACAGTTTTTCTGATGTTGATCATCTTCACCAACTGCTGGATGAAAACCAATGTGTTTTGGTTGAAAATTGAATATTGTGAATTGCTTCTCTGTGCAAACAAATGCTATATCTGATGGCCAGACATTGGTTAAGTGTTGGATATCAAATACTGCGGACTAGAGGAAGCTGTAGCTTTCTGTTAACATGCAAATCTCATCATATGATAAAGTGGTGAATGTAAATAGCACCGGTGTCTAGAGAGAAACCATTCTGACTTCCCGGGGTTTTGGCAATTAAAGGCCAATTTGTAGTAAATTCTACTTAAGTTCAAGGAAGGATGAGAAAGGAAACATGGCAGGAGTTTGCAAAGAACCCTCCCTAGTTTAGGCCTGTGCTGATGGCAGTGTGGACAGATCTTGAGAGATCTCAGATTGCAGCTGTTGTGTGACATTGTTTGAACTGAAAGCTTTCTTCCTTCCTTGTCTCCCAGGAGAAGCACCTGATTGGGGCTGCACATGGCAGAGCATATCTGACATGCTTCTAAGAAACAGACTGGTCTTTAGGCACGTGTATACTGCAGAGAAAGTATTTGTCAAACCTCCTGCAGAAGAAAAGAGGATTAATGCAGAAAATGAAAGCTAATCCTGCCTGCCCCACCTGGTTGAAACTGGATCAGAATTTTCATTGCTTCTTCATATGCTCAGTTTTGTGATAGCAGGAAGGGAAAGACGAAGAGGTGATCCCTTGGATGTAGTTGAGGGACACAGTTATCTCCCAATATTTCATCCCTAGGCCCTGCAGGATGTTCTTTGAGGTTGGAGAAGCATAGCAGGAGCATGCATTGGCGTTGAAGAAGGAAGCTAAAGCATATATAGTTAATTTGGGGGGTTGAAGGAGTGGGGTAAAGTGAACAGAAAAGTAAGGAACTGGGATTTGAGAGGGAGGGGACTAACAGGAACTTGGATGACCTGAATTCTAGGGCAGATTTTTCTGTAACCTAGGTTACTTTCTTTAACCTAATTTTATTTGCTCTTTTATTAAATTGCAAATCCCTTATTTCTCTGTGTTTTGGAGAGTCTTTTGTTCCCATGTTTGAGTACGTGGGACTTGTGCAAATTAAAGATAGGCCAAAAGAGATACAAAAAATCCTATCCATGAGTGTTCTGTGATTTAGGTTTTCAATAGGTCAGGTGACAATACCCTGTACTTCTGTGAACTGACACTGAAAATAAAATCCTTGCATACCCAATACTCCTATTTTCTGCTGCAGCCCAAGAAGGTTTAAACATAAACCTGAGAGTGTCCTCACCACCAAAATTGTGAGAATGTGGCGGTGTAAATCCTTCAATTCCTGCTGAGACTAAATAACTGTGAGAAAGTCAGCAAGTTAACCCCAGAGGGAGCTCTGATAGGAAAGCAAAATCCCAGTTAGTTAGCAAGTGAGAAATCCTGACCACAAGGCTTACATTGTTTATTGTATCTAATGCCTTCTGACTGTGAACCCATCAACATTGTGACTGATGAAAACTATCTGAAATAACTTTCTGAGTTTCTATGCAAACTTAGTTTCTATGCAAATAACTTTGAATGCTTTTCTTAATCATTAAATCTCTGTGTTTACCATTAGATTTTCAGATGATTAAAAACAACTGTGTTCCACCTGGGTGGGACTTCAACAGAGCCATAGCTGTGGAACAGTAAATTTCATTTTACTCTGGCCTTTTTTGATGGGTATTTAATTATATTGCAGGCAGAGACTCAGGATTTGAATTCTCTATTATGCTATCTTAAGCCAAATTCTACTGAAGAATGATTTGGAATAGACAGAAACAGTTTTAATTTTTTTGAGAGTGGTGAAACAAAATGGTAGAATTAGGGTATGGCTTGTCAAGAAAATCTGTTGTTGCCAAAAAAGTTACTACCCCAAATGCCAAATCCTCTTTTTGTATAAAATGTGGGAAGTTTCAAAATACACTATATTTTTGTAAAGGAGATTTCTACCACAGCTTCTTACAGTTTTCTTCTCTTGCTGTATTCATCTTGACTCTTCTGTGGAATTTCTCAGCTGTCAGCCTTGGCCACAACAGCTAAACTGCATTAGCTTGATCTAACCAAAATACAGCATTCACTCCAATTTGGGTAAGTTAGTCTGTTCTAAAAAGATAAGATTTTTTCTCCATTATTTGGAGTGTACAAAGTAATTTTTTAAACAGTGGTGATAGTTGCCATAAGGTTAACAAATTCACATTTATAATGAAAATCTTACTCCTGCGTGAATGCCATTCACTTTAACATTGAGTTTAAAAGAAGAACATAATTGAAGGAGAGGTTCTTCATTGCTTAGCCCAACAGGTTCATGTGTGGGTGGACTCTTCTGTGCTACTGCTACAGAATGGGAGAACTGAATCGTTGAATGTTCTTTGAAGGAAAATAAATATACGTAGGCATTAAAGTGAGATATATTTAGGTGGTCAATGCATTATACTATTGAACAGAAGCTAAACAATACTGTTTGGGCTTTTCTTTTCCTTTCATGTTTTAAAATTCTGTTTGTAGCCCTGCGTTCAATCCAGATGCTTGAACAGTCACTTCATTTCAGTGTGATAGTCATAACAAAATACCCTGTTCAAAAGAGTACCTACAGTCACAGTCAAAATTCATTGACCTGCTCTGCTATATACAAACATGACATATTAGCATGTGTGAGGACTGTCTTTATTTAAGTTCCAGGAAGAGGCTGCTTGTCTTAGGGAATTCTTAGTAGAATCATGTAGTCAAAGAGTTTAAGAGAAGCATTTTTTTAGAAAACCGGAACTTCCTTTCCTTGAACCAGGAACTTGCCATAAGTCAGGTCACAAACGTCAAGATGGGTGCAAACTCCACATATAGGCACTCTCATAATTGTTATTTTTTTATCAGCTGTGGCATGCAGCTGTTGTTAATTCTTCAGCTCCTCCTGGAACGTGTATTGTTTGTTCCTTTTGGAAACTGGGCAGAGATTAAATAATGAGTGTCTTTACTGGCTGTTTATCTTGGGCCAGGCAGCTCTTTAATGACAGCTGCTCTTTCTCTGTTGTAAAAAGAGTTTTCATTTTCAGCATCTCAGGAATACAGCATCTGCATCATCTGTAGAATTTAAATCTACTTCCGACCATTCAGCTTCTCCTCACTGTTGTTCCCAAAAGTTAGTCTCAGTTTTCTGTACCAAAGTGATCCAATTTAGAGATGCTTTACTCCACAGATGCAGTAAATGAAAAATAAGCACGTCCAATAAACTGAAAGTACATTTCTATGTTGTGATGAATAAAATATCATTTCCGTGAGCTGCATGCTGAAGCAGCTAATTACAATGCAGTTCTAAAAGGCAGAAGTCCTTTGTTTAGGCTAGAGTTACTGTGTTTGGTGAGATAGTTTTACAAGCAGCAGGCTGTATTTGTGAGATTAAAAGAACACAGTGAACAGAGCTAGTAATTATTTTCTAGTTTTCACTGTTCTGAAAATAAGTGTATGCACTGAAACATGGTGCAGGCGTATGCATTTTTTATTTGAAAAATTACTTCAGTATTTAAGGAGTAGGATAAATGTTGATGCTTGGGGGTATAAAGCATTTAACATAACCAAATAGCTGATGCAACATAGTCAGTGCCTTTTTGTGCTTCAACACAGTCTCTTCTCAGCTTTGCTGATGCAGAATGACCACTGGCACTAATGAAAAAATATATGAACTATTGATGGATTTGATTATGATTTGAGTCAGATAAATGTCTGCCTATAGAGACTAGAAAGAACACAGTACTTTCTATTTAATTTCTACAACAGAATATACATACTGCTAAAGCTGTAGTGATTTAACCTCATTACCATTATTTTTCAGTTTCTGGCCAAGATATATAAAAAAAGATCCAAACACCATTAACAATTAAGAAAATTAATGGTCTATAGTGTGTGGTACTATGCAAATCATGACACCTCTTTCAGTCTTCATGCTTTTGCTTCTTATGTATTTATATTTTACCCTTTTCCCCTTCTCAGTATTAGAGTTTTACCCTTTTTCCAATCATTCTTACTTTGTCTGATCACTAGGGAAGCTGCAGTTATTTGTGAAGGTTTCTTTTCAAATTTGGTGTGTGATGAATTAACTCTGACTTTAAGATGGCATGCAAGAAGAAAAGACTAAACTGTTATGACATGGTCTTATTTATTACCTCTTACACTCTGCCTCCCACTCAATTATTGCTTTAAAAATTGAGGTAAATTTTTTTCTCTGCTAGAAGACAGCTGGTATTAATGGTACCAAATAAGTCAGTCTATATGTCATACATGTTTGGGTTTTTTTCTGATAATAATAATTATCCTATTGCAGTTCATTCATTATCACATTTCTTCTTCCCATTGATGGGGAGTATTAGATTGTCCCTGACAATTTATTGCACTGCAGGTTTTAACAATATATGTTATTTGCTACTGTTAAAATGTGTGTGTTTATTACACCCTAAAGATGGCCATGCGTTTAAGAAAGGCATAACTATTCATTGTATCACTGTGAGTAACTTATGAATAAGGAAAAATTAGAGCTGCAGGATTTTACCAATGGAAATTTAACACTTTCCCAAAGCCTATAGATGTCATGAAAAGGAATACAAATTTTCTCCGGAGTTCAAAAATAAGAGAAGGTGACTATGCAGTGGAAGCTCCTGGAAATGCCATCATTTGAGTAACTCACACCTAGATTTAAGAAAATAAAAAGTAGACTTCAGAAAGTAATCATGTTTGCAAAAAGCAGAGATGATATTAAGAGCTGTGTGCTTCCACATTCAAATAAATTACAGAATACCTTTCAATTACAGTTGTCTGTATTCTTGGACAGGAATTACCAATATGAGTTTAATTGTTCAAATACAGTTTTATAGTCAGTCTTTCTTTTTGTGGCTTTTATTTGTCAGAGAGTCTTTTTTTCTAACAGTTTGAAGTAACTCTTATGTAAGAAGGATCAAACACCAGCTTCTATAAAATGATTGTGCACATAAGCAGTCTAGTTTGTAAAAAGAACACATTGGAATAAAGTAGGTAAATAGAGGTGAGAGGACAAGTCTTGTCTAAGAAATGAACCCTGTAAAAGAAGGCTACTAAGTACTCATGTCTTACATAACATCTCTCTGCAAAGGTGGAAGAGATAGGAATAAGTAGGCAAGCCTTCAGAGTGAGAAGATTAGTTAGTGTTCAAATTGTGGGGCTAACTGGGACTTTTATTTCATGAGTCAAATCCTGGGAGAAAGTTCTGAATATTGATGTATTTTTCCTTTCCTACAAACACATTGTTTTTCTTTAAATCTGAAGGAACAATGCAGATTGCATTTTTCTCTGCACTGAGTGGCATCTACAACTGAGCAGAAATCGCTGTGCTCACAGGAATCACTGTAGGAGCTGTAGACTCAAAATCCTATCCTACTTTAGGGATAATTTTGGTTGCATGTTAAGAGGAGGTCTCAGAGAACTTTTGATTATTCATGCAACAAAGGAAAAGTAGGAAGTGGAGGGAGTAGTCAGGAAAAGAAGAGAAAGACATGGATGTGAGAACAGAGTATGTGTCTGCTTAGCAGTATCCATGCACAACAGTTCAGTTTTCAAAAGAATTGGTTCTTTACTTTCTCACAATTTTTTTTCAAAGATGCTGAAATGGATTCTTGAACACACACATCTGGGAAGAAAAACCACCCCCACCCCCAAAATGAAAAAACCTTTTAAGATCTTTTGAAAAAATGATTTGCCGACAAGACATTCTTTCTAGGAAAGTATTCACCTTGTCTGTGAGTTCTCAAGCCAGTCAGACAATTGTGGGACTGGACTGCCCTCACCTGATAGTAGCCTTGCAGTAGGTAAAGGGGCCTCAGAAGAAGACTGGAGTGGGATTTTTCATAAAGGCATGTAGTGATAGAGCAAGGTGAAATGGCCTTAAGCTGTAGGTTTAAATTAGATAAAAGGAAAGAATTTTTACTGTGAGGATAGTGAGGAACGGGAACAGGTTCCCCAGACACATTGTGGACTTCCCATCCCTGGAGATGTTGAAGGCCAGGCTAGATGGGGCTTTAAATAACCTAAATAACCTTGTTCATTGACAGATATTCCTATCCATGGCAGGGGGGTTAGAAATACATGGTCTTTGAAGTCCTTTCCAACCCAGCCATTCTGTGAGTCCATGATTTCCCCAAGCACGTGTTTGTGTTCAGCACCATGGCCAGGGCAAAGGCTGGGGATATGTAACAAGGACAATGGTAATGTGTAAATACTTGAAATAACAAGGAATCTTTCTCTGGACACGTTGCTGGTTGTATATTCAGATGTATATAGATGATCAGTAGCATATGATTAGCAAGATTCACGAGGCATAAAACTACTTCATTTCCTCCTTCTCTTGATAGTCAGTCATTAACTGTATGTTTGTTTCTCCTGGAAGTCGGAGCTGACAGTAAGTAAGGGAAATTGCACCATATTTATAAACTCTTAAACAAAAGTGAAAGATAATAATGCCTGAAAGGAACTATGGCCATTTCCCCTTCAACAGTTCCTTGCTTAGCTTCCTCTTTACCTCAGCTAAGGGGTTTAAATGTTTATTCTAGGAAGCTTATTCCAAGTATGAGAAAAAACACAAGAAGCTCAAGAAACTCAAAACTGAATCTGAAGGTGTAGTTTAGCTTTAGGTAGTGAATAAATAATATTAAGGATGTGCATGATTACTCTTCTCTTTCTACCTCTCTATCAAATATAAAAATGATCTTAATAACTCATGCCCTTCCCCACGCTGGCCAATCATTTAGTAATCAGGGCATATTCCCTGCAAGAAACCTTTTGTGGTAAAACTATGTGTGGAATATTCTGGAAAAGGAGAGCGATTCCTTTTTACAAAACTTCGAGATGAGTTTATTTTAACATCTTCATTACTTCTCTCCTGGTTGCCCTTTCACACCCACATTTTGCAAGCATTGAGCTTGGGTTCCCAAGTGTTACTAGATTTGGCCAGGATTGGTGGCGTGCAAAGCAGAGGACAAGAGATGTTGCTGTCAATGCCCATTGCGTTTATTACTTTTCCTTGATTGGTGGTGGCAAACTACAGATCTGGATATCCTTTTGTAGTCTCTGGCTGTAAAGACATGATCATTTGCCACAGAATAAGACTTATTTCAGCTTTCAGAGATCTTAGATCTGATTACTGCTTATTGTCTGTTTTCCCCTATTTAAGTTATATGTCTTTAGTCTGTTTTCTTGGTGAAGTAATGGAATACAATATATGACATGGTGCTGCTTATTTCCATCCTGATCTCAGGATGCAGGTCTCCCACTGTAAAGTCATCTGTGCTGTGGTCTTAGCAGAGTGCAGACCTATCTTTTCTGGATGCAAGCAACACAATTCCACTTTATCCCTGATAACAGCATCTTGGAAACAGTGATCCTAATCATAATTTTGGGCTGTTTTTTCCATCCCGGTTCTGCCACTTCTTCCAGTGCTTACACACATACATATTCTTTTTCATATACATTCACATTCCTACTACAATCATCTAGTTCTGGGTTTAGTTCTAAAAATCACTGATTTTTCACTGATTTTTTTGAGTGCAACCCACACTCACTGGCACTTCATGTAGAAGGTATACACTTAGCAATGGAGAAAACAGTCTAGGAAAATACAGGCAGCCACAGTCACCCATAGTGTCCATACCTGTTCATATTCAATCAATAGGAGGCATTCCAAGGTCCTTATAAATGGTTAACAGAACTAGAACTTTACAGGTGAGCATTCTGCCCTTATTGTAAAAAAATATGCTTCTTGGAATGGAATGACCAGAATAAGAATGTTGGGGTTTTTTTTTGTTTTTTTTTTTTTGTAAATGTGGTCCCTCCATGAATGCAATATAGAATATTACAATGTTATTTTGTGCTTTGTTCTCTATACCTTTAATTACAATGTTATTTTGTGCTTTGTTCTCTATACCTTTAATACCACTGTCTGAACATTTTGAATGTCACTGGTCACTTAGATGGTATTATTTCGTACTTGTCATGTTGGTTTCAAGAGCTTTTTCATGACAACTGGTAAATATCATTGTGCCCTTTGTGTGTCTGTAGGAAAGAAGAGAGTCTATAAGAAAGAAGGATTGGAAAACTGTGTGGACACACTGGCATTCTTCTTTTGAATTCACACTATATAGAGGTAGTCACTGAATTTTATCTACTGTTTTTAACCCTCTCAACATTGTAGGCTAGTTCTGCAACTGTCTTTCAGTTTTGTTTTGGCTCTCCTGAATAATCATGGTTCTTAACAAATGGTGTGGCTTCACAGTCACCGCTCTTAAACCTTGACAGAGCCCATCAGTGACTTCTGTCTGTTGTGACAATTGCCTTTCCTACAGCTTGTTTAAATATCTAGAAAATTTGATGATCCAGGAGGTAACTACCCATGGGATCTTGCCCTCCAACTGCTGTTGAAATGTGGCAGTTTTTGTACTTGAGCTTCTTTAGAACATATAAGGAATGGCATCCAGTCTTGGAAGTTTGTTTACTGTTCAGTTTATAAATTTATTCTAAAATCTCCTTTTTCTTTATTTTGGACTAATATGTTATCTTGTCTCTATTACTGCTCTGCCTGGCCATGCTGGTTTTTGTTTTCATTCCTAGTCCTTCTAGGTCTGTTTTGGTTTGTACTGTTTGCCTATTTGAGCCTTTAATATGGTGCCTGTAAACAGCTACGAGATCACTCCTTATTTTGATTGATTTCTTCATAGGAATTTCCCATTTTTAAAGTTAAATATTAATCTGCTATTAGTGGCTTTATTACTCCCACAGGTGTAGAATTATGTGCATTAAAGCATTATTAAAGCATCTCATATCTCCATTCCTACATATAGCAGACAAGTCTCCACAAAAACACATTGCAGACCCAGTTCTCTGTGCTTGATAATCAGATTTCCAACACTGTAGTTCTGGTGAACTCTGCCTTATTGAAAATTTTGTTCCTAGCTAATGTCCATGGGCAAGAAAAACAAAAAAAAAATCTCCGCAAACAACCCCAAACCGTAGCAGTTAAAGAAAAATAAATTGTCATTGCTCTAAATGTATTGCTGTAGAGTTTGAGAAACAACCCAGCAAGAAAAGTAGCTTCTAAAAAAATGTTGATAATGTAGCTAAAAGCCTCCTTGACCCTGCTGTTTCAGTAGCTGAACAATGCACACCCCACAAGGATAAGCCTTTCTTGTAACTGAAAGCTGTGCCAACTTCCTGAAGTTGTTGTGTAACCAACTTCTGTATGGATAGAGGGATTGAGCCAGCAGGTCCTCTAGGTCTAATTGTCCTAGCTGACACTGTGTCTCTGTCAGCTGTTACAGAGTTATTGCAAACTCAGTCATGGAACTGGGGAGGCACACAGAGATCAGGCTCTGTCTCACAGAAATTTGTTTGTGACTAGCAATGTTCATGATCTTGTGAATCTTTTTATTATCTTTTTCACAGAATCAAGATAAAGATTTCCATGAAACTGCGCTGGTTTTGGCTGGGATAGACTGAATTTTCTTCATAGTATTGGCTCTGGGGTTGTGTTTAGGATCTGTGCTGAAAAGAGTTGATAAGAGAGGGATGTTCTAGATACCCCTGAGCAGGGGTTACACAGAGTCCAGGTCTTTTCTGCTCCTCGCCCCATCAGCATGGAGGCTGGGGTGCACAAGGAGTTGCGAGGGGCCACAGCCAGGACAGCTGACCCCAGCTGACCAAAGGGATATTCCAGACTGTATGGCTTCGTGCTCTGCAGTTTAAAGTTGGGGGAAGAAGAAGAAATGAAAGGACACATTTAAAGTGCAGTCATTTTGTCTTGTCAAGTGACCATTGCATGTAATGTAGCCTTACTTTCCCGTTGGTTCGTAGCATTTTACAGTACTGAATTTTTTTTCTTTTTTTTTAATAGCTTTTGTTGTTTTTACTGTTCTTTTGCAAATTTTACTCATGATATTTAGTGATATTTGTATTGACACAGTTACGGACGGGAAGTAGTTTTTGTGAGATGCATTTGATTACTATATGAGGTAATATTAAATGAGAATATGAATAGTGGTAATGAAAGATACAGAGTGTTTTGGTTGGTTTTTTTTTTAATCCAAATGACGGTATTTAGGTAATTTTTTTTCTGACATACAAGTCTTGATTGAATGCAAATATCTGACCTGGATTGTGTAGACAGTTAGAAACTGAAGTCTTCTATTCTTTAAATTTTAATTATGTATCCTTGTCACTATTTTGCTGTCTTACAGCTAATCAAATTAGAAAGCTTTTTCTTACCTTACTCATGCTCATGACTCAGTAGCATACACTAATCTTCTGTTCACATCAGACTCCTTTTATATTTTTTATATTTACTTTGTGACATGGGAGTTGCCAGATTGTATGGGAGTTTCTCAGGAGTCTCACAAAGAGGATACACCTCCTTAGTCAATTAGAGAATTTATTATGAAGGTAAAGCATCAATCACTTCCAAGTTCATCCAGGTGTGCTTTGTTTGCTGGACTACTATAATATTATTTATATAATCGGAATCGAGATAACATACAGGATTATGTAAATACTGTTTAGCTTCATAAAATCAAATTCTTTTAGTTCAAAATTACTGAATTATTGTCTGCATCTTTCATCAAAATGTCATCTAGTCATCCTAATATATGATGAGGTGAATTGCTCTTTTCAAGTACACTGTCCCCTCAGTTAAAAATTATTCTTTTTGTGCTTGCAGTTTATTTTGGCTCGGTTCCACATACTAGCTTACATGAGAGAGACCTAACAAGTCCAGGGTCATGACATGAAAATGGCATTTTCAACCAAAGAGAGATTTTTTTCTAGGACAGCTACAAAGTAGCTCCTGTTAAAACTCAGATAATCCATGTTTTGTAGTCTGTATTTCCATTCATATTCTGTGTGTTTGACATAGGTCTGTTTATAATAAATACTGTCATTTGTATAAGTAGTAGCAAAATAAAATCTAGTATAACATCAGTAAATTCAGGAGTATTTTTTGCTTTGCTTTGGATGATTCAATATGAAACATTCCTCTGATGACAAGACAAAACAAAACAAATCCCAAATTTAGGAAATGAAACAAAAGAGTTGAAAAACAGGCTTTTCTTTGTAATATCTGTTATCACCATCAATTTCTTGCAAAGAAAGGGTATATTCAACTCCCAAATGCACATAACATGAACAGAAAAAATTAATTTTTCAAGTGAAGCCTAGAAGTATGATTTACATTTTATTTTATTATAATACTCTTCTTCAAGCGCTCATGTGCCTGTCTCACTCTTTCAATGTGTGTAATATCCTAAGATATGTTGAGCACTTTGTGATAAATCTACATTAAGGCCCTGACCATTGTTTAATATTTTTTTTTCTTTTAAACACTTTTTCTGAATGAGAGGTGATTTACAGAAGAATGTTCCTCTCTTGTCAGAGAGAGCTTGGATTCAATACCATCAGAGTAAATGCCTAATTGCATTGTTATGTTCTGGCCAAAATTACCTGAAAAAGACCTTTTATTAATCATATGGCCCTCTGAGATGGTGAAGAGATGTTTCTGTTATAATTTATGTACAGGTGTGTGGTACATGGTAAGATTTTGGTAGCAGGGGAGCTGCAGGGGGGCCTGTGTAGGAAGAGACTTGGACAGCCCTGTGCAAGACAGACACTGGCCAGCTGGCTCCACACATAGCACGGCATGCAGATTAGCCCATCAGCCATGCTGGTGGCTTGGGAATATATTTATGTGTTTGGAATTACATTTAAGAAGGGTTGGAAATACATTAAAGAAAGGCTGAAATGCTGTGTAGTAATTAGAGAGATGAGGGAGAAATATTCTCTTGAGGACAGAGAGTGAGAGAGCCTCTGGCTGAGGGTTTGCAGTCAGCCAAGCTGAACCCATCAGAGCTAGAAAAATGAAGATTCTTTGTGTCTAATTACAGATTTGCCAGACTGCAGCAACACTTAATGCAACATTGGTGAGGCACTTCTCTGAACTGGAAACTTTTCTCCAGTCTCTGTCTTGGGAAAGTACAGATAAGATATTATCACTTATCTCACAGACTTGCTTTTGATTTAATATTTTTATTAAGATATTTGCCTTCAGCAAACATCTCTTACCAAGTTTTATGAAATATTTTTCCTCTATAATGTTTGTAACCTACGTAAGCACCGCCAGAAAAATAACTGTTCTTCAGACTGGGCAGAGAAAAGGGATTGTACTCTGTTGTCCCTGTTCTTCACGCAATATTCTGTTGTGTTATGTTCAGCTAAGTCTTACTTTCCAGGTCAAGTTAAGAATTCAGCTTTATTTTTTATAATCTTTTTCTTTCCATGAACTGAGAAACCTCTTTAAAGAAAGATAAAAATTCAGGCGTATATCCATACCAGAGTTTCTATTCCCACGAGCTATATCAAATGTTTAAATGTGGTCACATCTCTCCCCCCTTTTCTCATCAGTGACATTAGATTCTCTCTAAGGTCTGCATTGTAGAGTCATGCTCATTCCTGCTTACCTGGTCCCTGGAAAAGTGAGAAAAATAAAGTATTCTGTACAAAATGGAAGTGTTTCAAAGTTAGGTGAGAGCCTTAGGGCCCAGAGACTCAGGTATTAAAATAGAATTGATCAGTTATAAGGGACCTAAACCAAACATCTGGTCCAACTGTATTCTCACAGGAAATTACAGAATCATAGAATGATTTGGGTAGGAAGGAACCTTAGAGATCATTTCCTCACAATCCCCTTACCACGGGCAGGGACAACTCCCACGAGACCAGGTTGCTCAAAGGTTGCCATTTAACCTGGCTTAGAACACGTACAGAGATGGGGCATCCACAGATTATCTGGGCAATCTGCCCCAGTTTCTCACTTAGTTTTTCATACCCCTTAAAGTAATTAACTTCTTTCTAATATCCAATCTAAATCTACCTTCCTTTAGCTTTAAGTTATTCCCTTTTGCCTATCACTGCATGTTCTTGTAAAAAGTCGCTCTCCAGCTTTCTTGTAGGTCCCTTTTCAGGAAGGTGCTTTAAAGTCTCTCCAGAGTTTTCTTACCTGGTGCAGGCCTCTCCTTGTTCAGAATGCTGGATGTGTTATTCATATTGGGACAGGAATTTTGTGGAGATGCATATATCAAAACTATGAGATATTTTGATGGTCTGGGTAACAATTCTTTTGAATATCAATTATGTACAATTTGAAGTTATAATCAGATTTTTTATTCGAAACATTTTTTATCCAGCCCTTACAAAATTTGAACATAGGTAGACCCAATGGATGTGTGGGACTGAATGGCATGCACTGTCAGTATCACTACTGACATTTTATAGTGCAGATAAATGACTTCTCAAAATTGACATTTGAAAAAGCAGCAACTGAAAAAGAGAAGGAGGAAGGAATGCTCAAAATTATTTTTTAGTTTTGCTTTCCTTTTGTCTCCTTTCAAAAGACACCTTGAGATTATTCTGATCCAAATTTTTAAAGTGCATGGAAAATAAACATATAGTGCAAAATATCATGGAAGTCTATAAAGGAAAATTTTTCTCAGATTGTCTCATTCATCAGCTCACAAAGCATTCTTCTCTATTCATTGTTATATTCACAGTGTTTCTCTGATAATGTGCTGTATTGACAATATTGTCTTTTTAATGACTCAAATGTTAGTTATAAAGTAATGTTGTTAGGAGATGTGCGCGGCAGCTGGGAGACTTGGATACAAGTCAGACGTATTCTCATGTTTGACGCAGTTATTCCCCGTCCTACAATACAGAGGCACTATTAACTACGTAACTGCTGACTTGCATAACAGAAAAAAAGTTAAACTTTACCATAACTCTGGCAAGTTTTGCAAGGACAGCAAATTGTACCAGCAGAATTCTAGTATTTGGTGGTAAGAAGAGGAAGACTAAAGATTCTTAGCAGTTCTTACTTCAAATGAGCTCAACTTTTCATAATGTCCTATGGAACCATCACCACAACTTTACAACGACTCAGAATATTGTTTATCTCAACCATTTGATATTAAGTCTTAAATTTATGAAAATCTTCAGTAGAGCTGTTGGCTACAGGCCATAAACTAAGCCATTCCATTGAAAGGTGGGGAAAAATGAGAGAAGTTTAATCTATCAGCCAAGTGACTAGGCTGACCATGCTGCAAAATACAAGAATATACTGTGTTGAGCGGTGATATTTGAATATCTCTCAAAAATTCTTGATTAAAAGCTAAAAATAACTCATAGCAAATGTTGACTTGGAGGCAATATTGATACACTGCTGCAAAAAGGAAAAAGAGAGTGAAGGGTTTGCTCTCCATTTTTTTGTGACAGTGAGTCTGATTTCCCGTATAAAAATATTAAGTAAATGCAAATTTACTTCAGTTCCATCTTCAGTGTCAATAGGAATTTTGAGACAAGGAGATGGTAGAAAATATCAGTAGAGGAAAATTGCAATTAAAACAAATATGCTCAGTTCATTTCTTGCTCAAATTTTTGATATATGAGCTCCATTGAGAGAGAGCACAGGTTTAGGTACTTAAGTTTTGTCTAGAATATTTTCTAGCATCTAAGTGAACTGTGTTTTCAGAAAAAATCCTCTCCAGAGGACAGAGGGGGAAAAAAAAAAGCACATTTCACCAATAGTTTTCCCCACCTTTTGCTACAGAGAAAATAAAATATTTGGAAAATCCCATTCCCCTGGGGTAAAATTACCAGAGTATGGTATGTGTATTACCAGAGTAAGATGTGAAGTGTAATTCCCTTGGTGCCCTTTCCATGCTATCTCTTCTTGGATCAGTCCATTTCCCTGTAGTAAATCCCACCGATGCTTGAGCAAAAGAGAACTCTAATATTATTTTAAATTATCAAGCATTTTTTCCTTGTGTATTGATGTAGAAGCTGCTATGAAGAAGCTTTTTGCAGACTAAAATTTTCCAGAAGTTAAGTGCTGGTAGGAAAGTGTACTAATTTAAGTTATTTCCTACATCCCTTCCTAATCTTCAGTAATTGTGTGTCACATGTTTATCCCCACTTGTACCTAACTGGAAGAGAAGGAAATGTTTTGCAGCTTTAGTCTCAGAGGATGAGCTGCTGACTTCCAAACAGGGAAGTACTATGAGTGGAAAATGGATGCTATTCTTAAAATTTCTATGCCAAACCACTTAAGGAAGGGCATGTAAGAACATTATACTACAGCCAGCATCAGAAAGTACCTTATGATATTGTATTTGTTGGAATGAAAAGAAAGGCACATAACCCAAAAGCTGCTCAGGGTCACAGTGATGAAATTGATTCTATATCAGTTTTACATCCATCTAAATGCTGGCTCCTTTTGTATTGATAATTTTGGATTAATCTGTTGGCAGCATGCATGTCAAAATGAAATTCATTCCCATTACTTCTCTGTCATTGCTTTAACACTTCCATGTACTGCTCAGCCTACTGCTGCTAGTCTCTGTTTCTGGTTAAGTTTTTGTCAAGGTGTGCCATAGGGGGCTTAAATGCCTCAGTCAAGGAAATACAGTGATTGTATACGCTACATCTCTGAATTCATAATTTGACTAGATTTTACCAGAGCAATTTTACAATGGCTGCCAAGGGAGTTCCAGCAACTCAGTTCAGATGATCTCTGTGCTTGAAATAAAAGGAATGATGTGCTGTTGTATGGTCATGTGCAAGGCTGTGTGTGCTCTGGTGAAATTCTGGCAGGCGGAAGAGTAGGAGAAAAAAACCCTATGGCCACTTCTGCAGAACAACGTTACTGGTAGAACATTGCTGCTTGGCTTGGCAGCCTGTGATCAGCAAGTCAGGACTACAAAAGCAGATAAGGAAAAGGCCTCAGTCACCAAGTGTAATTGTACTTTTTGAGGTATTTGTACAGTGGTCATCCTGTGATTGCTGTGGCAAGACTGCAATTAGATTTCTTCTTGATATGTTAACTGATAGAAACAGACCCCACATTCTTGAAAAATTGTTTATTCTTCCTAAAACAATAAACCCAGTCAGGTCTCAGCTGAATTTTATCTTAAAGTTATATAAATGATACATATAGGCTCTTTTATTCTGCAGTGTGATTCAGAATGAAGATAATCTTCCATGTAGATTCTCTTTTTAACAACAAGTATATCACAAAATAAATTTACCCTGTAACTAAATGAACATTAAATGTTAACTATGCTGATGGAACGATTTGAAATAGTCTCATAAAAGTTTAAGAGTAGGGAAACAATGCAATGACATAACCATGACTCAAAACACATCTTTTATCTCTGCTTTTGCGTCTGCTGCTGCAACAAACACACTTGCCAAGCAACCAACTTTTCTTTTTTATGCTTTGGATTTTAGCAGTGATTTTTGTAGCACTGGTGTTGGGGCTTCTAGGTCAGGCATATAGTGAAAGCTTATGGGAAGTTGTACAGCTACTCACGGGCTTCAGGAGCTTTTAAAAAACCATCTCTGTTAATGCTCAGCTGTGGAATCTAAACATTGAAATCCTTCTTCTTGTCCTAGCTCTGTTGCCACTTGCATAGTGACAGCATGCAGAATTATAAGTAATATCTTTGGTAATAAAAGCATCTGAACACCTGACCAAAATTGGAAAGAGGAAGGTGACTTCTGATTAAGCTGACTGGAAGCAGGAATGGCACAAAATTCTACAGAAAGGTCAACTCAGGTATATATTACTTATGTAAGCTTAGGGAAAAGATGGTAGTGATAAAGTGGAATTAACTTTGTTGCAAAATGACTGGTTAGTTCAGGCTGTGAAACAGTTTATGGTAAATAAGTTAATGCATGCATAAAGATGTTATCTGTGCATTACCAATCAGGTTCTTTTGGGTTAAAATATAAAGTCCAAAAACCCTTAAGGTAGCTGAGCAAGAAATAAACCAGGCTATGATGTCTAACTCAAAGACTGATTATTTCTGAAAAACGTATAAAACAGATGGTAGACAGGATCGTTACCCTTCTGTCAATAAGGAAACAGAGACAGTATAGTTTAGGACACCTTCTAATGCTAGCAAAAGTACAAATACCTGGGACTTTTGGAGATAAGGATCTGAATTTATTTCTCTTCAGATCATCATAACCATGTAAGCTCAAGTATGAATTCTGTAAGAGTGATCTCAGTGCTGAAAGACATGCTGATGTCCCTTATTCTCCAGTTAGGGGTGTCACAGCAAGCCCCATATATGTCAGAAGAAGGGACAATGGGAAGTTGTTGGCCAATCTGAGAAGCAAAGACTGCAGAAGGAAAATTGTCATGTGTAACTTCATAGCTCAAGAAGGAATCATGCTCCCTGTACAGGCAGGACAAAGCTGGAGCAGAGTAAATCAGTCTCTAAAATTTGGAGGTGCTTAGCTAAAAATAGCTCTTCTCCTACACAGAATATATTAAAATTATAAAAATACCAGCATATTGAACTGAGGAATGGTGCAACTGCAATTGAGGGATGATTATCTTTCCCAGTCACAAGAAATTAATGAGACTGATTCCGTTGAGATCTAGAAGTTTTGTGGCAAAGAAACCCGAGTGGAAAATATGCAAGTTTCCAGCTTACACCTGTCAGCATACACATCCTGTTCAATCTGAAAAAGGGTCATGTTTGCTGTGTACATGGAGATGCTGTTGCAGTTTGCAAAGACTGTATAGGAATTAGGTCATGGAAACCCTTTTTCTTCTGAGGAGATAGTTCTAGCTGGGAGACTATCTAGAAAAACACAGGGAGAATAAGAAAATCTTAAAAACAAGTCCTTTGGGAATCTCCTAAGTAATTTTAGAAAACACTTCCAAACTAATAGTTTTGGTGGCATAAAAGACATAAAATGCCAAGTGAGGCGATGTCTCTGAGTTATCATAAAAAGTTGGGTTTGATAAAGTAACCACTGAGCAAAGATCTCTGTAGCCTGTGGTTTTGCTTTGTTTTCTATGAGTGGTTGGTTCTGAGTGGTTATTACTGGGTTTATTTTTATTTCCCAAGAAGGAAAATAAAGCTATATTCTTCCAGTGAGAGATTCAGAAGAGAGTAAAGGGTTCCTACTTAATTTCAGTCAGGATTGTTGAGTGATATGCTATGTAAGGATAAGAGAAGCACAAATTTGTATTCTCAAATAGAGAAAGGAGAAAATCTAAAACCTTTTGAGATGTATTGAGGGAAAACAGGAAGATGTTCAGATAAAGTCTAGGCTATAATTGGGATAAAATCATTTAATAAAAAAATAGCAACTAAAGAATATTCTTTTATGATAAGAGAATGTTTCTAGTTGACAAGAGCAGTCAAAAGTGCTAAGTAAAAAGTTTCCTTGGTGTTTTGAAAAACATAAAAGTTTTACTTGTAATATGATCAATGAAAGTAACAAATACTTTAAATGATCAAGTGGGTTGCAGATTTCTGCACTGAAAAATGAAATTATTTCTGCATTGAAAATTACAGATTTCTGCATTGAAAATCTGGTCACTGAATTGAAAATTTTTTGATGAGGAAATGTAGAGACTGGAAGCAGATATGTTACAAGATGTCTTGAAGGAAGCGTGCCTTTACCTCAAGGAGCCTGTGCTTCGTCTCTTGGAGAGAGCTGCAGAAAGACCTTCTAAAAGGAACTTTTCGGCACAAAATAATGTGCATGTGGAAATCCTGTATTTCTAAAGCAGCATTCCGAACTGGTTCCTGATTCTGTTTTGTGCTTTCTTTCTTCTTCTCCCAAGGAATGTCTTTCTCTGCACAAAGCAAAGTTGACCCTACAGCTTTTGTAGGATCTGATGTGGGAGAGCAGGCTGTAATATTATCATTTATGTAGAAAGTTAGCCAGAATGAGCAAGAATGTTTAGGGGGATTAAGAACAGTAATGTTTTTCCATTTATCCTTCTTTTTCCTTTTTGTCTAAAGCTTAATATTATGTGAGAATTTCTACTACTTTGGTGGACATTCTGTTACACCATGATAAAGTTTGAAAGAGCACCTCTTTTACTGTAAAATCCTTGAACCTACTATGTCACCCAGTCTCAATTATATTTTAGGCAAAATATGCAGTATGGTCAGTATTTTGGTTTAGATGTTCCCAAGAGGCGTAAAAATTAAGGAAATCCAATAATTGCCTGCAAAATAATTCTACAACACATGATGTGCCAGTTTATTTGTAAGAGTTACTGTTAATTACAACATTCTTCACAAGCATCACTTAATTTTTACAGAAATTATTCTATGTGATGATGAAAAATGAAAAATTCTTTGCTTTTGAAGCCTTTATTTTAGGGTCTCACCTTAAAATTTCTTCAAGGAATTTCTTTGTTCAGCCACCCCAAAATTCATTATTTGTTATGGGAGTTACTGAAGGTTAAACTTGATGTGAGCATTTGAAGGATTTAAAAGCACAGCATCCTGTAGATGAAGTAGAGCAATAAAAAATTACGTGATTACTGAATCAATATTATAGTTTCCTGTATGCTGAATTCCTTCATTTATGGTGAAAAACGATTGTCTGTTTACTTCTTATCTTCTGCAAATATCACACCTGTTTTTTCACCCCTCCTCTTGCCCCCTCCCTGTGAATCTCCTCCCCTGTGACAGAATCAATTGCCTCAGTGGGTATTATAAAAAGCTGAGTTTCCAGTGGAGTTCCCATTCACCCACCTTAGCCACCATGGGGTTAAGAGCGGCCAGCCTCTTCCTCCTCTGGCTGGCTCTTTCCTCTGCTAGTGAAATAAGAAAAGGTAAGCTCTGGAGATGAAGTGGTAGCAGACTGGAAAAGAGGGAGAGAGTTAAAATATTGTTGCGGAGCTAGAAGGAGGCTGTGCATTTAAACAATGATCTGGAGTTTTAGGATGCCTTAAATCGCTTAAGCTTTCAAATACTGAGGCTGTATTGCTTGGACAAAATTGGTAGATCCTACTTTCTTTGGAGAGATTAGTGCCTATCTCTACTGCATTGATTCATAGTTTGATGTGCTTGGAAAATATTTTCAGTGTTGCCTTTCTTTCCATTGAGTCTTTACTAGGTACGGCAAGAAAGGAACTGTAGGACTTTGAGAGGTTCATTGCTAAAGTAATGAAGGAGGTGGATGATTGTGTCTTCTGTTGCTTTGGAACAGCATAAATTGTTCCTCAAAAATGAATGTTAATAACATTGAAAAAAAACCTTATTTTGTCATTTAGGACATTTTTAACCCTTTTGCAAAAGCTCTAACTTACAGTATTTGCTATCGAATTTGAAGTGATGGAATGGAGCATTCTTACTGAAAACTGGTTTTTAGAGGAATAGGTGATTAATTATATCCATTGATCAGGTTTGGGCTATTGGTCTGCTGTGTCTTGAATTCAGCAATGGGTGGAAAGCTTTACCTTGCATTTGGTCTTCCAGCTGTGAACTCTGGGAGAATCTCTGTGCAGCCTTCCTTCTGGGGAGGGAAGTGTTCCAGCTTGGCTGGATGTATCTGGTATGACTGATACATCCATCAAAATACAGTAACCTAGGGGTTTTCTTAGCAGTTTTGCTTTCTCATGTTAAATGCTTCAAGAAAATCTTTTGAAACATTAAGATTCCTAAGGATGCTCAGCTTTTATGATTCACCCCTGATCTATAGTATCTGGAGATTGATCAGATATTGTTGTTAATTTGTATTTTTTGTTGGTATAGATGGCAGGGAAAGGAACAAATAATCTTCATATTTTGCTATTGCAAAAACTTTTTTTCCCTCCTACCATGGCTACTTTCTGACCTATCTTCTGAAAGCTTCTGTCTTGCAGTAATAGAAATCACTACTGCTTTTAAGAAAATAAATATTTCACTGAAATCTCCTGTTGTGCATAAGCCCTTTCATAACATTTAAAATATTAGCCTTCCAGAGTAGGTAGTACTTTCTTGTTTTCCTACCTGTTTTGTTTCTAGTATGTGTTGCACCAGGAAAGAAGATAGTTCTTGGAAAAATTTAATATTGATAAAAATAATACTGAGATTCAAAATAAAATCATATGCTTGACACAGAAGCCAAGTTAGAGGTCAGTATTAAGTTTCCACACTTCATGCAGATAAGTTCCTTCACTTCAGTGAAAATTATAGGATATACCCTGGTCTCAGAATTATTTATTAACATCTTCTTCTGCTTTTGAGATTTCCATATTTTCTGCTGACCTGGCAGATCCTTGATCCCGCTTGAAATCCATGGAGTCACTGTGAACATAATTGCAGGTGGTTCTTACTGTAAAACAGAACACTTACAATTTTTCACACTAGATAATTTCTTGCACTTCTTTTCATCTCTATTTCTTTTTCATCACTTAACAGGAAGGACAAGAAGCCATGGCCACTATGTCTGCAGCACTTGGGGAAACAACCATTTCAAGACTTTTGATGGAGATGTCTACCAATTCCCTGGCCTTTGCGAGTATAATTTTGTTTCTGACTGCCGAGAGGCTTACAAGGAGTTCTCTGTCCACATCCAGCGTGCTCTCGACAGCAATGGCCATCCTGAGATCCAGTATATTCTGATGAAAATCAAGGATATAATGGTCTACCTCAAACCCAACCTGGTTGTGGTGGATGGGCGGATGTAAGTTCCTTTGCTATAATGGTATTCAGAGAAATGTGCTGGCAAGATAAAAGCAGGATTGATTCTTTACGCAACTGTCTGTGTGCCATTACAGAAACTGCTGCAAAGCATTTCCACAGACAAACAAACAAATAAACAAACAAAAAAGCCTTTTGAAATTCAGCATTAAAATTGCTTTGGGGAGGGGCTTTAGTACTAATTGTCATTTCTACACTGGCATAAGGAATTATTTAAATACAAGTCAGGAATAGGTTTGAGCAAATTGTTCTTCCAGTTGTGCAGAAAACAGTGCAGCTCATGAGCCAGATTTTTCACTGGCTTAAAATGACATAGCTTCATTTGTTTAATGGCATCATCTTGAGTTTACCTTAGCAGATGGTCTAGCAAATCCTTGAAAAGGAAATGCATTTCTCTGGGGTCTTCTCCTCTTATTTTCTGACAGAAGAGAGGTAGTTTTTCTGATCTTCATACATAATTCTTAAAGATCTGATGGCCATTCCTTAACAGAATTTAACAGATATAACACAGGTCAAAATTCACAGCAATTTATCTGTGCCACTATGTACTTTTTCAGACTGAGCAGTGTTATTTTTCTCCTCTTTTAACATTATTACACAAGAAACTTGTGTGACACATTACTGATGCTAAGTAGTGTCTTAACCTGGTCTTTCCTATCATTAGCTTATCCTTGTAGTGTGTGCCTTTATACTCTGAATCAAGTGAGGAAACTCATGAGTTAATTAGTATGTTTTAGCATAATTGAAAAAAAGAGAACTTTTTAATTGTCATTGGAGAACTCAATTTTGCCCAAAATTCAGCTTTTTCTCTAACGTTTGGAAGACACTGCAATGAAAATATGTTCAACAATTGAAAGTAACATTCAGTTTTCCAAAGATCATACTAGAATGCATAATAAAATGCATTACTGCCTCAAATTGAAAAAGCTCTTTATTGTGCATTCAAGTCTTAAAAAGAACTCTATGAGAAACAAGTTAGAAGTCCTTTTAAAACTGTTTCTCTTGAACGAAGCCATTTTTGTCTTAGATAGATTTTATTGTCATAAAACAGCAGGTCCCTGCCAAACTGTTTTGCTGCTCTGAGAATTTTTTTTTTTTGGTAGAACTTAATTTTCCATATTGCTTCTGAAATGATAAATTACCTATTGTCATGCAAAATAGCATTTCACTGTGCTGAAGTGAAAACTGTAAAGTAGAAAAGTGTATGGATTAGCCTTCAGGTACCTGATCCACTGATTGATTGAATGTCCTACTATTAGAAAAAAAAGATAAATATTCCATGCTGTGATAGCTAAAAGCTGAAAAGATGTCCAACATTTTATATTTCCCCTCAAGAAACATAATCCCTCAAGACTTCATTGTTTATTGATGAACAATGCAGTCAAAAGCAGAAATAATGATCTCTGAGTTTGCATCTAAATGTGTAAGTCATTTGGGCATGTTAAAAAATGCCTGAGCTAAATAGCTGTAAAAACTCCACTAACAGCAAATCAGAAGATAAAGTTCTCCCAGTAAAGAGACTAGTTAAGAGATGTGCATACACATGCATGAATCTTGATGGATAACAATTACATTGATAAATTTGTAGAAAAAATAACCAGTTATTTTGACTGGACTCCAGTTTACATTGCTTCTATTTGAGCAGACTCTAGTTTTCTGGATTTTATAGGATAAGACTGCCTGCCACAATTATTTTATTGCTGAATGAAATTCAGCAGTTCAGTTTATTTGTAAGACAGACACAAATTGTTATCACACAAAAATATCTATGCTTAGCCTTCTGCAAAGTGTCTTTTGTCACCATTAACAAGCTCAGTCCTGTCCAGTTAAAACTAACTAACTAGAGAAGAGTTACTGAATTCCTCTTAACATGTTCCTTTCTTTTGAAAATTTTGTTGGCAGTCCCTGTAACTGCCTGTGCATTCTGAACTCTTTCTAAAAGAGGCAGTTTCTTGCAATGGAACATTAATTCTCTCTGAAATGGTTATGAGATATTTTGGCAAAGAAACACTGTAAATTATGTTGTAGCTCCATTCATTGATGTAAATTTTTAGTGAATGTTTGAATATCCTCTGTTAATAACACAATGATGATGGTTTTTCTTTGATTAATTTGAAAGTGTCTGACATTTTGGTATTTTTTAAGTTAAAGAGCCCAAAGTGTTGGGTAGGCTTTTCCTCTGAAATGGCTTTGACTTTTAAATGAGTTTTTGCTATGAGTTATTGTCCCGAGTGTCAGAAAGAGAAGACTTTATGCCTCATTAAAACAAGGCACCCTGTGCAGTTAGAATGAGGTAGTTAGACTAGTTTCTCTATTCCTTGGGGTATTTGGCTTATTACTGACATTCATGTCAGCCCTTATGTTTCCTAACTAATGCAAAGCCTGTGATTTTCTTCCTAGTGTGAAGACACCTTACTACTCCTCTGGTGTCCTCATTGAGAGCAATGAAATTTACACCAAGATTTATGCCAAATTAGGCATGGTTCTGATGTGGAACCAGCAGGATGCCCTGATGGTATGTATGATCAAAGTATTTTTAATTGGTATTTCCTGGGTTTCCTGGGATATTTCTCTATCTCAGTAGGAAAAAAAAAAAAAGAGGGGGAAAAAAGGAAGAAGAAAAAGCTAATTCTTTTCTGTTTTTCCTTTTTCTTTTTGTTATTTAGGTGGAGCTGGACAACAAATTTAATAACCATACCTGTGGTCTCTGTGGGGATTACAATGGCATTCAAATCTACAATGAGTTCATCAAGGGAGGTGCGTTATCCCACCATGTTGACAGTTGTCCCCAGAGATAGGCTGACAAGCCCTGTGCATAGAAACATCACAGGAGAGCAAATTTCACTTGAGAGGTTTCTGTGATTGCCCCAGACTAAACATAAAGTTCCAATTCTGCATTCCTGGAATTCCTGCATTCTAAGTTTATTCTCTCCCAGATTAATCTTTTTGTTCTTTACTAGCCTTCTTTTCCTGTTTCCTCTTTACATTTTTAAGCACAGTTAGACATCATGCAGAGCAGGTACCTGTGTCTAACAGGCATATTTGTTTCCCTTGATCAGTAGCGTTCCAGAAATCGGGTGCTCCTTGTTGTCAATTTTTGGGGCTCTGCAAGTTTTCTTTCTATTTTTTTCTCATAGATGCAAGCTACAATTCAATTACATATGGGAATATGCAGAAGATCAGCAAACCCAATTCCAAATGTGAGGATCCAGATGAAACTCAGGCTCTTCCAAGCTGTAATGAGCATGTAAGTATTACTTGTGGTGAAATTCCTTCACATGGACACATGGAGAGATCCTTGTGAACAAGGGAGTTAGTTGCAAGGAGCTGGGAGGACCGTCCCTTCCAAAATATATGGTTACTTTTTCCTAGCTATTCAAAAGACAACAGGTATTTTTTTGTGAGATAAGAAATGTCCAGAAGCTCAGATATCTGTAAATCTCTTCAACATTGTTCCTCTTCCTCCTCAGCGTGACGAGTGTCAGAAGTTGCTGACCTCCTCTGCATTTGCTGATTGTCGGCTGCGTCTTAATTTGGAGATGTACATCCAAGCATGCATGCAGGACAAGTGTGCCTGCAATGGGAAGGACGACTCCTTCTGCCTCTGCAGCACCATCTCCGAGTATTCCCGCCAGTGCTCGCACGCAGGCGGCCGCCCGGGAGAATGGAGGACACAGAGCTTCTGCCGTAAGCAGCTGCACAAATTTTACAAAGATCCAAAGGTTTCGTGCATGTAGTGCCATGAAATTTAAATGCACTACTTATTTACAAAGCTGTTGGGATGTATTATAAATTTCATATCAGTAGTGCTAAAAATATTATGGTGTCCCTGTTTTCTTCTTCTGTTACTTTTACTACTAAGAAATATTTTTCAGCAAATTCTGTTCCCATTAAAAAACCTGAGATTTGATGTTGCAGGAGATGGGAATAATATGATCTAGTTGAAACCAAAAGAAGTAAATATAAAAACAAGGGAAAGCAGTTCAGATTTAGATGAACATGCTTTGCCATGTAGAATGTGGCTTGAGACACCACTGACTTGAAGGGAGTAGGATGTGGTTTCTCAGGAATGATGAACTTAACACTCAAATAACTCCTGGGATCTTATTTTTTCAGCCAAGACCTGTCCTGCTACCATGGTCTATAGAGAAAGCAGCTCACCCTGCATGGATACTTGCTCACACTTGCAGATCAGCAGCCTTTGTGAGGAGCACTACATGGATGGCTGTTTCTGCCCTGAAGGCAAGTGTCACTCCAGCTGTTGCACTTGGGACAAAATCAAGAGCCCTGGCTAAGGAAGTCATACGAAAATACTATATGTAGTCAAATTATATCTTGGAAAAGAGTTGTGCTACTCAGTATTTCCCCCCCTTGAGGAAAATAACTTGAAAATTTTCTAAGGAGGTAATAATTGATCAATTAATTAATTAATTTATAGTTCAAACATATTGACACAGTGACAGGTAATAGACCTGCTTGTTAATTCTCAACAAGTGGGTTTTTGATACTATATAGTAAATCACACTTTTTAAGTTGAATAGTTCTGAGACAATGGACACCATTTGCCTGGAGAGTGGCAGTGATGGACAGTGAGTGAAATTCTCAGGCTTGCTCTCTACCTTAGGAAAGATTACAGTGATAGTCTTCACAGCCAAAAAGACTAAGAATCTAAACATGTGTCATTCTCAGATTTTTCTTATTTGCTTGCAATAACCTTTTTATCTGTGTATAGCTATATAAATGAACAGACTTGAGTTTTCAAAGCTGAATCAAAGTGTTTTCTATCTGTCTTATATTGCAAAAAATAGAACCAGTATTCTTCAAAGTTTAGATAACCTCAGCCTGTGTGGCAAATTAGAGTTTTTCCCCTGTTGAAATTGCTTATTTGAAAAAGAGCTGGAATAGTTAATGTTGTGTTTTATAGGAACTGTGTATGATGATATCAGTGAAAAAGGCTGCATCCCTGTTAGCCAGTGCTACTGCAAACTTGGTGGAAAGAGTTATGCACCTGGAGAAAGCATTTCCAAAGAATGTGAAGAATGGTAAGGATCCTGGTGGTTGTACACCTTTCTTTGAATGTTTGTAAATGGGCCTGTATTTTTCAAATTTCCACATGGTCATAGGAGATGTTCTGAAAACTCTCTGAATTTAATGTTTATGTTGCGTGTCTATAGAACAGAATTTCTGGTAAGTTTCTATGGCATATGTCAGAGGGAAAATCTCAAAGAAAAGGTCAAGGATACAGTTTTAAAACACCTGGAGATAGCTTGCTGGTTACCAAAGATACAGATTTCAGTGCTCTCAACTCCTGTAATAACTACAAGTATTTTTTGTATTATTTGTCTGTTTATAGCACCTGCAATTCAGGCAGATGGACCTGCAAAGATCTACCCTGCCCAGGCACATGCTCAGTGGAAGGAGGTTCCCATTTTACCACCTTTGATGGGAAGAAATACACCTTCCATGGAGACTGCTACTATGTGTTGGCCAAGGTACTGTGTACAGTGGGGCTATTCTCTTGTAGAGTAAAACAGTGTCTGTAGGCTGATGTGTATCAGCTGGGAGCTATTGGTCTAGTCCACTTCCATTGGGTGAGGGAAACCAAAATGCTGGAAGTTGTACTAGAAAATTCAGGATTTAGCTCTAATTGCCATACGATAAAGCTGAGGACTTATTGCAATGAGTGATTAATTCAGTGAGATAGAAGACTGCCTTTGCTGTCATTATCCAGTGAAGTCCTTTGTATGTATGAAATAGAAAGAATTTCTTGGCCACTTCTGTAATAGCTGCTTCTGAGTGTCAAAGTCAGGTGGGGAAAAGAGGTAGGCAGCTGTTTCATTTATCCCTAAAATATCTGGTGTCAGTTTTTCTAGAGAATGAGGAAAATCTTGTTGAGCTAGGAAAGTTATTGCAACTGATGAATTCAGTCTTTGTTGTGGAAATAATTTCATGAGATTTTTAATATGACTAATGGACATTTCTTTCCCTGTGATTGTAGGGTACTGCAAATGAGAGTTATGCTCTCCTGGCAGAACTGGCTCCCTGTGGCTCCACAGACAAACAGACCTGCTTGAAGACTATTGTGCTGTTAGTGGATAACAAAAAAAATGTAAGTGCTGTTCTGTGGATTCTGCTAGATATGTTGAAAATTAACATATTTCCCTTAATGTGAGTGAATACTTTTTTCTTCTGGAGTCATAATTGTGGATAGATAAGGAACTTCAGACAGGCTGACAAACAGCTCAGATTTCTGCCCCGAGAATTCAAAATAAACCTAAACTTAAAAAAATATGAGATTCAAAACAACTGACATTTCCCCCTCTTCTTTTCTCTGCTCGGTGTGTTATGATTTTTCTCACAGAATTCCAGGTGTCTGGAAGGAAGGGTACCTATTCTTTTCCACCATTCTCATAATTTTTTTTCTTCATTCAGATATAATTTTATAGTTCTAATTGAGTCTTTTTCAGAAGAAATCTTGTCTTTGAATGGTGATACAATCCAGCCTTCTCAAATACTCACTTTAGTGGTCTCTTTGTTTATGAGAATATATAGACCATATAATCTATAGAGCTGCTGCCATGTTCTATTTCCAAATAGATTTTTCTTTTCAAAAATTTGGAGATCTAGACAGATCCTAAATATGTAAATGTCCTCTCTGTTAATCTTCTTTGTATTTGTAAAATCTTAGTTTTCACCAGTCCCTGGAACCTCATTGATTACATTTGCTGTTACACAGGTGGTGGTTTTCAGAACAGATGGCAGCGTGCTCCTGAACGAGATGACAGTGAATGTGCCTCATGTGTCAAGTAAGGGACACAGCCTTGTATGTCAAGTGTCACGCACCTGGCTTCTCATGGAGAGGTGTATTTTTATATAGGCAAAAGTGGAAGAGGGGTATTTAGCACTTTCCAAACCTGGTTTCATGGTGTGGGCATGCCCATTTGGTTCTGATCCCAGAGACCAGCCTTTATAAGTAATCAACTTGTTAAGTCTTTAAGCACCAGCATCATATCTACTTGGCCAGTGATTTTTAAAGGAAAAAAGATATTAATTCAATCCTGGTCTCAGAGATTTCATGCTGGGTGACACATGAGAATCTAATAAGAAGTGTTTCTTTTGGCAGCCTGTGTGTACTTGTTCATTACAACAGTTCATGTTTTGTTTTGCAGCCAGCTTCTCAGTATTCAAGCCGTCTTCCAACTACTTTGTTGTACAAACTCCATTTGGGCTTCAGATGCAGATCCAGCTGTTTCGAGTCATGCAGCTGTTTGTGACTGTGGATCAGTCAGTTAAAGGAAAACTTCAAGGCAAGTATCTATGCAAATGGGAAGCAAAGTCATGCTGTTTCACAGCTGAATAATCATGTATTCTTTATAGGAGTGATAACTCATGCTACTTGCTAATTTGAGGGGAGAAAACAGAAAGAAAACTGGCTCAAGCAAACAAGAAATGTGGTTTTATTTTTTGATATTGAAATGACCTATCATTGCCAGTACATAGGTGTTTCTTAGAATATTCCCTACTTTTGTATTTGGTCTATTTGTAAACTATCCACAAAACCAGGTTTTTAGTGCATTTTGTGGTTTCAATATCATCAGAAAGCATAAAAAATTTGGGCTAGAGTAGTAATCTCTTGAAGCACAGATATCTTCATGGTTACTATTCTTGAATATGTGGAAGATTTAAACCAGGGCATCTAAAACCACAGTATTTATATTATGCATTAAATTGATGTGGAATAATCAGCTGTTTATAGTGTTTGTGATCAGTTGTCCCTTTCCTTTGGCCTTTCAGTATGAGACTAAGTAATGCTTATGTGAAATTTTTACCTTGTTCTCAAATAGGTCTTTGTGGAAACTTCAATGGAATGGAAGGTGATGACTTTAGAACAACCAGTGGGCTGATTGAGGCTACAGGGTCTGCCTTTGCTAACACATGGAAAGCTCAGTCCACCTGCGCAGACCAGGTAGAAAAGCTGGAAGATCCCTGCAGTCTCAGCATTGAAAGTGGTAAGCACATTAATGAGTCAGAGGCTTGGCTTCTGCCAGGATGAGCAGTGTCTGCTGTGCATTACTGCAACAGGCCTGTAAGAGTTGTAGTGGGGCATTGAAGATTTTTTACAGGACTGTAACATTAATAATTAATAACTGCAAGTATGTATACATACAAGCACTTCATCAAACTGAAGTGAAAATTTAAGGGGTGATTGTAAAAGAATCCTGAGGTGGTAGAATGGGACAAAACAGTCATTAATTTGTACTATCTTAAAAGACAGCTTGTATCTCCTAGCATTATGTATCCTTATGTTTAACTTAAATTTATGGTCCCCAAATGGAAAGAGCTGTCACAATTCCATGTATACAAATTGCAAAACTACAGTGCAGTGTTTGATTTTATGATTGCATGTCTCTGAAGAATTAGAAGTATATGTGTGGTGATTACATGTAGTTTCTCCACTCCCCAAAATGCACACAGTTCTCTCATACATATTTCTGCACTGCATTTATGCATCAGCATAGCTAGGCATGACACAAAGAAGATAAGGAGATGTCATTAATTTCTCTTTTTTTTGCAGCAAATTATGCTGAGCATTGGTGCTCTTTGCTGAGAAACCCAAAGGGTCCTTTTGCAAGATGTCACATAGCCGTTGATCCTTCAGAATACTATAAGGTATTATAATTTTGCACTCTTTAAGTACTGCATTATTTCAGATGGTTAACTGTAGACCTTGATCATTGTTTCAACATTTGAGACATCAGTGAGTAACTTGTCCATAAGCCATGCTGAAGTTTTTTCATTGACTGATTCAAGCAACATAGCATGCAAAGTGTCTCATGTGATGAGATCCTTATGGGCTGCTGCTGAATAAAAATGTACATTTTTTTATTTTGCTTTTTTCCTTTTTGTGACATGTTTATTGGCTTGGATATTTGGACTGAAAAGAAGACTCAAGAGTTGCAGATGTGCACAGTTTAAGTTTAGAAACATTAGTTTCTCTAAAGTGGGGGGGAAATTCCAACCATATATTGGTTGGAATGTAACACCAAATCACTTTCATGCCAGAGTCTCCATGAATTCTTTTCCCCTGTGCTCATCTCTGTTGAGCAGTAATGGAGACTCACCTGAGGAAAAGGAATTCTAAAATCATTGCTTATACTTGGAAGTCAGTGTGAGCTCAAACGTTGTAAAGGTCTTCGTAGACCTAGTTATTATTTTGCCTTTATTATTGTAGTTTTTGTGGTTCTCTGAATTTCTAATTAGTTACTGAGAATGAATGGTATCAATATCCTTCGAAAAATGTGTTCTTAGGAGGCTGACTACTTTTTAAAGGTTCAAGAGACTTGGCTTAGGTTAGAATAAGCATCCAAGTATTTTCATTGTGTGTTAAATGAAGCAGCACTTTAACTCTCTGGTCTTTGTCCATTCCTTTCACTGTTCTGTGGTCATGGGAATTAATACAAACAACATCAGGAAAAGCTAACAGGACATTCAAGTTGCAATTGCCCATTGATTTCCTGTGGACTTACTGACCCTTTTGTTCTTTTTTTTCAGAAATGTAAATATGACACCTGCCTCTGTGAAGACAATGAAGAATGTTTGTGTGCTGCCCTGTCCTCTTACTCAAGAGCCTGTGCTTTCAAAGGGATCATACTGGGAGACTGGAGAAAGAGTGTTTGCAGTAAGTAATGGAACAGTAATCCCTGTGGAAATAATTAACCATGAGAAATAAGCAGTCTCTCTCTTGAATTTGGTTGTTAGTTCTCCATCTCACTGTTAAGGGATTTGGAGTATCTAAAGGACCAAAAAGAGACAATGCTGATAATGTTTACAAATTCGCATTATATTCTTCAGATGTAATTTGCAATTTTTGTACTTAAAAGCAGAAAGCAATATTTTTAACTGTCATCTTCTTTTCCCAGTGTAGCTAATAGGTTTCCATTTACTAATGGAATCCCAGCCATCAGGGCTTTTACTGTGCATTTGTTTATCAATGTCTTTGTTTCTGATCATGCTTGCTCTACATCAACAGTTCAGTATGTTAGAGACTAGCAGTTTATTATATTGTGCTCACTATCTGATTATCAGTATGTGAAACAGATAGGGCTATGAAAGTAGAAACTGTTAGTAGCAGTTAAAAATAAGTCTTCAACTGGTAAAGTTAGGTTAGTGTTACTTGTGACTTCTGATATTTTTCTGATACTTTAATATGATGTAAGGGAATGTTTTTATCACTACATTCGGCACAGCCAAAGAAAGCAAAATGAAAATGTTAAGGCCAAATTTTCCATCCTGCATCCCTTAATTATCAGTTTGGTTTTTTCCCCTCCAGGCAGTGAAGCATCTTCCTGCCCAGGAAATCAAGTCTTCCTTTACAACCTTACAATGTGCCAGCAAACCTGTCGCTCCCTTGCTGATGGTGAAAAGTATTGCTTGCAAGACTTTGCCCCTGTGGATGGCTGTGGCTGCCCATCCAATACATACTTGGATAACCAGGATAACTGTGTGCCCATCTCCCAGTGCCCATGTTATTACAAGGGATCATACCTGGAACCTGGGGAGTATTTCACAAAAGATGGAGAACGCTGGTATGTTTTATTTTGGCTTCATTTTTGTGGGGAAAAAGCCCTTTAAAAATTACTTGTTAGGTGTAAGGTGCTTAGGTTTTTTGATACTCTAATCAGTATTTCTCATGCATTTCACATCATCTTCATGCTAAGCAAAGCATTATTCAATGCAATGATAATTGCAATGTAATTTATCAATAATTGAGAAATGCAGCTTGCTTTGGAGATTTGAGTATTGGCCTTCACAGATAAATGTTATTCTGAAGCTGCAGTGTTAATTAGGCTTTGTTAGGCAGAGTGGTGAAAGGAAGCTAAAAGGCCTATGTGTTATGTTTGCTTTTCTAGCAAATGCAGATTGCTTGTTTTCCACTGGAGGAAGGTCCCTTGATATGTATTCACTGTAACATAGGCTTTTGAAAACAACATTTATGGTTCTTTTATATTTTCCCATGGTCTCTGGCAACAGTTTGCTGCCTGAGTCATCAGTGCAAACTGTGAAATTCCTTCTTTCATCCAGCAGAAGAAGCATATAGGTCAACAAATTTGCAACATATAAATTCAATAGTCATGAAAATACACTGTGTATCCAAATGGAGGCTTTCATTTAAATTATAATTATTATGTGTCATTACTATCTAATTCCTGAGCTGTCATAGAACATAGTATCAAAGATTGATAGAATAGCTGTCATTTCTTAAAACATAACATTTCTGTGCATTATGCCTAAAATCTTGCTACACTTTTTCTCCAACAAAAAAATTAATGACTGTAATTCAATAGAATTTGCCTTGAAATTCCAGTAGAAATTATGCAGGATATCTTTAATAAATACTCTCAAATTTATAAAAACCAGTCCTTAGACTTAAATTGAAGATATTGAGCTTGCTTTTTTTTTTAATTCTACTTACTTCACTTTTCTAGTGTTTGCCGAAATGCAAAGATCCAGTGCACTTCAGTGAAATTAAGAATGAGAAGTAAGTGACATTCTATAAACTAAACTGGAATAAAATCTATAGCCAACCTCCCAACCCAAACCTACTTCCCTTTTTGAATTCTCCATTTACTTGTTTTACATGTTTTTTTCCCCTTTTTTTCCCCTTTATGTAAAACAGTAACACATTATCACTTTGTTCTCTCTTCAGTAAGTCTATTTTTTTCATAAGGATAGACCAAGATTTCTGTCTGAGGAACTACCACTTTTCACTGCATTTCTTTTGCCTTGATTGATCTAAACCAACAATTTATCTTCCAGGTGAAACAGAATGTTCTTCTAACAAGACATACTTTGACTGCAATGCATTCTCGAAGTGGACTTCCCAAACACCTCTACAACTTAGCTGTCATACTCCTCAAACCGATCACGTATGTATTCAACTTTTCTTTGTGTCTTGCTTTCTTTATTCTGTATTCTTTACATGACATGGTGCTACACAGCAAATACAGTTGTAACTAGCAGTTTGTTTCTCTTTGGTTTAATTTACACTTCCCCCCCCCAATGATAATAATCTGTTGCCATTTTCACAATGGTTTCCCTCTTCTCTTTACTGTATCTTCACTAGAGTTATGATTTCCAAGCAAAAAAGAATTTGAGTTCTTACACAATTCAAAAAGAAAAGAAAAACATTGGAAACCTAGAAAAAAAACACGTTGTAAAACTAATCAATATTAGACTGTGTAGTTCTAAATGCAGATTTTAAAGTGTGAAGAAGTGGAATTAGGATGCAGTGCTTTGTCATAAGGTAACCATTTCTCCTTATATTCCTTAGTTCCAGACAGAGTGTGTCTCAGGCTGTGTGTGCCCTGAAGGTCTGTTTGATGATGGCAGAGGGGGCTGTGTCGAGCAAAAAGATTGCCCATGCATTCACAACAATGAGTGGTATCATTCTGGAGGCAAGATAAAAGTGGACTGCAACACCTGGTGAGTTATAAGTGAATATTCTCTTCTTGAATATATTCTATGCACTATATTCATAGTCATATCTAGGCTTATGTGCTACAGCAGCTGCAAAAGCTGCAAGTATCATCCTTAATTTTCAGGAATACTTTTTGCTATCTCAGAAAATATAGATTCTGCTGGAATATGGGGGTGGTGGTTACCTCTGTTTCCAGTAGGCATCTCTTGTTGGGAAAATTCACTCATTTTTTAAACATAAAGGCTATCAAATCTAAAGATTGTAGCTCACCAGAGTGAAAATCATGTTATAGGCTTAAAAACAGGCTTATCAGTTGAAGCTGAGGCTTGGATATTTTGCGTATTATCACATTATATCCGGCAGTTGCTTGGTTTGTTCTGCAGTTCTTCAAACAGCACACTCTTGGTGAGATCTGAAAATTCAACTTCTCTGCTCTCTTCTAGCACCTGCCAGAAAGGGGTTTGGAAATGCACTGAGGACGTGTGCTATGGGACTTGTATGATATATGGAAGCGGCCATTATAACACTTTTGATGGGAAATTCTATGACTTTGATGGGAGCTGTGAATATGTGGCTACTCAGGTAATGCTCATCAGGAGGGCTGAAAATGAATTTGATTGCCTTGAAAATCTACTTTCCTCTTTGGTTTTGTCATTCCTTATTGCCTGTCATCATTGTTCCCAAGGATTTCACACATTCTGCCAGGATAAATTGTGTATTTTCAGTGCAGGCAAGCTGTGTGAATGTGGCTTTTCTTTTTTTTCAAATATAGATATAATAAATTACATGGAACAGAACTATGTTACAGTGAGAGCCAATTATAATTTGTGAAATAAATCCAAATTCTAAGCTTAGATACTTGAAACTTTTATTTAAAGATATATTCCTTACTTTGTTTCATTGTCCCACTCTTTTTCCCAGGCTGAGACTGTGTTAACTGTTTAGATGTATGCATGGCTACGCATCTGTAAAAACATGTGCGTGCAGGATCTCACATTTGAAGGAGCAGTAACTATTTATACACTGTGAAGATTTAAATGATTGCAATTCTTATGAGATTGGACTACGATTAAATATTCTACCTAATTTTCTCATGTTCTTTTTTTTCTTTTTCAATAGGACTTCTGCGGTGACAAAAATTCCAGTGGCTCATTCAGTATCATCACAGAGAATGTTCCTTGTGGAACTACAGGAGTCACCTGCTCAAAGGCTATCAAAATGTTCCTAGGGGTGAGTGATGACAGTCAGTATATATCAGTACTCAAGTATTAACAAAAATTTAATGCTCTGAAGTCAAGCCCCTAAAAGCAGCTGTAACAAGCATTAGAGGCCCTAGCAAATTATTCTGTAAAGGTGTAGGTTCTCAGGTGATGAAAACTCTCTCAAACAGAAGTGCTACACCACTCTCTGCCATCTTGGAAGTCATCCCAGAGTCTGAGATACTGGTTGCAGAATGAGTTGCACTGTTAAAAGTGTCTAATATTTTGTCTCATCATAGAAATTAGTGTTACAATACTTCTCCTTTATCTTTCAGAAAACTGAGCTGAAATTGGAGAACAAAGAGTACAAAGAAATTCAGCGAGATGTTGGTGATGATGTGCAGTATTGGAACAGGACAGTCGGCCTGTACCTGGTTATTGAGGCTAGCAATGGTGTGATGCTGATCTGGGACAAGAAGACTACTGTTTTCATCAAGCTGAGCCCTGATTACAAGGTTAGTGCTTGTCTGTCTTCTTCTGAAGTAGTATTGTGAATAGACAAGGAAACATAAAAGAACATAAATGTTCTTTTATTCTGACTCCATGTCTAACTCCTATATCCTCTGTGCACTAATGGTCAGCTTGCATTGTTACAGTCACAGCTTGCAGAAGTGCTTCTGGGGTTTCTTACAGTATATCACAATGCATTGCACAGAATGCATAAGATGTTATTCCAATAGAGATAAACATCTCAGGCAATGTTTCTGAGTTTCTGAGTATTAATAGCCATCATCCAGAATAATTTAGGGGATGTGGACTGACTGCACATGTGCTTGGAAACCTATGTGCAATCTCAGCCCTGCGTTAAAACCAAACTCCCAATGCAATGTACGGCCATGCTTCTGGTTCCTGAAATTCAGCATACTGAATTGAAGAATATTGAGGCATTGTACAAACAGTGACATACTGTTACTTGAGGGGATTGGTGGACCTTAAATAACACTACTAAAAATTCACCATTGAGGGAAGATTGATACATTTTCTTTCAAGAAAAATGGGTCCCTGTAATTTCTTTTCCATGAATGAAGAAATGCTGATCATTATGTTAGAAACTTTTAATAAAAACAGCTTTGAGTAGAGAATGGAGAATAAATAATACTTCTCAGCTGTAAGAGGCTTGGGCACCCTTTAATGTTTTAAGTTGGATATGGAGACAGTGATATGAAAATACATTAGATATAAATGATTTCAAGGAGGGAAGACATGGCAGCTGAATAATTTGCTGAGGACAGACAAATAAAAATTTATTTTCTGCACAAATGATTTGACAGTAAATAAGAAAGTCATCATTTACACAGACAGTTATTTGTCATTTTTCACGTCAATGTTTTTCTCTTACTTTGCCGGAGCCTGTTTCTCATTTCCATGGTATATTTAAAAACTCAATTTTCTTTTCCAGGGTAAAGTGTGTGGTCTGTGTGGCAACTTTGATGACAAGGCAAACAATGATTTTACAACAAGGAGTGGACTGCAGGACAATAATCCTCTGAATTTTGGAAATTCCTGGAAACAATCTCCCATGTGCCCAGATGTCACAGAAGAGATTAAGCCCTGTGATCTGAAACCACACCGGAAGTCTTGGGCAGAGAAAGAATGCAGCATCATCCAGAGTGAAGTCTTCAAAATTTGTCACTCCAAGGTTTGTAGAAGACAGTAGGTGATGGGACAGCACAGTGCATTTCTGATAATGCAAAACCATCAGAAATGAATGAAGAGATAGTTAAATAGATTGATCTTCAGTTAAGTCTTGAGTACAGCTACAGGCGTCAGAACTTTCATGTGGCCTTAGTCAAAGCAGTCTTAGTCTCTGTGGCAATGGGACTGTGTCAGTAGTGGTGACAGCCCCAGCTGTACAAACCCATTTTCATCACCACAGTTTCACTGCTACTACTCTGCAAGTTAGCTTCAAAAATGTATCCTGAACAGGCCTGTATTCACTGCAGTTGCACCATCTCTTGTTTAGAGACAGTCAGAATTACAAGTACTGAAGGACCTTACAATCATCAGATCCATCTCCTGATGGAAATTTGTACTAAACATGAAAGGTGGCTGTTGAAGAGGCCACTACTTCTTGTAGTATTCAAGGATATTCAACACTATAAAAAGGATCTTTTTAGACACCACTGACATCACACAGTTTAGACAGACAGCTGCTGGTACTGTGCCTCCAAATTGTCACAGCAAACACTGTGACAGCCCACAGCTTCCAGATTACAGTGCACAGAGAGCGCTTCTTTTTATTTCTCAGTTCTTTCCTGATGCATGGTAATATTAACAACAATTTGTTCTTAACTCACTGTGGAAAAGACGCAAACAGTTATTAATTTAAATAATTTGTTATATATTTCCATGTGGTTTACTTCAGCAGCAAAAATCCAGTCTAAGTTTTTCCTCTTGCAGTCTCAAATTAAAAAAAAAAAAAAAAAAAAGTTTTTTTTAATGTGTCATTGGATAAACTCCAAAAACTGCTAGGCACAAAATTGCATGCTTCATATTTGCTGTGAATGCAGCCTTTCTGACATTGTTTACCATTTGGTTGGCAAAGCTTGCTGGAAGATTTTACTGGCCAACCAATTCAGCTTGGTTTTGGGACCACTAAAATGAAACTCTATTAGAAAATGTGAGCACTGCCAAGGACTCTTACTTTGTTTTTTCAGTTATAGCAACTTACGAAGGAGCTATATTATTTTAAGTCTATTATTCCCCAAAACATATTGAGCACCTTCAAGCCTGTATTTGTGATTTGGTAACTCTTAGGCACAGTCTCATTCCTTCCTAGCTCAATTCCTACCTATCAAGAGCTCTCAAACATATTAGTTTGAAAACTAATTTGGAGATGAACTGGAGCATCATTTCTTCCCCTGACAGGTGGACCCACTTCCTTACTATGAGGCTTGTGTTCATGATGCCTGCTCCTGTGACAGCGGTGGGGACTGCGAGTGCTTCTGCTCTGCAGTTGCAGCGTATGCCCAAGAGTGCATCAAGGCTGAGGCCTGTGTTTTCTGGAGAACTCCTGATATCTGCCGTGAGTAACAGATAAATACAACTGTATCTTTCTAGCTGCGGTCAGAAAGCCAGTCAAATAAATCATTAGTACTGTTACTGCAAGGTAATGCTGGTGACTTGGTGAAACCTTTTCTCAGCATATCAAGGAACAAACAGGCTAGTAAATTTGTATATTTCAACTGTTTTCTGTTCAGCCTGGCTCTTCTCTTCTCTTCTCTTCTCTTCTCTTCTCTTCTCTTCTCTTCTCTTCTCTTCTCTTCTCTTCTCTTCTCTTCTCTTCTCTTCTCTTCTCTTCTCTTCTCTTCTCTTCTCTTCTCTTCTCTTCTCTTCTCTTCTCTTCTCTTCTCTTCTCTTCTCTTCTCTTCTCTTCTCTTCTCTTCTCTTCTCTTCTCTTCTCTTCTCTTCTCTTCTCTTCTCTCTTTCCGTTGTTCAAATTACTCAGAATTTGATTTTATATAGCACTCCCGTGCTGTAGCCCTGAACCTAATCTGCGTTGCGTATATTAAGTGGTGTCCATTAGTGGTGCTAGTACTCATAGCAGTACATCATAAATTAATGTAAAATAGTATTTAAATTAATATTGCCCAAAAAGCACTCAAATCAAAATGTTGAGATTCTAAGTAGTGGAAATATATAATTTTTTAATTTTAAAAAATCATTCAGATTAAAAATTTGGATTAATTGGAGCTTTTAAGTGTAAGAAGCCAGTGAAAAAAAAGTTGCAAGTTTAATTCAGCTCTGCTATATAAGTTAATAAAAACTCCTTCCTCTGTCTCTAGTCGTGTAAGCTGAATATAAGTTGTATTCATAGTGGCTCATATGCTTCCTCTTGGACTTTCAGCCTGTGTGATAAAGCTGGAACTATTTTGTATGAAACCGAAAAATATTTAGGAGTTTGCTAGTAGCTACGGAAGAAAAATACTGTCAGAAATATACCTTTAATTTTAAACAAAAAAAAATTTAAAATAGATTTTCTTTATGATTTGAAGCATTTTTACCCAATGGCCTGAATATTTAAAATTTCAGTCTTGGGCACCAGTGTTTTGATGTATCCTAAATGTAAGCAGAGTAGGAAAAAGTCCAGGTCGTTTACCTCAAGAGAAATTTGGCCAGCTTAATTAGTTGATTGATATAGCTTGTACCTTAAAAGGCCTTCTCAGAAGTGCATTCTGGTAAGCTTGCTTTTAATCAGCTTCTCTCTTTTCTCATCAGCGATATTCTGTGACTACTACAACCCTCGCAATGAGTGTGACTGGCACTATGAGCCTTGTGGCAGTAATATCACAACCTGCAGGATGATCAACAATGTCAGCACCAACTTTACAGTACCATTACTGGAAGGTAATAAATTCCTTGCCACTTAATATTGTGTTTTGTATAACTTTTTTCGGATATCTTTTAATAATTATGGATTAGTTAGTCAACTTGATGAGATGTTCCTAAAACTGCTATGCTGAGTTTGCCTCCAGTCTTACATAAATGTTTCCTATAATGTAATGTATTATTTATTAACATCAATGGGTGGTAGTTACATTGCTGTCAGCCACAAAACTAGTTCTCTGCTTGGATAATGTCCTGAAACATGCATTATTATTACATCATGGTTATTTTGAATCCCGTGCAAAAGTATTTTACAAGCAGGAAAATCTTCAATATGACAAAGAAGCAAGTCACTGATAGTTGGGTATTTTTAACCTTATCATTTTTTATGTACCAGATCATCTTGCCTTTACTAGATTAGTCTGAAATATTCACCTACCTTTACACTGGAAAATATCTTTTGTAGCAGACACACTGATGCTGCTTTATATTGGATTCATACTGGAGATTCTGTTTTCTTTGCAGATGAGATATTAGTAGGTGGCAGTCCTTGTGGTTGATAATGGAACAGGAATTTCACATTAAAAGGACTCTAATGATCCAAGAATGTGAAAGACTTTACAAGTATCTCCTGGTTTACTACATGGTTAAGCTGGAGAAAGAAGCTGTATTTTTAGCCATAAAGTCTTTTTGGTCTGTACTGGAAGCAGTTATCTCCAGTTTAGGGATTGGCAAGAAATGCCTTGAATTTGACTTTGCTTTGAACTGCTAGTAAAAAAATTGAAAGAAAAAAATCAAACAAACAAAAACTCAAGAGAAACAGAACAAACCAAACCGAACAAAACCAAAAAAAGTAAAAAAGAGAAAAAAAAAAAAAAACAACCCAAAAAACATATCAAAAAAACCTACTAGAAATCAGCTAAAATCCCCAACCAAAATATTTTTTAAAAACCCAACAAGACTCTGCATTTTAAAATAAATTATTTTATATTCTTAGAAGATAAGATTTGGGAAGTGTCAGAAGGCAGATTATCATATATCCAATTATATTTCTGAATTATTTTTGTTGCTTAATTTCAATAGAAATTTAGAGCACACCTATTTTTGTTAGGACATTTTAAGTACAGTCTGGCAGTGTAAAGTGACTTTTAAGTACCAGCTAATTACATGGTGCTTCAGTTTAAAGGCTATTTAGAACATCAGTACAGTAAAAAGAGAACTTTATGTCATTAATAATTGGACTTAATAAGAGGTTATTTGGAGGAAGGAAATATAATAATAATAATAGTAATAACAACAGAATAATATTTTAAGCTGTATTTACATGAAAAAATGAATTACAATTGACAGTCAATTAATTCCTTGCAGTAAAGTTTGGATCACTGCCTATGGGTAAAGAAAACCATAGATAAATTATCTGTTTGAGGTAGGGACACCTGGTGTATTCTAGGCATATAAACAATGCCTAATGTTCCAAGAAATGTAGTGGAAAACCTGTTTGTTAGTGAATCTGCTTCCATATTCTGCACAAAAATATTATTTATATAGTGATCTATACAAAGATTGGGGTATTTCTTTGTCTTAAAACTACTAGTTGCCCATAGAAATGAGTATGTATTAGGGGTTTCTCCAAGGTATTGAACTAAGAAAAAGAAACTTTACTAGTTTTCATAAAAAAACTTCTTACTTAATCCTCCTCACACCAGTATTATCAATGAGAACTGTTGAAGTCTTTTGGAAAGACTAATTTTTCACAGCTTGATTTGAATGGGAAGTTTTAGATTTCTTTCACTATGCTTGATTCAGTGAGAATAGTTTTCTTTCAGAAGGTACAAAAGTAACTTTTTGTACATTTTCTTCATCCTTATTCTGCTCTACCTGTCATCAAAAGGTTGCTACCCCAGATGCCCTAAGGACAAGCCTATTTACAATGAAGACACAAAGCAATGTGTGACTGGAGATCAATGTGGATGTTACCTCGAGGATGGAACCTATGTGCCCCCTTGGCAAGAAGTACCCACAGAGGAAAACTGTACAACATGGTATATAAAAATTACTTGCGGTATTTCAGGAAATAATTAGTGTATGCAGAGTCCTTAATTTACTTTACTGGGCCTCAAATAAATAGAGATGCAACTTCAGCTGAAGAGCTAATATATTCTTGCATTTCATAATTTTCCAAACTCATAATAACACAGATTTTAGGTTGGTATTGTTATTATAATAAGTGTACTAGCAAATTCAGTAATTATACCTGTCAACTGTCATAAATTATATAATGAAACCTCAATGAACTTCTAAAACAACCTTTCAATTATCACTACTCTTTGGGAAGAGGGGCTACTCTGCCTTGCATTCTCACTTAAAACTGGGACTTCAAAACCACTGTAGTCTGAAATACTCTTGCCCTGAAAGAGATAGTTGAGTCCTAACTCTTCATGCTTAGAGTGTTAGCAATGACAGCACTTACACCTCTGGCTCCACTTGGGGACCAGAGAATAATCTGATCTAGCTGAAAGTTCGCTCTGCAAAACAGTTGTTATTGCAGTATTGCAACTCACAATTGAACTGAAAGTGGTGATTTAGTTTGAAGGAAAAATGGTAGGCAATACTAGAAAATATACCCAGAAAAATATGCAGTAGTGTTAATGAAGATCAAGTGACAAATATCTATGTTTCTGTGCTCTTGATTCTGCTAACAAGTGCAATGAAACATCAGCAACATTTTAATTTTTGAAAATTTTTCTTTTAGTATCTGTGTCCCATCAGGATCCATAGAGTGTAAACCGGTCCCAGGTAAATAACGTTTGACTTTTTCTGGAAACAAAAAGAAAAGCAAATGCACAGAACTGCTCTCTCTGACTATAGGAAGGCTTAGTATTGATTCAGAATAATTCTTTCCGGTGCTAGTGAAAGTTGTGACTAAAGAAAATTTGGCAGCACTTTTTTTGAACTTTGCTGTTAATACTTTTGGTTAAACCTTTTTCTCATGCCCTTTCAGTCTTTCTCCCCACATCCCATATCGAAACTAATGGATTTCACTACAAGTTAGCACTTCCTGAACATGTAGTTATTAATATGAAGCTGTCAGATAGTAAATTCCAATTATTATTTCTCTTAGAACATTTACTTTCTAAGTCTGTACCATCAGGCATTTTATTCAGGACTTGATTAAATATGTTCTAACATTGCTTTAAATGTAAAGATAAATTAGCACAATACAGTAGATCTAAGCTCCAGGAACAGGAGCTGAAAAACAATCATGACTCACGTAAATGCTCTCTTGTCCATAAGTATTTTGCCTCTGCCTCTTACGTGGTAGTGGAAAAATTGCACAGTAAAGCTTTCTTGCAGGATGTCCTTGTGTCATCAATGGAACGAGTTATGAAGAGGGTGCTACTGTGGGAGTCGTACAGGACGGTGACACATGTATAAGATACATTTGTGCAGAAAATGGCTCTGTAGTTCCTGGTGAAGTCTATCCCTGTCCAACATCTTCACCTACAACCATTTCAACCTCCTCCCCTCACAGTACTCTTACCACCACCACCACAGGTAAATCATTAATACAGATGTGATCTAAAAATTGTTTTCTTTAAGGAAAATATTTTAAATATAGAATGTACAATTATATGGGATTATAGTTGACACAGATAGAGCAATATTTATGGATTGTTTTATCACACCACACTATGAAAGACTTTTAGCATTTTGAGTTTATTTATTTCTCATGAAAGAAATTTTAAGTATATATTATAGGATACCTTCCTATTTTTGAAAAAAGATGTTAGCTTTTCAATATCCTAATGGGATAGTAGAAATAATGTTAGGAATGTCAACAAAAAAAAATACTAATTCTTTTGAAATTATAATCTCTTTTTTTTCTATTTCAGTTTCCACCACAAGCCACCCAGTCACTACAAGTAAGTTATAAATACAAAACAATATTGTTAAAAATGTCAAAGGAATATTTAAAGGAAGAGTAAATTAAAGACAATTAATACAGAAAAAATATATTTTAAACAAAAATGAATTTTATTTTTTGTAATTTCAAAAGTGCTGTTAATATATAGAGAAGAAGAACTTTTAAAGGATGTAGCTTGGTGATTTTATTTTGATGCAAAACTTCCAGTTTAAAGACCTCGTAATACAGAACCAATTTTAGAACTTTTCTTTGGAACAATTACATATTGCAATGCAGTCCTCTAGTCGTTAATGGAAGAAAATAAAAAATGGATCTTCTCAGGATGTTCTCTGTAAAATCTGAAACCTCTGTCTTTTCTTGCAGCTCCATGCGTAGTCACAGAACTAATCTGTGATTGGACAGAGTGGTTTGATGTTAGTAAACCTGAAGAAGGTGGTGGTGACTACGAAACATATGATGAAATAAGAAAACATGGAAACAAAATATGTACAGCTCCTGAAGAAATTGAATGCAGGGCTAAGGATAAACCTGATGTGAGCTTAGAAGAACTTGGTCAGAAAGTAGAGTGCAATGTTAAATATGGGCTAATCTGTAAAAATGATGAGCAAGATGTAACTATGTGGCCACTTTGCTATAATTATGAAATCAGAGTAAACTGTTGTGAGTGGCAAGAAATTCCTTGTGAGCATACAACTACACCTACTATACCTTCAACTTCAACCACCACCCAGACAACAATAGCCAGCACCACTACAACCAGGACTTCAACAGAAATTACCACCCCGCCCATAGACATCCATTCCACAACATGTGAGTATACACCATCAGTTCTCACTCCATTAACTTCAACAACTTCAGGTATTTAACCGAAAAATATTCCATGATTTTGCCTTTGGAGAAATATAGGGCTGTTGGTTACTAAAGGCAGGTCACAGTCATAGAAAACATTGGTCTGCAAGGAAGTCTTACTTAAGAGAGTTTGGACTTTTAAGTTTCTGCTGGAGACAATATTCCCAGAAGGACTTGCTGTGTGAGAAAAGAGTAGGCCATGCTTCAAACTCCTGTTGCTAGAGGCATTATCTGGATGGGGTTGCACAGGCTTCCTTCTTAAGGCTGACATGGTCTTGCTGATTTTGTGAGAAACACTTTCCAGCAGTATGCCTAATGTCCTAGCTAGGAAAAGAGGGCTATGACCCTCTCTGTGCATGGATGTCAAGGATTCTGCTTTCTGGGGCCAGAAAGGGAGGGCTGGTGCCAGAGACCTTTGCAGTGCTAAGGGTGAGCTGACCTCTCTAGCTCTGTGGCTGCTGCCTCATGCACAGCTTCTGTTCAGTTCCTATTGAGTCTCACTCATGCCTCTGTATCTTTGTCTGTTTTCTCTGTCCCTGTTCTTTCTAACAGCCCCATCTCCACCCACACCGAGCACACCACAACCGACAACGCCTCCTACGCCGCCAGAGACTCTCACCACCACCACCAGCACCCCGACAACAACCACCACTACTACTGGATCAACAAAACCCACCTCAACTACTTCAAGCACATCCTCACCAACACCAACATACACCACCACCACACCAACTCCAGGTACTTCTCTGGACTGTTCTCTGATGTGTTCCTTTGCATGGGAGAAATGAAGGTGCCTTGGCCCCTACTTCAGTGTGTCTCCATGGGATTGCAGATTGGAGGAATTACTGTTCATCCCCTCATGCCCTGTGCCCTGTGCTCAAAGCTGATTTTTCGGCCAGCTGTTTAAGAAGAACAAGGATTAAGGGGTTCTAGGGTGAAGGTCTTGGCTTCCCTGACTCAAAATGCTGGCGCCCACCTTAGAAAGATGCTGAACTGATGGAAATTATTGATTTTCCTGCTATTGGACCTTGTCCTTCAACGGGCCAGAATGTAGTCACTGGACCCACACATGGAGGGCAATTGGAGTGGGACTTTAGTCTGTGAAACTGTCATTCTAGGAACAGCTGGGCAGACTTTCTTCCCTTTCTCCTCTTCCTTTGGCATGTCAGTACAAGTGGATGAAAATGGTTCTAGATCTTAAAAGCAAGGATTACACTGGGACACTTTTGGAAACAGTTTTATCCTCAAAAATGCCACTTCCTGTGAACTGTAGCCTTTTGGTGATGACATCTGCTAGAAATCTGGGAAGCCCTTCATCAGGCTGAGATTCCACTAGAGGGAAATTTCATGAGAGTCAGAGAGGAACTTACTCCTTTTCACACTACCATCTCTGACGATGAGTTCACCACACAGCTCTTACTGCAAGGATTTGCAAGGTGCTCAGGTAGTGAGGCAGGGATAGAAAGTCCCAGCAACATAAAAAGGTATTACTCGTCCTCATTGCTTACCTACTGGTAGGTCTCTGTGATATGGTGAGAAGCACCTTCCAGCAGCATCCCGAGTCTCCTAGCTAGGAAAGGGGGGCCATCACACTTTCTGTGCATGGATGTAAAGGATTATTCTCTTTGAGGCCAGAAAGGAAGGACTGGTGCTAGAGATCGTTGCTGTGCTAAGAGTGGCCTGACCCCTCTAGGTCTGTGGCAACTGCCTCATGGACAACTTCTGTTCATTTCACACTGAGTCACACTGATGCCTTTGTGCCTTTGTCTCTTTTCTTCGTCCCTGCTGTTTCCAACAGGCACACCAAGCACAGCATCCCCTACATCGGAATGGACAACCACTTCTACGTCAACAGAGACTCTCAGCAGCACCACGACCAGCACCAGCACCAGCAGCAGCACCACCAGCAGCAGCGCACCGACGACAACAACAACAACAACTGTTACACCAACCAGCCAAACTCCTGAACGTATGTTCCAAAACCAAAAAATTCCCGCCAAAAGCCCTGTGCCTCCAACTACAGTACCACAAATAATTCTCTGGCTCTGTTGTTGTTTCTGGCCTTGCTATGGGAGTAGGGAAGATCCATGAGTAGCTCCATATGTGGCTCTGGAAGGGATCAGGGATGGGTGTAATTTCTGGGCAGCCTGTGGCTAAACCTGGCCCTTGTTCTGGCTGTTTGAAAGGAACAAGGATTTAGGGGACCCTGGGAGAAGGTCTTGTCTTCCCTGCCTCAACAGTACTCCAAGGAGGTATTTCATAGTTGTGCCCAGATTAGACAGATACTGAAGTGATGGGAATGTTGCTTTTGCTGCCATTGGACCTTGTCCTTCAGCTGCCCAGAATGTAGTCACTGGACCCAAGGTGTGCAGTTGGACTGCAGCTAAAGTTTGTGGCAGTGGCATTTCAGGCTCTGTTTGGGCACAGCTGTGCAGACCTACTTCCCTTTCTCTGCTGTTGTGTTTCTGCGGCCATTGCTGCGACTTTCCAGCTGTTTGGGCTGTAGGGTTCTTCCACGGCTTTAGCTGGCAGAGTTTGGGGATTGGTTTCAGAGCTCAGATTGCCACTTTTGACAGACCCAGGCTCTGGGCAGCTGGATTCTACCAGCTTTCCTGTTGGTGCTTGTCTCCAGCAATCTGTGTGCTGCTGAGAGGTGCTGGAAAGCACTGGGAAGCAGCTGAGGCTTTGTCAGCAGCGCGTGTCTTGTGCCTGGTTTCCCTCTTTCCCTGTCGTTCGTCAGATGCTTTCCCAGTGGTTGGTTTCTCCATGAGATATTGAGGTGGTGTGCACGGCCCAAGAAGCTGAGAGAGTGACAGGAGTCTCTGCTTAGTCCCACACTCTGCCTCCTGTATGGGCCTTAGGTGTGTGGTTTTTTGCAGACGAGAGTCCATACAAAGCAGTGTGCCCCACAGCTGGGGCACACACACATAACTCATGAGTGCCTGTGTCCTGATTTGGGCCAGGAGTGGTTTTTAGGGCCAGGAAGGAGAGGCCTGGCCAGATCACTGAGCTTTCTTATGGCCAGTGTTGGCTGAGTGCAGTAGCAGCCTGAGGGGCACCGCTGAGTGCAGGGGATGCCCAGGGCGCCACCTGTGTGTGAGCTGGTGCCCTGCATTGTTGTCTCTCTCCTGTCTGTTTCTGACTGTCTGTCTTGTTGTCTCCTCAGCGTGTGAGTGCATCTGGACAGACTGGATCGATGTGAGTTACCCAGATGGTTCTGACAGGAATGGTGGTGACTACGAAACTTTTGAGAACATTTGGAAGAAATACCCCTCCTGGGAGTGTGCAAAAGTTGAGAATATTTCATGCCGAGCACAGAAATTCCCTAGCATTTCCATTGCAGATTTAGGGCAGAAAGTGGAATGTGATGTTAACGTAGGGCTCATTTGTAACAATAAAGATCAGCAGATAGGAGGTATAATACCGATGCCAGTCTGCCTCAACTATGAGATCAGTGTCTGCTGCACCCCCAACAAACCAGAGTGTCTTCCAACTCCAAGCACCACGAGCACCACAACTTCCACAGCTACCACCACAACGAGCAGTGTGTCCCCTCCAATATCAACCACCACTCCAACATCAGTGGAGACTTACAGCCCTACCACCACCACCACCACCAGTGTGCCCCCCAGCAGCACCACCACTAGTGGCAGCACCTCAGAGACAACAAGAACTGCTCCTGTCTCAACAACACCCGTTTCAACTACTTCAAGCACATCCACACCCACACCAACCTACACCACAACCACCTCACCAACTCCAGGTACTTCTCTGATCTGTGTTCTCATGTGTTTCCTTGCTGTGGGGAACTGGAGGTCTGTGAGCCCCTCCATTTGTGCCTCTCTCTGGGATCTGAGATTGAACTAATTGTTGTGTATCCCCTGAAATGGCCTTTCCCAAAGGTGGTCCTTGGGCTAGTTGTTTCAGAAGGAGTAAGAATACAGGGCTCTATGTTCTCCTTTCCTGTAGAGATCTTGATCCTCTTGTTACTGTGCAAACATCCTTCTGTGACCACAGATTCCCATCTCAGCTCTTACTCCATGAGTTAGTGAGGTGTTCAGGTAATGAGGGAGAGATAGAAAGTCCCCAGCAGATGAAAAGCATTACACTTCCTCCTCTCTTCCCTATCAGTAGATCTCTCTGATTTTGTGAGATGTGCCTTCCAGCACTATCCCCAGTATCTTCACTAGGCAAGGAGGACTGTGTCCCATCCTGTGTGTGCATGGATGTCAAGGATTCTACTTTTTATGGCCAGAAAGGGAGGGGTGGCTCTGGAGACCTTTGTTGTTCTAAGGGTGCCCTGCCTTGTCTGTGTCTGTGATTGCTGCCTGATGTGCAGCTTCTGTTGAGTTCATATCGAGTCCTACTGATACCTTTGTGTCTTTGTCTGTTTTCTCTGTCCCTGCTGTTTCTAACAGGCACACCTCCATCTACACCAAGCACAGCATCCCCTACAGAAGAATTGCCCACCATGTCCCCAGAGACTTCCAGCAGCACCACCACCACCCCCAGCACCAGCACCCCGGCAACAACAACCTCTCTTGTTGGATCACCAACACCCACCTCAACTACTTCAAGCACATCTTCACCACCACCAGCACACACCACCTCCTTATCAACTCCAGGTGCTTTTAAGTTTTGTAGTGTCATATGTTCTTTACCTTTGAGACAACTGAGGGTCTGTGAACACCTACTTTTTTGCCTCTGTGTGGTATTATGAATGAATTGACTTCTGGGCAGCCCCTGAAACAGCCTTTGCCCAAAGCTAGCCCTTCAGTCTGTTTCAGATGGAACAAGAACTTAGTAGCTTTTGCTGCTGTTGGACTTTGTCTTTCAGCTGGCCAGAGTGGCATCCCTGGACACATGGCGTGTGATGGAGTGGGGCTTGATTTTGTAACACTTGCATTTCAAGCTCTCTTTGGGCACCGATCTGTGATCTGTATTCCTTCTCTCCTGCTCCTTTCCCATGTCAATACTAATGCTTCTCAGCTATTATAGATGGAGGAAGGAAGCATTCTTCTGCCATGCTTTTGGAAACAGTTTCACTCTGCAAAGTGTGAATTTCTGTGAATGTGGTCTTTGCCTGACCAAATTCACTAGTACTCTGGGAACTCCTGTCAGCAGAAAACCACATGCCAATTAGCCAGGAACATATTCCTGTGCATGGTTCCTTCCCTGACCACAGCTTCCCATCTCAGCTCTTTCCCGAGGATTTACTGTGGTGTTCTAGATAATGAGGCAGAGATAGAAAGCCCAATCAAAAGCTTGCTCCCTTTCATCTCCTTACCTGTTAGTAGGTCTTTCTGATTTTTGTGCAAAGCACATTCCAGCACCATCCCCATTCTCTATATTAGGAGAGGAGGGGTATGACCCTGTGTATGCACAAATTTCAAGAGAGGGGGCCAGAAAGGAAGGTCTCATGCTAGGGATCTTTGCTGTACTAAGGGTGGGCTGACCTCTCTAGCTCTGTGGCTGCTGCCTCATGTGCTGCTTCTGTTGAGTTGACATTGAGTCCCACTGATGCCTTTGTGTCTTTGTTTTCTCTGTCCCTGCTGTTTCTAACAGGCACACCTCCACCCACACCAAGCACACCACAATCGACAACCTCTCCCTCGACACCGGAGACTCTCACCACCACCACCAGCCCTCCAACCACAACCACAACAAGAACACCAACGGTTACTGGATCTTCAATGACCACATCAAGTCCTGGAAGTATGTTCCCAGCAGTAGTCATTCGCACCAAATTCCTCTGCATCTAACTGCACAACCAACAAATAATTATCTGGTTGTTCTGTTATTTCTGACCTTATACTGGGAGTACTGAAGGTCTGAGAGTAACCTCCATTTGTGACTCTGGATAGGATTGGGGATGGGTATAACTTCTGGGCATCCTAGCAAATGTCATGTGCCCAAAGCCGGCCTTTTGTTCTGGCTGCTTCAGAAGGAACAATCTTTTAGGGGTCCTGGGCAGATGGTTTTGACTTCCCAGACTCAACAGTGTTCCCAGGTGATATTTCATCCTGGTGCCTCATCTTGTACAGATTCTGAAGTGATGGAAACCTTGTTTTTACCCCTGTTGGTCCTAATCCTTCAGCTGGCCAAAATGTAGTCACCGGGCACATGGAGTGCAATTGCAGTGGGACTTGGTGTTGTGACACTTGCATTTCAGGCTCTATTTGGGCACAGCTTTGTATAGTTTCCCATCTTTCTGCTCCTCCCTTACCATTTTTCTGTTAATGGTGTTCAGCTACTGTAGGTGTAAGAAGGAAGGATTCTTCTGCCAGGCTTTTGGGAACAGTTTCAGTCTGCATACTAGCCTTTGATGTGAGCTGTGGTCTTTGGCTGATCAGATCCACTAGTACACTGGGGAGCCCTTTATCAGGCTGACACTGGGAAATCACATGACAAACGGGCAGCAAGATATTCCTGGGCATGCTTCCTTCCCTTACCACACGTTCCCATCTCAGGTCTTGCTCCAGTGTTTAGCGAGCTGTTCAGGTAATGAGGCAGAGCTAGAAAGCTCCAGCAAGTTTGAAAGCATTACTGCTCCTCATTTCCTACCTATGGGTAGTGCATTCTGACGTTGTAAGATGCATCTTCCAGCAGCATTCCCAGTCTCCTAGCTTGGGGAGGAGGACCTGGATGGACGTCAAGGATTCAGCTTTCTGGGGCCAAAACCAGAGGGCTGGTTCTGGGGTTCTCTGTTGTTCTAAGGGTGGACTGACCTGTCTATGTCGGTGGCTGCTGTCTGTGGTTGATGTGCAGCTTCTGTTGAGTTGACATTGAGTCCCTCTGATGCCTTTGTGTCTTTGTTTTCTCTGTCCCTGCTGTTTCTAACAGGCACACCTCCACCCACACCAAGCACACCACAATCGACAACCTCTCACTCGACACCGGAGACTCTCACCACCACCACCAGCCCTCCAACCACAACCACAACCACAACAAGAACACCAACGGTTACTGGATCTTCAATGACCACATCAAGTCCTGGAAGTATGTTCCCAGCAGTAGTCATTCGCACCAAATTCCTCTGCATCTAACTGCACAACCAACAAATAATTATCTGGTTGTTCTGTTATTTCTGACCTTATACTGGGAGTACCGAAGGTCTGAGAGTAACCTCCATTTGTGACTCTGGATAGGATTGGGAATGGGTATAACTTCTGAACATCCTAGGAAATGTCATGTGCCCAAAGCCGGCCTTTTGTTCTGGCTGCTTCAGAAGGAACAATCATTTAGGGGTCCTGGGCAGACGGTTTTGACTTCCCTGACTCAACAGTGTTCCCAGGAGGTGTTTCATCCTGATGCCTCATCTTGTTCAGATTCTGAAGTAATGGAAACCTTGTTTTTACCCCTGTTGGTCCTAATCCTTCAGCTGGCCAAAATGTAGTCACCAGGCACATGGAGTGCAATTGCAGTGGGACTTGGTGTTGTGACACTTGCATTTCAGGCTCTATTTGGGCACAGCTGTGTATAGTTTCCCACCTTTCTGCTCCTCCCTTACCATTTTTCTGTTAATGGTGTTCAGCTACTCTAGGTGTAAGAAGGAAGGATTCTTCTGCCAGGCTTTTGGGAACAGTTTCAGTCTGCATACTAGCCTTTGCTGTGAGCTGTGGTCTTTGGCTGATCAGATCCACTAGTACACTGGGGAGCCCTTTATCAGGCTGACACTGGGAAATCACATGACAAACGGGCAGCAAGATATTCCTGGGCATGCTTCCTTCCCTTACCACACGTTCCCATCTCAGGTCTTGCTCCAGTGTTTAGTGAGCTGTTCAGGTAATGAGGCAGAGCTAGAAAGCGCCAGCAAGTTTGAAAGCATTACATTTCTTATCTATGGGTAGTGCATTCTGACGTTGTAAGATGCATCTTCCAGCAGCATTCCCAGTCTCCTAGCTTGGGGTGGAGGGCCTGGATGGACGTCAAGGATTCAGCTTTCTGGGGCCAAAACCAGAGGGCTGGTTCTGGGGTTCTCTGTTGTTCTAAGGGCGGACTGACCTGTCTGTGTCTGTGGCTGCCGTCTGTGGTTGATGTGCAGCTTCTGTTGAGTTGACATTGAGTCCCTCTGATGCCTTTGTGTCTTTGTTTTCTCTGTCCCTGCCGTTTCTAACAGGCACACCTCCACCCACACCAAGCACACCACAATCGACAACCTCTCCCTCGACACCGGAGACTCTCACCACCACCACCAGCCCTCCAACCACAACCACAACCACAACAAGAACACCAACGGTTACTGGATCTTCAATGACCACATCAAGTCCTGGAAGTATGTTCCCAGCAGTAGTCATTCGCACCAAATTCCTCTGCATCTAACTGCACAACCAACAAATAATTATCTGGTTGTTCTGTTATTTCTGACCTTATACTGGGAGTACTGAAGGTCTGAGAGTAACCTCCATTTGTGACTCTGGATAGGATTGGGGATGGGTATAACTTCTGGGCATCCTAGCAAATGTCATGTGCCCAAAGCCGGCCTTTTGTTCTGGCTGCTTCAGAAGGAACAATCTTTTAGGGGTCCTGGGCAGATGGTTTTGACTTCCCAGACTCAACAGTGTTCCCAGGTGATATTTCATCCTGGTGCCTCATCTTGTACAGATTCTGAAGTGATGGAAACCTTGTTTTTACCCCTGTTGGTCCTAATCCTTCAGCTGGCCAAAATGTAGTCACCGGGCACATGGAGTGCAATTGCAGTGGGACTTGGTGTTGTGACACTTGCATTTCAGGCTCTATTTGGGCACAGCTTTGTATAGTTTCCCATCTTTCTGCTCCTCCCTTACCATTTTTCTGTTAATGGTGTTCAGCTACTGTAGGTGTAAGAAGGAAGGATTCTTCTGCCAGGCTTTTGGGAACAGTTTCAGTCTGCATACTAGCCTTTGATGTGAGCTGTGGTCTTTGGCTGATCAGATCCACTAGTACACTGGGGAGCCCTTTATCAGGCTGACACTGGGAAATCACATGACAAACGGGCAGCAAGATATTCCTGGGCATGCTTCCTTCCCTTACCACACGTTCCCATCTCAGGTCTTGCTCCAGTGTTTAGCGAGCTGTTCAGGTAATGAGGCAGAGCTAGAAAGCTCCAGCAAGTTTGAAAGCATTACTGCTCCTCATTTCCTACCTATGGGTAGTGCACTCTGACGTTGTAAGAAGCATCTTCCAGCAGCATTCCCAGTCTCCTAGCTTGGGGAGGAGGACCTGGATGGACGTCAAGGATTCAGCTTTCTGGGGCCAAAACCAGAGGGCTGGTTCTGGGGTTCTCTGTTGTTCTAAGGGTGGACTGACCTGTCTATGTCGGTGGCTGCTGTCTGTGGTTGATGTGCAGCTTCTGTTGAGTTGACATTGTGTCCCACTGATGCCTTTGTGTCTTTGTTTTCTCTGTCCCTGCCGTTTCTAACAGGCACACCTCCACCCACACCAAGCACACCACAATCGACAACCTCTCCCTCGACACCGGAGACTCTCACCACCACCACCAGCCCTCCAACCACAACCACAACCACAACAAGAACACCAACGGTTACTGGATCTTCAATGACCACATCAAGTCCTGGAAGTATGTTCCCAGCAGTAGTCATTCGCACCAAATTCCTCTGCATCTAACTGCACAACCAACAAATAATTATCTGGTTGTTCTGTTATTTCTGACCTTATACTGGGAGTACTGAAGGTCTGAGAGTAACCTCCATTTGTGACTCTGGATAGGATTGGGGATGGGTATAACTTCTGGGCATCCTAGGAAATGTCATGTGCCCAAAGCCGGCCTTTTGTTCTGGCTGCTTCAGAAGGAACAATCATTTAGGGGTCCTGGGCAGACGGTTTTGACTTCCCTGACTCAACAGTGTTCCCAGGAGGTGTTTCATCCTGATGCCTCATCTTGTTCAGATTCTGAAGTAATGGAAACCTTGTTTTTACCCCTGTTGGTCCTAATCCTTCAGCTGGCCAAAATGTAGTCACCGGGCACATGGAGTGCAATTGCAGTGGGACTTGGTGTTGTGACACTTGCATTTCAGGCTCTATTTGGGCACAGCTGTGTATAGTTTCCCACCTTTCTGCTCCTCCCTTACCATTTTTCTGTTAATGGTGTTCAGCTACTCTAGGTGTAAGAAGGAAGGATTCTTCTGCCAGGCTTTTGGGAACAGTTTCAGTCTGCATACTAGCCTTTGATGTGAGCTGTGGTCTTTGGCTGATCAGATCCACTAGTACACTGGGGAGCCCTTTATCAGGCTGACACTGGGAAATCACATGACAAACGGGCAGCAAGATATTCCTGGGCATGCTTCCTTCCCTTACCACACGTTCCCATCTCAGGTCTTGCTCCAGTGTTTAGTGAGCTGTTCAGGTAATGAGGCAGAGCTAGAAAGCGCCAGCAAGTTTGAAAGCATTACATTTCTTATCTATGGGTAGTGCATTCTGACGTTGTAAGATGCATCTTCCAGCAGCATTCCCAGTCTCCTAGCTTGGGGTGGAGGGCCTGGATGGACGTCAAGGATTCAGCTTTCTGGGGCCAAAACCAGAGGGCTGGTTCTGGGGTTCTCTGTTGTTCTAAGGGCGGACTGACCTGTCTATGTCTGTGGCTGCCGTCTGTGATTGATGTGCAACTTCTGTTGAGTTGACATTGAGTCCCACTGATGCCTTTGTGTCTTTGTTTTCTCTGTCCCTGCTGTTTCTAACAGGCACACCTCCACCCACACCAAGCACACCACAATCGACAACCTCTCCCTCGACACCGGAGACTCTCACCACCACCACCAGCCCTCCAACCACAACCACAACCACAACAAGAACACCAACGGTTACTGGATCTTCAATGACCACATCAAGTCCTGGAAGTATGTTCCCAGCAGTAGTCATTCGCACCAAATTCCTCTGCATCTAACTGCACAACCAACAAATAATTATCTGGTTCTGTGTCCTGGTTTAGTGTAAATTCATTAAAGAATCTGCAAAGCAGGGCCCCTCCAGAACGCGAAACCCACACAGCCCCTCCCCCCAACTGGTTCGGGAAAAAATTCCTCGGAGAGAGGTGGAAAGAACCTGTTTATTTGACTGGCCCCGCACCCCCCAGCACACAAAATGAACAATACCCAATGACACCGCTCTGAGAAAGATGGCAAAATCAGAAAGTCTCTTTCGGGGGTGGTTGCTCTGTTCTCAGTCCCTCCGGCGCTGGGCCAGCTGCTGCAGCCGAACCTTCGGTGTTCCCGGGTCCCAGTGCAGAGCAGGTTCGAGGTGGTCACAGAAACAGGAGAGGAGAAACAGTCCAGGAAGCAATGTGGACTGTTTAGGTAGAACTAGCTAATAAGCAGAGGCAGAAAGCAGAGCAGAAGCAAGAGCAGAAAAAGAGTGCAAGCAAAAGCAGCAAGCTGAAGCTGGAAGTGAAAAAACAGCCTTATGTACCGCTTTTCTCTGTGTTCCTGATAAGAGAAACCCAAACAAAACTTCCACTCTACAGAGCCAGTCTTAAAGGCACAGAACAGATGAATGGGGATATACAAGCATCATAACGTCACCCCAGGACATTCTGTTATTTCTGACCTTATACTGGGAGTACTGAAGGTCTGAGAGTAACCTCCATTTGTGACTCTGGATAGGATTGGGGATGGGTATAACTTCTGGACATCCTAGGAAATGTCATGTGCCCAAAGCCGGCCTTTTTTTCTGGCTGCTTCAGAAGGAACAATCATTTAGGAGTCCTGGGCAGACGGTTTTGACTTCCCTGACTCAACAGTGTTCCCAGGAGGTATTTCATCCTGATGCCTCATCTTGTACAGATTCTGAAGTAATGGAAACCTTGTTTTTACCCCTGTTGGTCCTAATCCTTCAGCTGGCCAAAATGTAGTCACCGGGCACATGGAGTGCAATTGCAGTGGGACTTGGTGTTGTGACACTTGCATTTCAGGCTCTATTTGGGCACAGCTGTGTATAGTTTCCCACCTTTCTGCTCTTCCCTTACCCTTTTACTGTTAATGGTGTTCAGCTACTCTAGGTGTAAGAAGGAAGGATTCTTCTGCCAGGCTTTTGGGAACAGTTTCAGTCTGCATACTAGCCTTTGATGTGAGCTGTGGTCTTTGGCTGATCAGATCCACTAGTACACTGGGGAGCCCTTTATCAGGCTGACACTGGGAAATCACATGACAAACGGGCAGCAAGATATTCCTGGGCATGCTTCCTTCCCTTACCACACGTTCCCATCTCAGGTCTTGCTCCAGTGTTTAGCGAGCTGTTCAGGTAATGAGGCAGAGCTAGAAAGCTCCAGCAAGTTTGAAAGCATTACTGCTTCCCATTTCTTACGTATTAGTAGTGCATTCTTACATTGTAAGATGCATCTTCCAGCAGCATTCCCAGTCTCCTAGCTTGGGGAGGAGGACCTGGATGGACGTCAAGGATTCAGCTTTCTGGGGCCAAAACCAGAGGGCTGGTTCTGGGGTTCTCTGTTGTTCTAAGGGTGGACTGACCTGTCTATGTCGGTGGCTGCTGTCTGTGGTTGATGTGCAGCTTCTGTTGAGTTGACATTGAGTCCCACTGATGCCTTTGTTTCTTTGTCTGTTTTCTCTGTCCCTGCTTTTCTAACAGGCACACCTCCATCTACACCAAGCACACCACAATCGACAACCTCTCACTCGACACCGGAGACTCTCACCACCACCACGGCCAGTACCACGATGCCCCCCAGCAGCACCACCAGCATCAGCACGCGGAGCACAACAACTGTTACTGTATCACCAACACCCACCTCAACTACTCCAGGCACATCCACACCCACACCAACATACACCACCACCACATCAATTCCAGGTACTTCTGCGTTTTGTGCTCTCACATGTTTCCCTGCTGTTGGAGTAATGAAGGTTCCTAAGCACCTCTTTCTGTCCCTTTATGGGATCAGGGATGGGTATAACTCCCAGGTATTCCAGGAAATGGACTGTTCCAGACCTGGGGGTTTGGGCTCAGTGTTTCATAAGGAACAAGAATTCAGGGGTCATTAGAAGTTTGTCTTGGCTTCCCTGACTCAACAGGGCTCTAAGGTGTTGTTTCACTCTGGTGAAACAGCTTAGTGATATGTTAAACTGATGAGAAATGTTGCTCTTGCTGTTTTTGCGCCATCCTTCTGCTAACCAGAATGGAATCACTGGATCCATGGAATTCAGTTGGAGTAGGGCTTCATCTAGTGGCAGTGGCATATCAGGCTCTGTTTGGGCACAGCTGTGCCAAGTTTTTTCCCTTTTACTTTCTTCTTTGTCCTGTCAGTGCTAACAGTTGTCAGTTGTAAGAGATGTTGGAAGGAAGGATTCCCCTGCCAGAGTTTTGGGAACAGTTTCTCTCTGCAGACTACCCCTTGCTGTGGACTGTGGGCTTTGATGAGATTCACTAGAGCCCAGGGAAGTCATTCATCAGGCCTTCATAGCCCCACAGGGATATCACATGATGATCAGGCAGGAATATATTCACAGAGACAGTTAGGTTGGAAAAGATCTCTGAGGTCATCATGTCCAACCTTTGCCTGAACACCACAATGTCACCTAGACGATGGCACTAAATGCCACATCCACTTTTTTCTTAAAAGCCAACAGACACTGTGGCTCTGCCTCCTCCTTGGGCAGTCCTTTGCAGTGTCTAAACATTTGTTCTCTGGAGAAATTTGTCCTGACATTCAACCTAAACCTCCCCCAGCACAGCTGCCTCATGTGCAGCTTCTGTTGAGTTCACATTGGGTCCCACTCATGCCTTTGTGCCATTGTCTGTTTTCTCTGCCCCTGCTGTTCCTAACAGGCACAGAAAGCACATCCACACTGAGCACGCCAAAATCGACAACCACTACCTCGCCAACGGAGACTCCCACCACCACCACCACCAGCCCTCCAACCACAACCACTGGTCCTGGATCAACAACAACCATCTCAACTCCTCAAAGTATGTTCACAAAACCAATAATTCTCACCAAAACCCCTCTTCCCCCGGGAACAGAATCAACAAAAAATTCTCTGGTTCTGTTGTCATGTCTGGCCTTGCTGTGGGAGTAGTGAAAGTCTATGAAGCACCTCCATATGTGGCTCTAGATGGGATCAGGGATGGGTGTAACTTCTGAGAGTCCTGGGAAAAGTCCTGTGGCCAAATCTTGCGCTTGGGCTGGCTATTTCATAAGGAACAAGGATTTAGGGGTTCTTGGGGGAAAGTCTTGTCTTTCCTGACTCAACAGTGCTTCAAGATGGTATTTCATGTTGGTGCCCAGCTTAGACAGATGCTGAACCAATGGGTAACATTGCTTTTGCAGCTGTTGGACCATGTCTTTCAGCTGGCCAGAATGTAGTCACTGGACCTGTGGAGTGCAATTGGAGTGGGACTTGGTCTTGTGGAAGTGCATTTCAGGCTGTGTTTGGGCTCAGCCATTTCTCCTCCTCCTATGCCTTCTCAGTGTTAGTTGTTTTCAGCTGTTAAACATGTAAGAAGGAATGATTTTCCTGCCAGCCTTTGAGGGGGCAGTTTCACTCAGCATACTGCCTCTTGCTGTGAGCTTTTGGTCTTTGGCTATCACCTCACCTGGTGAGATCCACTAAGTGCCCTAGGAAGCCCTGCATCAGGCCGACATTGAAATACAGGGGGAATCACGTGCCAATCAGGCACAAATATACTCCTGGGCATGCTTTCCTTCCCAGCTTCCCCTCTTATCTCCTATTCCATGAATTAGTGAGGTGTTCCAGTAATGAGGCAGAGATAGAAAGCTCCAGCAAGTTTGAAAGCATTGCTCCTCCTCACCTATTGGTGGGTCTTTCTGATTTTGTGAGAAGCACCTTCCAGCACCATCTCTAATCTCTTCATTAGGAAAGGACGGTCATGCTGCTCTCTGTGCATGGTTGTCAAGGATTCAGCTTTCTATGGCATGAAAGGAAGCGCTGGTTCTGGGGACCTTTGATGTGCTAAGGGTGGGCTGACCTCTCTAGCTCTGTGCCCGCTGCCTCATGTGCAGCTTCTGTTGAGTTTCTGTTGAGTCCCACTGATGCCTTTGTGCCTTTGTCTCTTTTCTCCGTCTCTGCTGTTTCTAACAGCCCCACCTACAAAGACACCGAGCCCACCAGAAACGCCAAGTACTCCCACTCCAACAGCATCTGAAACTCCCAACATCACTTCCAGCACCACGATGCCCCCCAGCAGCACCACCAGCATCAGCACCCACAAGACAACAACAACAACTGTTACTGGCTCATCAACAACCTTCTCAACTACTTCAAGCACACCTACACCCATATGGGAATGGACAACCACTTCCACGTCAACAGAGACTCTCAGCAGCACCACGACCAGCACCAGCACCAGCAGCAGCACCACCAGCAGCAGCGCACCGACGACAACAACAACAACAACTGTTACACCAACCAGCCAAACTCCTGAACGTATGTTCCAAAACCAAAAAATTCCCGCCAAAAGCCCTGTGCCTCCAACTACAGTACCACAAATAATTCTCTGGCTCTGTTGTTGTTTCTGGCCTTGCTATGGGAGTAGGGAAGATCCATGAGTAGCTCCATATGTGGCTCTGGAAGGGATCAGGGATGGGTGTAATTTCTGGGCAGCCTGTGGCTAAACCTGGCCCTTGTTCTGGCTGTTTGAAAGGAACAAGGATTTAGGGGACCCTGGGAGAAGGTCTTGTCTTCCCTGCCTCAACAGTACTCCAAGGAGGTATTTCATAGTTGTGCCCAGATTAGACAGATACTGAAGTGATGGGAATGTTGCTTTTGCTGCCATTGGACCTTGTCCTTCAGCTGCCCAGAATGTAGTCACTGGACCCAAGGTGTGCAGTTGGACTGCAGCTAAAGTTTGTGGCAGTGGCATTTCAGGCTCTGTTTGGGCACAGCTGTGCAGACCTACTTCCCTTTCTCTGCTGTTGTGTTTCTGCGGCCATTGCTGCGACTTTCCAGCTGTTTGGGCTGTAGGGTTCTTCCACGGCTTTAGCTGGCAGAGTTTGGGGATTGGTTTCAGAGCTCAGATTGCCACTTTTGACAGACCCAGGCTCTGGGCAGCTGGATTCTACCAGCTTTCCTGTTGGTGCTTGTCTCCAGCAATCTGTGTGCTGCTGAGAGGTGCTGGAAAGCACTGGGAAGCAGCTGAGGCTTTGTCAGCAGCGCGTGTCTTGTGCCTGGTTTCCCTCTTTCCCTGTCGTTCGTCAGATGCTTTCCCAGTGGTTGGTTTCTCCATGAGATATTGAGGTGGTGTGCACGGCCCAAGAAGCTGAGAGAGTGACAGGAGTCTCTGCTTAGTCCCACACTCTGCCTCCTGTATGGGCCTTAGGTGTGTGGTTTTTTGCAGACGAGAGTCCATACAAAGCAGTGTGCCCCACAGCTGGGGCACACACACATAACTCATGAGTGCCTGTGTCCTGATTTGGGCCAGGAGTGGTTTTTAGGGCCAGGAAGGAGAGGCCTGGCCAGATCACTGAGCTTTCTTATGGCCAGTGTTGGCTGAGTGCAGTAGCAGCCTGAGGGGCACCGCTGAGTGCAGGGGATGCCCAGGGCGCCACCTGTGTGTGAGCTGGTGCCCTGCATTGTTGTCTCTCTCCTGTCTGTTTCTGACTGTCTGTCTTGTTGTCTCCTCAGCGTGTGAGTGCATCTGGACAGACTGGATCGATGTGAGTTACCCAGATGGTTCTGACAGGAATGGTGGTGACTACGAAACTTTTGAGAACATTTGGAAGAAATACCCCTCCTGGGAGTGTGCAAAAGTTGAGAATATTTCATGCCGAGCACAGAAATTCCCTAGCATTTCCATTGCAGATTTAGGGCAGAAAGTGGAATGTGATGTTAACGTAGGGCTCATTTGTAACAATAAAGATCAGCAGATAGGAGGTATAATACCGATGCCAGTCTGCCTCAACTATGAGATCAGTGTCTGCTGCACCCCCAACAAACCAGAGTGTCTTCCAACTCCAAGCACCACGAGCACCACAACTTCCACAGCTACCACCACAACGAGCAGTGTGTCCCCTCCAATATCAACCACCACTCCAACATCAGTGGAGACTTACAGCCCTACCACCACCACCACCACCAGTGTGCCCCCCAGCAGCACCACCACTAGTGGCAGCACCTCAGAGACAACAAGAACTGCTCCTGTCTCAACAACACCCGTTTCAACTACTTCAAGCACATCCACACCCACACCAACCTACACCACAACCACCTCACCAACTCCAGGTACTTCTCTGATCTGTGTTCTCATGTGTTTCCTTGCTGTGGGGAACTGGAGGTCTGTGAGCCCCTCCATTTGTGCCTCTCTCTGGGATCTGAGATTGAACTAATTGTTGTGTATCCCCTGAAATGGCCTTTCCCAAAGGTGGTCCTTGGGCTAGTTGTTTCAGAAGGAGTAAGAATACAGGGCTCTATGTTCTCCTTTCCTGTAGAGATCTTGATCCTCTTGTTACTGTGCAAACATCCTTCTGTGACCACAGATTCCCATCTCAGCTCTTACTCCATGAGTTAGTGAGGTGTTCAGGTAATGAGGGAGAGATAGAAAGTCCCCAGCAGATGAAAAGCATTACACTTCCTCCTCTCTTCCCTATCAGTAGATCTCTCTGATTTTGTGAGATGTGCCTTCCAGCACTATCCCCAGTATCTTCACTAGGCAAGGAGGACTGTGTCCCATCCTGTGTGTGCATGGATGTCAAGGATTCTACTTTTTATGGCCAGAAAGGGAGGGGTGGCTCTGGAGACCTTTGTTGTTCTAAGGGTGCCCTGCCTTGTCTGTGTCTGTGATTGCTGCCTGATGTGCAGCTTCTGTTGAGTTCATATCGAGTCCTACTGATACCTTTGTGTCTTTGTCTGTTTTCTCTGTCCCTGCTGTTTCTAACAGGCACACCTCCATCTACACCAAGCACAGCATCCCCTACAGAAGAATTGCCCACCATGTCCCCAGAGACTTCCAGCAGCACCACCACCACCCCCAGCACCAGCACCCCGGCAACAACAACCTCTCTTGTTGGATCACCAACACCCACCTCAACTACTTCAAGCACATCTTCACCACCACCAACATACACCACCTCCTTATCAACTCCAGGTGCTTTTAAGTTTTGTAGTGTCATATGTTCTTTACCTTTGAGACAACTGAGGGTCTGTGAACACCTACTTTTTTGCCTCTGTGTGGTATTATGAATGAATTGACTTCTGGGCAGCCCCTGAAACAGCCTTTGCCCAAAGCTAGCCCTTCAGTCTGTTTCAGATGGAACAAGAACTTAGTAGCTTTTGCTGCTGTTGGACTTTGTCTTTCAGCTGGCCAGAGTGGCATCCCTGGACACATGGCGTGTGATGGAGTGGGGCTTGATTTTGTAACACTTGCATTTCAAGCTCTCTTTGGGCACCGATCTGTGATCTGTATTCCTTCTCTCCTGCTCCTTTCCCATGTCAATACTAATGCTTCTCAGCTATTATAGATGGAGGAAGGAAGCATTCTTCTGCCATGCTTTTGGAAACAGTTTCACTCTGCAAAGTGTGAATTTCTGTGAATGTGGTCTTTGCCTGACCAAATTCACTAGTACTCTGGGAACTCCTGTCAGCAGAAAACCACATGCCAATTAGCCAGGAACATATTCCTGTGCATGGTTCCTTCCCTGACCACAGCTTCCCATCTCAGCTCTTTCCCGAGGATTTACTGTGGTGTTCTAGATAATGAGGCAGAGATAGAAAGCCCCAGCACAATCAAAAGCTTGCTCCTTTTCATCTCCTTACCTGTTAGTAGGTCTTTCTGATTTTTGTGCAAAGCACATTCCAGCACCATCCCCATTCTCTATATTAGGAGAGGAGGGGTATGACCCTGTGTATGCACAAATTTCAAGAGAGGGGGCCAGAAAGGAAAGTCTCATGCTAGGGATCTTTGCTGTACTAAGGGTGGGCTGACCTCTCTAGCTCTGTGGCTGCTGCCTCATGTGCTGCTTCTGTTGAGTTGACATTGAGTCCCACTGATGCCTTTGTGCCTTTGTTTTCTCTGTCCTTGCTGTTCCTAACAGGCACACCTCCATCCACACTGAGCACACCAAAATCAACAACCACTACCTTGCCACCGGAGACTCCCACCACCACCACCACCAGCCCTCCAAGGACCACAACCACTGTTCCTGGATCAACAACAACCATCTCAACTCCTCAAAGTATGTTCCCAATGCTAGTAATTCCCATAAAAACCCCTCTGCATCTAACCACAGAACCAACAAAAAATTCTCTGGTTCTGTTGTCATTTCTGGCCTGGCTGTGTCAGTAATGAGGGTCTGTGAGTACATCCATTTGTGGCTCTGTGTGGGATCAAGGATGTGTGTAACTTTTGGGCATAACAGGCAATGAGATGTGCCCAAAGTTAATTTGGGCTCTTTCAAAACTGATGAGGATGCAGGCTCCCAGGAAGAAGTTCTTGTCTTTCTTGATGCAACAGTGCCCTGAGGAGGTATTTCGTTTTCCTGCCCAGCTAAGACACATGCTGAGATGGAAAATGTTGCTTTTGCAGCTGCTGGACCATGTCCTTCAGCTGGGCAGAATATAGTAATGGAACCCATGATGTGCAGTTGGACAGTAAATTTTGTTCTTGGCACTGGCATTTAGGCACTGTTTTAGGCTCAGCTATATAAACTTTTTCCCTCACTTCTCCTTCTTGGCCATGTCTGTGGTAATCTTTGGTTATAGAAGTAGGAAGGAAGGATTCCTCTGCCATGCTTTTGGCTACATGCTACCTCTTGTGGTGAACTGTGGACTTTGGCTAATCAGATCCACAAGTACTCTGTGATGTCCTTTATCAGGGTGACGTTGGGAAAATCACATGACTAAAATGTGTTCTGCTCCATGATCTATTTCTGGAGCACAGATTCCCCTGAGTTTTTACTCTATGAGTTAGGGAGGTATTTAGGTAATGAGGCAGAGATAGAAAGCCCCAGGCAGATCCAGAGCATTACTCCTCCTCATCTCTTAACTACTGTTAGGTCTCTCTAATTTTGTGAGAAGCACCTTCCAGCACCATCCCCAGTCTCTTCACTGGGAAAGGAGGGCCATGACTATCTCTTTACATGGATGTCAATGAGTATTCTTTCTGGGCTAAGAAAAGAAGGGCTGGTACTAGGCACCTTTGCTGTGCTAAGTGGTGGGCTGACCTCTCTAGGCCTCTGGCAGCTGCCTCATGCACAGCTTCTGTTGAGTTCACATTGGGTCCCACTCATGCCTTTGTGCCATTGTCTGTTTTCTCTGCCCCTGCTGTTCCTAACAGGCACAGAAAGCACATCCACACTGAGCACGCCAAAATCGACAACCACTACCTCGCCAACGGAGACTCCCACCACCACCACCACCAGCCCTCCAACCACAACCACTGGTCCTGGATCAACAACAACCATCTCAACTCCTCAAAGTATGTTCACAAAACCAATAATTCTCACCAAAACCCCTCTTCCCCCGGGAACAGAATCAACAAAAAATTCTCTGGTTCTGTTGTCATGTCTGGCCTTGCTGTGGGAGTAGTGAAAGTCCATGAAGCACCTCCATATGTGGCTCTAGATGGGATCAGGGATGGGTGTAACTTCTGAGAGTCCTGGGAAAAGTCCTGTGGCCAAATCTTGCGCTTGGGCTGGCTATTTCATAAGGAACAAGGATTTAGGGGTTCTTGGGGGAAAGTCTTGTCTTTCCTGACTCAACAGTGCTTCAAGATGGTATTTCATGTTGGTGCCCAGCTTAGACAGATGCTGAACCAATGGGTAACATTGCTTTTGCAGCTGTTGGACCATGTCTTTCAGCTGGCCAGAATGTAGTCACTGGACCTGTGGAGTGCAATTGGAGTGGGACTTGGTCTTGTGGAAGTGCATTTCAGGCTGTGTTTGGGCTCAGTTTTGTAGACTTTCCTCCTTTCCTCTTCCCCCTATGCCCAGTGTGTGTTAGTTGTTTTCAGCTGTTAAACATATATGAAGGAATCGTTCTCCTGCCAGTCTTTTTGGGAACTTTGCAGACTGCCTCTTGTTATGAACTGTAATTTTTTGGGTGATGATATCTCTGATGAGATCCACTAGTGCTCAGGGAAACCCTGCATCAGACTGACATTGGAACACAGAAGAAATCACATGCCAATCATGTGCATGCTTCCATCCCTGATTACAGCTTCCCCTTTCAGCTCTTACACCAGGATTTAGCAAGGTGTTCAGATAATGAGGCAGGGATAGAAAGCCCCAGTCGGATACAAAGTATTACTCCTCCTCATCTCTTACCTATTGATTGATCTGTCTGATTTTGTGAGAAGGACCTTCCAGCACCATCTCTAATCTCTTCACTAGGAAAGGAGGGCTATGACCCTCTCTGTGCATGGATGTCAATGATTCTTCCTTTCTATGGCCAGAAAGGAAGGGCTGGTTCTGGGGATCATTACTGTGCCAAGGGTGGGCTGACCTCTCTAGCTCTGTGGCTGCTGCCTCATGCACAGCTTCTGTTCAGTTCCTATTGAGTCTCACTCATGCCTCTGTACCTTTGTCTGTTTTCTCTGTCCCTGTTCTTTCTAACAGCCCCATCTCCACCCACACCGAGCACACCACAATCGACAACCTCTCCTGCATCACCAGAGACTCTCACCACCACCATCAGCACCCCGACAACAACCACCACTACTACTGGATCAACAAAGCCCACTTCAACTACTTCAAGCACATCCTCACCAACACCAACATATACCACCACCACACCAACTCCAGGTACTTCTCTGGACTGTGCTGTTGGTTGCTCCTGTCCTGTTGCCCTGAAGTTACATGAGCACCTCAAAGTTACACCGGGATTAGTGTAACTTCAGGGCAACATGGGAACTGCCATTGCTTAAAACTTGCCTTTCATCTGACTGTTTAAGAAGGAAAAAGGTTTTGTCATTCTGGAGAAAATGTCTTGGCTTCCCTGACACAGAGCCTACTATTGAAAATTTCCTGCTCCTGCCTAGCTTACATGGATGCTGAACTGATGGGAAATCTTGCCTTTTTTGCTTCTGGACCTTGTCCTTCAGCTGGCCAGAATTTAGTCACTGCATGGCTTTGGTTTTTTTTTTTGGCACTGGCATTTTAGGCACTGTTTGTAGATAATTGTGTAGACATTCTTCCCTCTCTTCTATTCCTTTGCCCTGTTAGTGCAAAAACGTTTCAGTGGTTATAGATGTAGGAAAAAGGATTCCTCTGCCATCCTTTCAGGACAGTTTTATTCTGCAGACTGTTACTTTGAACTGCATCTTTGGCTGATCAGATCCACTAGTACTCTGAGAAACCACTTATCAGGGTGACATTGAGAAAATCACATGCCTTGTGAGTTAGTGAGATGTTCAGGTAATGAGGCAGAGATAGAAAGTCCTAGCCAGACCCACAGTGTTACCTCTCCTCATCTCCTTTCTATTGGTAGGTCTCTCTGATTTTGTGAGAATCACCTTCCAGCACTATGCCCAGTCTCTGCTAGGAGAGGAGAGTCATGATACTTTCTGTGCATTGATTTCAAATATTCTGCTTTCTACAGCCAGAAAGCCAGGGCTGGTATGAGGAACCATTGCTGTGCTAAGCTGACCTCTCTAGCTCTCTGCCAGCTGCCTCATGTGCAGCTACTCTTGAGTTCACATTGAGTCCCGTTAATGCCTTTGTGCCTTTGTTTTCTCTGTCCCTGCTTTTTCTAACAGTCCCACCTTCCTCCACAACGAGCACACCAAAATCAACGACGACTCTGCCACCAGAGACTCCCACCTCCGCCACCAGCGCTCTGAGCACAACCACCACTGCCACTGGATCAACAACACCCACCTCAACTACTTCAAGCACATCCTCACCAACACCAACATACACCACCACCACACCAACTCCAGGTACTTCTCTGGCCTGTGCTGTTGCTTGATCCCTTCCTGTGGTTGCCCTGAAGGTACATGAGCACCTCAAGTTGTGCATCTCATGTGGATCTCAGATGGGTGTAACTGCAGAGCATCCCTGGAAGAGCTGTTGCTTAAAACTTGTTTTTCATCTGACTATTGAAGAAGGAACAAGGTTTTGTGGTTCTGGGCAAAAGATCTGGTCTTCCCTCACTCAAAAAGCCTCAGAGGAGGGGTTTCATACTGATGCTCAGCTTACACAGGTCTTGAACTGACGGGAAATCTTGCATTTTTTTGCTGCTGGACCTCATCCCTCAGCTGGCCAGAACATACTCACTGGACATATGTGCAATTGTGGCATGGCTTTGGTTTTTCAGTACTGACATTTTAGGCACTGATTTGACATAACTCTGTAGGACTTCTTCCCACTCTCCTGTTCCTTTGCTCTGTCAGTGCTAATGCTTGACAACTGTTATAGATGTAGGAAGGATGGATATGCTTTTGGAAAGAGTTTAATTCTGCAGACTGTGACTTTCTGAGAACTGTGGTCTTTGGCTGATCAGATCCACTAGTATTCTGGGAAGCCACTTATCAGGGTGACATTGAGAAAACTACATGCCAATCAGGCAGGAACATACTGCTGGGCATGCTTCCTTCCCTGATCACAGTTTCTCATCTCAGCTCTTACCTGAGGATTTAGTGTGGTGTTCTAGATAATGGCATGGAGATAGAAAGCCCCAGCAAGATCAAAAGCATTGCTCCTCCTCATCTCTTACCTATTGGTTGGTCTCTCTAAGAAGCACTTTCCAGCACCATGTCTTTGCTAAGAGGGAAGGGACCTTACCCTGTGTGTGCATGGATTTCAAATATCGTGCTTTTGGGGGCCAGAAAGGAAGAACTGGTGCTAGGGTTGTCTGATCTCTCTAGCTCTGTGGCTGCTGCCTCATGTGCAGCTTCTGTTGAGTTGACATTGAGTCCCACTGATGCCTTTGTGTCTTTGTCTGTTTTCTCTGTCCTTGCTGTTTCTAACAGGCACACCTCCATCCACACTGAGCACGCCAAAATCAACAACCTCTCCCTCGACACCGGAGACTCTCACCACCACCACCAGCCCTCCAAGCACCACAACCACTGTTCCAACTACCACCACAACTCCTGAAAATATTAGCACCAGAACCCCTAACCCGTCGGCTCCACCCACTGAAGCAATAAGTAATTTCCAGGGTTTCGTGTTCGTTGCTGATTTTAGAAAACAGGGTTTATTGGCAGCTTAACATGTGTTTTAGTTTCTAAACTCTGCACTAATGTAGTTGATTATATTTCAAAAACATCCCAGCTAACCTTTCAGCAGCAATGTTATATCCCCTGCTGTCCCAGTTCATCTGCCTCTGTTAAAGGGCATGAAGAAGTTTGCCTGTTCTCACCCATATGTAAATCAGTTTTCATTGAAGGACCGTCCTTGTGGGCTGCCTGGGCAGAACCAGTGTATCTTAATTCCTCTAGCATTATTGCTGCACTCTTATTGTGTACACAGTGCTTCTCTCTCTACCATGTGTCACTTATGTTATGAAAGCACAAATAGATGGCTCTGAGACTGGTCTGTGAGAGTCATGAACACTTTTTAACATCCTAATCAAAAACTACTTTAAAGGAGTTTCCATTAACAACCATAATGAAAACTGGCCATGTGAAAAAGCAAAAAACTGTATTTTGGGTTTGTAGCATCCCAAAATAGCTTGTGTGTGAGAAGTCTTAAAGGCATTGGCATTAGAAATGGAACACAGACTACTCCACCAACGGCTCAGTTTCTGTAGAGTCAAATTACTCTGACCATAATCAATAGTGATATGAATGTGCCTCATGAAGCAACATAGGGAATAACGGTCTTTCCATAGAATATAGTATGACAGCAATACAGTATTAACCAGAGTTCATTGATCAGTGGAGTCCCCTGGGATCTTGGACTGCTGGACTCTTCCATGCAATATAAAGTTTTAACACTGCGGAAGATGTTCCCTCTGACACTGATTGTTGATAAAGTGTTTATATCAATGTCTCCTACGCAAGAGGCAGGATATTTTGTTAATAATCCCTCAGTGATGCAAAACCGTTAATAAAAAAATTTCTGCTTTATTTCTGTCTAAAGACTCTATGAATAGGCTTGATGAATTATGTATGCTTAGTGGAAAATGAGATGGCATTAGGAAGAAAATGCAATTTCACAACTTAAAATACTCTGTTTTCTTCCTATCTTAAAGAGACACCTGAACCAGAGATGCCGACAACAACAAGCATTCCAGTTACTCCTTCAGTTACCCCACTGCCAACAACAAGAACGACAGAAATAAGTACGGTGTCTATTGCAAGCACCACTAGTCAACAGTCAACATCACCAGTGTCAACAAGCCCAGTGACAGCTACCACATCTGAAACCACTGGAACAGGATCAACCACCAAGACTACCACTTCAGGCCCCACACCCTCAAGTTCCACCAGCACCACACCAGTAACAGAAACTCCTACCCATGAGACCACTACCACCAGGACGTCAAGCCCTCCAACAGGATTACCTACCACCACTTCCAGCCCTGGCACCACCACAACCTTGGGACCAAGCAGCCCTACAGCAACACAGCCGCCAATATCAACAACCCCATTCACTGGAACAGGATCAACCACCAAGACCACCACTTCAGGTCCCACACCCTCAAGTTCCACCAGCACCACACCAGTAACAGAAACTCCTACCCATGAGACCACTACCACCAGGACCTCAAGCCCTCCAACAGGATTACCTACCACCACTTCCAGCCCTGGCACCACCACAACCTCGGGACCAAGCAGTCCTACAGCAACACAGCCACCAATATCGACAACCCCATTCACTGGAACAGGATCAACCACCAAGACCACCACTTCAGGTCCCACACCCTCAAGTTCCACCAGCACCACACCAGTAACAGAAACTCCTACCCATGAGACCACTACCACCAGGACCTCAAGCCCTCCAACAGGATTACCTACCACCACTTCCAGCCCTGGCACCACCACAACCTCGGGACCAAGCAGCCCTACAGCAACACAGCCACCAATATCGACAACCCCATTCACTGGAACAGGATCAACCACCAAGACCACCACTTCAGGTCCCACACCCTCAAGTTCCACCAGCACCACACCAGTAACAGAAACTCCTACCCATGAGACCACTACCACCAGGACCTCAAGCCCTCCAACAGGATTACCTACCACCACTTCCAGCCCTGGCACCACCACAACCTCGGGACCAAGCAGCCCTACAGCAACACAGCCACCAATATCGACAACCCCATTCACTGGAACAGGATCAACCACCAAGACCACCACTTCAGGTCCCACACCCTCAAGTTCCACCAGCACCACACCAGTAACAGAAACTCCTACCCATGAGACCACTACCACCAGGACCTCAAGCCCTCCAACAGGATTACCTACCACCACTTCCAGCCCTGGCACCACCACAACCTTGGGACCAAGCAGCCCTACAGCAACACAGCCGCCAATATCGACAACCCCATTCACTGGAACAGGATCAACCACCAAGACCACCACTTCAGGTCCCACACCCTCAAGTTCCACCAGCACCACACCAGTAACAGAAACTCCTACCCATGAGACCACTACCACCAGGACCTCAAGCCCTCCAACAGGATTACCTACCACCACTTCCAGCCCTGGCACCACCACAACCTCGGGACCAAGCAGCCCTACAGCAACACAGCCACCAATATCGACAACCCCATTCACTGGAACAGGATCAACCACCAAGACCACCACTTCAGGTCCCACACCCTCAAGTTCCACCAGCACCACACCAGTAACAGAAACTCCTACCCATGAGACCACTACCACCAGGACCTCAAGCCCTCCAACAGGATTACCTACCACCACTTCCAGCCCTGGCACCACCACAACCTCGGGACCAAGCAGCCCTACAGCAACACAGCCGCCAATATCGACAACCCCATTCACTGGAACAGGATCAACCACCAAGACCACCACTTCAGGTCCCACACCCTCAAGTTCCACCAGCACCACACCAGTAACAGAAACTCCTACCCATGAGACCACTACCACCAGGACCTCAAGCCCTCCAACAGGATTACCTACCACCACTTCCAGCCCTGGCACCACCACAACCTCGGGACCAAGCAGCCCTACAGCAACACAGCCGCCAATATCGACAACCCCATTCACTGGAACAGGATCAACCACCAAGACCACCACTTCAGGCCCCACACCCCCAGTGTCCACTCCCCCTACCACCACAGCAGGAACAGAAATAAGTACTCCAACCACAACCTCTGCAACTGTTACGACTCCAACATCACCTACATCAACCAGCCCCGTGTCAACCACTACCGCTGGTACTACTCCAACAGAGAGCTTTACCACCACTTCAGGAACCACCTCTAGTAGTTCTATCACAATCAATGCTACAACCACCATCTCCACAACCTTCAAAACCCTGCCACCTGTCTCAACTACTACATCTGGGCCTACTGCAACATCAACTGCAGTCACCACTACAGGAAGTTCTACACACAGTGCAACTCCTCCAGTTAATGGGTCAACTACAGGTCTAACACCAACCACTCCCAAAAAAACTTGTACTATTTTCCCTAATGAAACTTATGAGGTGAGTAGATCTCATACTTTCATTATGTTTTGGATGGAGACTAGACACATAACTTCAATATTAGTAATGTAAAGAGTAAGCATTAATCTGGATAGGAAAGGAAGTGTCAGTCTGTTCTATTTCTTTCATTTTCTTGGGCATCGGCAGGACTTCCAACAATATTTGGATTAATAGCTTACATATTACAATTAGCTCTTCAAGGATAATTTTTAAAAAGCTTTCTGCAAGGAGTTAGATCACAGTTCAGTGTTTGTCTTTGTTGTAGGATGGTTCTGATGAAGAAGAAACCAAGAGCTTAGTGCTCCTAAGCTATCTTCTCTATTTCTGCTTTTGAATAAGTCCAGAGTGGGTAAAAGTTGTTTTTGTGTTTACATTGCAGCCCAAAAAAAATCCACAGGGCTGAATTTGGAATGAGTCATACTTGTTCACAGACTGGCTTCAGGGGAGGACTGTGAAACAGATCACTGCATTCAGTGATTGTGAAATTTGACTGAGGGTTTTTTTTGTTTTGTTTTGGGTTTTTTTTTTGAACCCTCCACCTTTGACACAGACAAGTTTGTGTCTTGTACATATCTAAAGCCTCATCATAGTTTAGATGCCTACCAACTTGCTCACTAGATCTGCAGGAAATTATACATGTCTGCAAAACTGGTAGAAGATAGAAGAAAACTCAATCACAATGCATGGACATAATTACCTTGGACATTTTTCCCTGAACAGTGTGTGTTCATTGGAGTTTTAGCTGTTAATCTGCTCTAGGCATTCATGGAAGGGAATTGATCATATATTGGCCATTCATATTGATCAGTGTCTTTCACTGTTCTTTAGAGAGGGTGTAGGGTGAAGACTCCTTAGGAGATTAGGTGAGACATCTCACTTTTAGACAGCTGAAACTAGAAAAAGTGATTCTCATTTTGGTTTACTGGCTTGATTTTTGTGCATAATGCTTTCCATTTAGCAGCTCTCAGTTGTTCTAGCTCATATTGCAGACCTAGATAGTGCTGACTGATGCACTTCAATCCTATTTTCAGATTTTTGATGGGGGAAAACTTGTCAATAAACATATGTTTTTTTAGAAACCTGCAGAAGATATTCAGGCATAACTATTGTCAGTCTCACTGCTTCCTAAAGGTTTATCTCTCTCTCCCGCTCCCCCTCTCTTCAAACACAGCAAGGTGACTCGTGGATGCTCTGTAACTGCACTAAGGTTATATGTATAGAAGACAACATTGTCCAGGTGATTCCAATAATCTGCAATCCACCCCCGAAACCCACGTGTTCCAATGGACTGTCTCCTGTGCCAGTCATGGATGAGGATGGATGCTGTTGGCATTGGGAGTGTGATTGTAAGTATATATTTTGTTGAATATTTAATCTCCTGAGGAAACAATACTATTGTCAAGAGCAACAATATTTATCAGGGAACAAGTATCGTGCCAAGTTGTGACTCAGTCTTCTAGTGTTGGTTAGAATGTTCTGTTGATTCTTTTTAGCTAATTGAGTGATTGGCTTAAGTTGCCATTATCTCTACCTAACTGTTGTGTTAGTAAATTGGTCTTCCAAAGAAGGATTTAAATGTCCAGATCCAGATATTTATAGGCTAGAAGCATACATATATTTGTTACTTGTTCAGACTATTGGTAAAGATATATGTATGGTACAGTTAATCCCATTCTCAGTTGTCTGTCATTAATGTCAGATGAACTGTGCATTGAAAGTGCCTGGTTTTTATTGATGACTTCTAGCTAATGAGCTCATGCATTGACATATACACTTCATTAAAATTAAAATGCCCAAAGTTCACTGAGATGTTTCCCACATCTACAGATTTTGCTTGTAGTCTGATACGATTTTGTACATTGCCAAAAGAGCCTGACTTAACTATGTTTTTTTTAGGCTACTGCACTGGCTGGGGAGATCCACACTACATGACTTTTGATGGACTGTACTACAGCTATCAAGGGAATTGTACATATGTCCTTGTGGAAGAGATCAATAAGAAAGTTGACAACTTTGGTGTCTACATTGATAACTACCATTGTGATGCACGGGATGTAGTGTCCTGTCCTCGAACGCTCATTGTGAGACATGAGACTCAGGAAGTGAGGCTAACAACAGCACAACCAAATACTCTACAAGTAGAGGTACTATTGATTTCTCGATTCAAATATTAATACTGCATCAACAGGATCATTATATTCATAAGGTTTGGGAAAAAAATAATGTGTGTTTTAGATTCAGTAACAGTTAGTAACAGTAACAGTAACAGTTTAGATTATAAAATTAGACTGCTTCAGAGGACTTCAAAGCATTTTTTTATTCTGAATCTGGGGAGAAAAAATTCTACAACTTCCTGTCTTTTTAATTTCAAATCTTTGCAGATCTCTCCTAAATACACAAGTGTGTATCGCTAAGAGTTAAGGATATAAAATAAGTTAATTTATAATTAACAATAATGTAACAAAGGAAAACAACGTGGAATGGGAGGAAATAATGTAAGGTAGACATAACAATAAAGTGCTGGCCTGAAGCATTTTTTAAAAGTACCATTAGTAACTTTGACTTGTGTCACCTTTTTAGTTTTTCAGAGTAGGACACATATTTTTATTCCACTGATAAATGTGATGCCAAGGTTTTTGGGCTTCAAAATTAGTGAGAAGTGTTTGGGGCTCTTAGCTTTTTAATGTTTATTTGGTTTATTTCTGTACATTACTGTGTGAGAATATTACAAGTTAGGTTGCAACATATTGTTGAAAATTTACAACATTTAGACATCTTTTTTCTCTAAAGCAAAAAAATCTCTGCTGAGTAAAATAGTAGTATTAGTTTCACAGGTATATCATGGCTACTGTATTAAAATAAATAATACAGTTTAGTCTTATTTCTGTTATTTAATTTTCCTATAAGCACATTCCCTTTATGCCCAGAAACCTAAAACTTTATACCATATGAATTTAGGAGAATTTTATATTCCACTTTCATGAGGAGTTCTTGATGCCATAGTCACTCTAATAAGTCTGTTGAGTGTTAGGATTTATCTGGTTTAAACATTGAATAACCTCATTTGTCAGAGGTTAATGGACTTTTTGTGGCTCAGAGAAGAAAAGTTTGACTTTCCAGTAACAAAGGAAACACAGGAACATTTGTTACAAATTAAAAGGATATTATTTACCTTTACATTCTCTCTGCAAAACAAAGGAACAGTCAATTGTTTTGAAAAGTCAAACCAAATTTATGCCTCTTTTCTGTTTTCCTTTATTTATTAGGTGACTGTAAACAACCAGCTCGTGGCTTTGCCTTACAAGAAGTTTGGTGTGAGCATCTATGAGTCAGGCATAAATAGTGTTGTGGAAATTCCTGAGCTGAAAATGAATGTGACCTACAATGGCTTGTCCTTTTCTATCAGAATGCCCTACAGCCTGTTTGGCAACAATACCCAGGGACAATGTGGTAAGGCTCACTCTTCCAAATTTTGCACTCTCAGAAAACCACAGTGACAGCCCTGATGCAAAGATGAATGGTGTTTCCTAGCAAATCTGTGAGTGAATTCTTTCTCCACATACCACCCTTAGGTACTTGCAATAACAACACGGCAGATGACTGCATGCTGCCAAATGGAAACATTGTAGAAAACTGTGAAACCATGGCAGATCATTGGCAAGTTGTTGATCCTTCCAAACCACAGTGCTCTCCAGGCCTAGTTCCTACAGGTTCACCTAGCACAACACCAACACAGCCTTGCAAAGAATCGTCCATCTGCGAGCTTATTTTGGGAAGGTAACAATCCTTTCAGTTTTACAAGCCTTTGGTCTTTGATTTAAATGGAAATTTTAGGATTAGCTTACCAGTGGAAAGTGTCTCTAGCTGTTTTTCCATTTCTTGTATCTTTATGATTTGCTTCTACTCATTTCACTTTTTCTGGCTATTATTTTTTGCTGACAGTTTCTTTCAACCCTCTGGCTGCCATATTAACCTTTGTTGATGTTCCCATATTCTTTTACACTCTCTGCCCTACCCTGTCCCATGTTCTTACCTTTTCCTATGTTTACTTAGCAGAAAACAGAGTCCAACTGAAAATAGAAATCTTAATTTTTAGAACACCATGTCAGAAATTAATAAGAAAAATAATTAAAATTGCTTTAAAGAGATAGCACATTGTTGCACCCAATAATATACAATTCCTGGACTCAAAATGTTGGTGTCAAAGTGTTTTATAAGGGAGGGAAAAATATTTTAAGGTATGTTGGAAGGTTACTATCTGGATAAGTGCTCTTAGCACAAATCTCTCATCAATAGTCCACATCCACATCTCCCTAATCTCCTGCGTCCACTGTTGCCACATGATAGCATGTTAAGCACATTGAAATGTTAAGCACATTAAAATAGATATGAATAACGATAAATATTTCTGTTTGTAGTGTGTTCAAGCCATGCCATGCGTTTGTCCAGCCTGAGAAGTACTATGCAGCCTGCGTTTTTGATAGCTGTGTACTTCCCAACCTAGACCTGGAATGCTCAAGTCTGCAGATCTATGCTGCCACCTGTGCTGATCAAGGGGCGTGCATTGACTGGAGAAAACACACCAATGGTGTATGCTGTAAGTATCTGGACATAAAAATTCATCTTGAATTATTGAGGAAGATTACTGCTGAAACAGTTCCACATAATGTCATACTGCTTTCAGAGTAATGAAAACACCAATAAATCACAGCACCTGCTCACCTTAAGTAATTTTGCAGTAACATTTTTAACAAAGGGAATGATAAATTGGCCTGCAAAAATATACATGCATTGACTGTGCCAGAAACATCTGTATCAGTACATACTTTTTTTGTACGCCGGCAGCTCTATGCTTTGCAGGCAGCAGATTACTCTCTATTTGGTGACATGTACATTAGTTTTGATCTGTAGTAAGAGCACAAAGGGAAGGATGACACTCCCTTTTGAGAAGTTGTGCAAAAGAGACTAAAACTATGCAAAAAATTATAGTCAAGATGGAGACCCCTGGCTTTATCACCTTAAAGTACAGTATTATATCTATGGCTAAATTGCACAAAATTATTCCATTTAGAGACATAAGTCTATCTGGGATATTTCCTCTTTACTTTTCAAGATTGTTATAGATAAGTAGGAAAATGAGTAAACAGTGCTTAAGTTGTTGGCATAAGGTCATGGGGCTTTTATACAATATTGTTACTGAGCTGTTCCTCCTTTTTGTTCTTCCATTCCAGCTCATGAATGTCCTCCAGGTAAAGAATATAGAGCATGTGGTCCTATTAAAGAGACGACCTGCAAATCAAGGTAAAAAATTCCTTCACAGTTAGTTATAGCTTGTACAACTATTCAATTGTATCTAATGCACAGGTGAATGAGCAAAATCAACCTCCTCTCATTTCTTAAACTGACAGTCAAATTTATTAGCACTATTCTGTTGACCCTAAATCTGAGTGCCTGAACTGTTTCTGTTTCTGTTGTTTGGCTATATCAAACTGACACTGCAAACCCCAGTCACAAATGGGCAGATCATTTGCCACTGTATTTTCAGTGAAAGGTTATTTTGCATAATCCTCCTGTATGTGCCTATGACATTAATGGCCTTTCTCTGAACATTTTGTCTTATAGAGGACAGAATGAGACATCAACTAAACAAGTGGAAGGCTGTTTCTGCCCTAATGGAACCATGCTGTATGACTCTGGTGTGGATGTCTGCGTGAAAACCTGTGGTGAGTTTTACTGCTTCACTTGGATGCATGATAGTTCCTTCTTTGTTTCCCTCCATGTATACAACAAAGATTTGACTGTGTGCAGTGCTCATACAATGTATAGTAGAGATGCCTCCTCTTATATGACTGGTAATGGAAATTTATTTTGGTATTTTCCAGGCTGTGTTGGAGTGGATATGGTATCAAGAGAGGTATGATGCTGTATGCTTTTGGATTTCAAGTAGAAGTTTGGGTGGGGAGGAGAGGAGAGTGGTTTTCACTGGTACAATCTTGTTTTGTCATCTCTTTACTTTGTATTCCTGGTTTTACTTTTGTTCCTTTTAATTGGTTACTATGCAATCACTCATTTTATTGTTTTTCAATGGCAGTTTGGAGAAAAGTTTACAGTGGACTGTAAGGACTGTATTTGCCTGGAAGGTGAACATGGCATTGTATGTGAGCCTCATGTATGCCATCAAAAGAAGGTCACTTGTGAAGGAGAAGGCTTCTATGAAGTCACTGAAGTCAATCCTAAAGACTCCTGCTGCCCTCTTTTCACTTGCAGTGAGTTTCTAGTCTTTCTCTACCTCTTGGAAATAGAAAGGAAAAGAGACTGAACTACCTTAGTACCAGAGATCTACTGCAGGGAGTCACAAAATAGTATCTTTTCACATGCTTTTAAAAATCAACTTGCCCAGTGCTAGGGAAAATACATTTTAATATTGCAATGAATCAGTATAACTGAATTTACAGTTATGGGACTCAACATAACTAAAGCTATAGTTATTGTGTTCAGGGCCACATTTTATTTAAGCAAAATGCAGAGAGATTATGAAATTCTCTGTGGATTTTCATTTTCCAGCAGTTGCCTAAGATCATGGAGAGAGTAGGAGTTGTTCCCTACTTCTTTGCATAGAATGGTGATACTTTATTAACACAGCATAATTGCACAGTAGAAAAAAATTCATAAACTAATACAGTACCCCATATCCAGTGCCTGGATTTATGAGGAAAAATGTGTTCTCTATTTGCAATTTGGATTTTTTTGAAGATGATCTGGACTGTTTCCTAGCAATAGAAAATTCATCGTGAGTGCTTTGATAGGTGCTTATTTCTAGTAGCTGTGAATTAATGTGTTTTCTAGCTTATGATTTTTATTTTTCTTTTCCTCAGAATGCAATACAAGCTTGTGCACAGCTAAAGCCCCCAAGTGCTCACTGGGATTTGAAGTTCATTCTTATATTCCCAGTGGTCAGTGCTGTCCTGTATACCAATGTGGTAAGTCCCTTGGAAATATATTACAAAGATCAGCCTTATAGTTCTGTTTATTACATAATTTAGCATTACACTTAATAAGACTGTGCAATAGCCTTTTGAAAGAGTTGTTAAACACAGTCAGATTCTACAAATTCACTACTATTAAAATTGGTTATTAGTGCTATAGTTATGAAACTAGGAAAACAGATACAGCTCAGGTGACTCAAGTTCAATTTCCTGCTTATAAATAAATGGAAGAACAGCTACAGAATTAACTGGGATGATGGTCTCAGCTTAATCTAGCAAAGTCCCTAGAAGCATCCCCAGTAAAAGACATATTTGCAGTTCTTGCTAACTGAAACAAGGAAGCACTTTGTATCTTTTAAGTGGACATTCTTGGCTACAAACTGTACTGCATATTTTGGGACAAATCTTTTTCCCTTCTTTCACATGCAGTATTAGTTTTTATAGTTTATACATGTTGCATCTGCTACCAGAACTGGGGAATAACCATATGAATTGTGATTCATTGTGGAAGAAATTAGTTGGATTAGAGTGAGTTGAAGACATTTTTTATTCATTTTTCCTATCTAAACTTCTAACTCCTTGCTTATTAACAGTTCCCAAGGGGGTTTGCGTACATGAGAATGCTGAGTTCTTGGTAAGTTCTGTTTCAAACAGTCTTCAAAAATGCTTAAAAGACCGTTAGTATATTTGATCAGAAGTGCTATGAAAAGGTTTATCCAGTACAATAGATATTTTATACATTTTCAAATTTATGCCAGGAGTTTATCAATTTCACAAAGCTAAACCTTTTTTGAAAAGTTTCCTGGAAACTTTTCAAAAGGAAAGAAATTGAAGAGCTGCATGTACGTCAGCATCATAGAGGAATTTGGGTTAAGTGTGCTAGCATTTAAAAAAGTCAGTCCACATTTACTGTCAGCACACTATTGCAGTTTTAAGACTCTGTTTTCAAAAACTAAAAACCATATAAATAAGTATTATTCTAACCAAATTTAGATTTCTAATTCTCTTGGGTCTAGTAACTGTACCTTTTCTTTTAATATCAGAGTTTGTCATTGATATACAGGACTTCAATAAAGACACATTCAATTATATTCAGTATTTTAAATGTTGTCTTCTTAAATGACTAGCCAAATAGCTATCCAGTTGTCTTTATCTGATTCTTTTCCTTTTCCATTGCTTCATTTGCAGATTTTAAAAAAATTAATAAATATCTCTTTAAACATGTAATAACTCATTAATATGTGATTTTTTTCCTTTAAATGTGTAGCCCAACTCCTCAGTCTTTGTTGACAAGTGCCAGAATTGTGTCTGCACAAATGATGTTAACGTCAGCACTCAACTGAATATAATCTCCTGTGAACGTGTCCCCTGCAACACATACTGTCAACCAGTAAGTGGCAAACTTAAAGAAAAACAAGACTCCAAAGTATCTTTGAACTCCAGTTTGACCAGCGAGTGGTATTAAGCAAAGGACAGGGAGCTGAAACCTAGAGACCAACTCCAGCATGCTTATCAACTGTTCTTTGAGCAATCTACTGCCTGAGATTAACTGTGTAACTGTCAGCATTCAGCTCACACTGGCAGAATTAGCTGGGAAATTTCTGTAGACCACATTGTGGAGTAATATTTAATTACTATGCATATTTATTCTAGTGCTTTAATTTATTCCATTTATAACCTGCTGCTATCACTTGTCTCCTGTTGATTTGGAACACAAAAAGGCACAAATCTTGAGTGCACTTCAAAGCGTAATCAATTTATGAATTCATATGTTTTCATTTATTTTTCAAAAATTATAGTGCTATTGTTTTTAATTACTTTTAATTTCTAGGGATATGAACTTAAACCAGTGAAAGGCGAATGCTGTGGAAAATGTGTGCAGACCAAGTGTATTATAAAGACATCAGACAATTCTGAACTCATCTTGAGTGTAAGTATGCTCTATGTCTTAGTTCTCCACCAAATCTGTAAAGTTCCCAGTTCCAAAAAGGGAACTCCCCATTGCCAGAGACAAGGCTTTAGTATAAGCTTGCACCTGAAAGATCAAAATCTCAAAACCTAGCTACAATTTTTTCACCTGAAGGTAGGTTTCATCAAATAAAATTATCTGTAAGGCCCTTCCTGGAATGAGAAATCCAATACCATTGGAAGGGGTTTTCTTCCAGTGTCTGGAAGCTTCAGCTTTTCTGTGTTATTTGATTTCAGTATGCTGAAAAACACCATTAAAGCCTGCATATGCAACAATTCTATTGCTGTAGTAGGAGGAAGGTTTAGGGTCTTTCTTAATTAATATAAAATAGTCTAGTTTTTTGAAGGCAAAATCCATTGGCATGGATGATTTTGGTAAAGTACTCCATGTACTTTAGAGACATTTTTATTTCTTTCTCAAGGAAAATACCATATAAAACTGAAATTCTCTCAATGTAGGGCGTATTGCAATACATGTCATGATCTGTATCCCAAATGGCTGTTAACCTAAAAATAATTGACTGGGAAACAAGATGAAAGTTATTATCAGAGGGCAGTAAAATTTCTGTCTCAGCTCCCTTCAGCTATCCTTATTACATTTTGCATTTCTCTTGCAGCCTGGAGACTTTAAAAATGATCCTCACAACAACTGCACCATTTATAGCTGTGTAGATGTCCATGACCAGCTTATTGCTTCCACATCTGAGATTACCTGTCCAGCATTCAATGAAGACAGCTGCAAACCTGTAAGTAAAAATGGAAAATTTACCCTCTACTCCATACATAGATTACTTAATTTTATTTCAGCCATCTAACTAACAACAAAAGTAAAATTTAGCTCCGATGGCCTTTCATCATAATTTCTCAGTCCTTAGGGCAGAAGTTCTAGATGCACCCATGCACAGCCCTAGAGAGTATACAAAATAAGATGCCTGGGTGAGAATTCAAGGTTTATAATTGGTAGCTGTCTCTCAGTGGCCAAAATACTGGTCAGCACCAAGATACTGAATCTTAGCTGACTGCTTTGTTTGGGGTTCCGTCTCAACAAAATCCAGGTTTCCTTGAATGCTAAAACACAAGCTGTTCAGTCAGTAAGTAGATTGGCAGTAACACTGTGCATAGTTCCCATTCAAATACAGAGGACTCTGAGAAACCATTTGTTGGAATTGCTTCTGAGCAAAAATTTCATGATGTTAACTGTAGACTTCCTTCAAAGAATTGTTTGTATTTTCACAGTCCTTTGTGAAGTCGGGAAGAGGCTGTTATCTTTGGTTATCTAGATCAATGTTACAGTACAATAACCAGTTTTCACTGGTTATTTACAGCCACTGATGTATTGCTCTCCTCAGGTTTTGGTCTTAATGCCTTTTTAATATAGAAAAATAGGATAATGTAATTTTTTTTGTTTCTTTTTTATTTTAGGGAACTATTTCATTCTTACCTAATGGTTGTTGCAGAACATGTAAGTACGCCAGTGTGTCTGAATCAACAATACAGAGAATGAATTGTCTTCTTAAATCAGCCCATTTTCCAGATAAATTTGTATTTAAATAGATACTTCTACGTTTATATTTGTCATTCCAAGACTTCACTGTCTGATCTCTCTGGAGAAGTTTGAACTTAAAAGGCAGAAAGAGCACTTAAGGCAATTCTTTGAGTGCACTAGTGAAGCCCAGGGAATGCTGAGGTGCGAGGGACTTCTGGAGTTATTTCACTGAAAGTATTTTCTGCTCTTTCCCTGCAGGTGCCCCTCTGGACAGCAGCACACCGTGCTCTGTGCGCCACAGAAAGGACTTTATTGTCTACAATGGCTGCCGCTCCGTGGACAGAGTTGACATGACTGAATGTGAAGGAACATGTGGAACCTTCTCGCTGTAAGTAAACTCACCAGACAATGAGATTTAAGTCATGGTGGCACTGAGCTTGTTTATATAAAAGGAACAATAAATAGTAGACTACACAATGGTAGAAGACCTGGAACTATCTGCCTCATGAATCATGGACATAAAATCATGGAATCTGTGACTGACGAGCTGATTTGTTGTAATACAAAGCAGAAAAGTGTATTAAATTGGCTTGGGATTCAGACAGGTATGATAAGGGCTATTCATCCATTAAGAGCTGGCTTTGTGTCAGACCACCTAGGCTAGAAATTGTCACAAAAGAACATGGATTATTTCCTATAATGAGAATGAGCCCAGAGAGCAGCCAGACTTGCAAATGGAAGTGGAAAAGCTGCTACTCAATAGTTAACAGCTAAAATGAAATACACATACATCTTTCAAAGGAAGATTCAAATATGCACAATTTTTATGCAGTGAAGAAATGAGAGATTGTTTGAGTTGTGGTGTTAGTAGAGTAACTTGAGTACATTTTTCTCTGAAATGAGAGGATATATTAAAAATTGATTATAAGGAAGTGGTTAGTAGGACATCTGGTAATGAGCTACTAAAACACTGCAAAACCAGCTCTAGCTCTCCAAAGAAACTGTCACTTACTGCCTATCACTGAGCTTGCCACAGTGTACCTTACATGGATGAAAACTAATCTTCAGTATCACATGGAACTCTGAGAAGCCAGGGAGTTTATTAGTATTTTGAAATTCCTGATCATCTTAGGGTCTTGTTGTGTTTTCTTCTAAATGCAAGAAAAAGATCGATTTTGTCACAGCTTATAGCCTGATATTGACAGATTCTTCAGGTTAGGAATGGTGCTTAGGAAGCTGATGGATACAAGATTGCAAAACATACTTTGCAGTGAGATGGGAACAGAAAGAGCTGCTGCTTCCCCTTTGTGTTAACATTGCCCTGGTTGGGTTAGGCATTTTACAATCACTGCTCTGTCAGATGAGCTTAGCACTTCCATTAGCCACAGCTGTGGCTCTTCTCACAGGAGTTCTGTACCTGATTCCACCCTCTCCTGTACATTGGCTTCTGGCACTGAGTAACATTGCCATTTTACATGTTGACAGATACTCTGCTGAGGCCAATTCCATGGACCACAGCTGCTCCTGCTGCAGAGAAACAAGCACCACTGAGAAGTACGTGGTTCTGAAATGCCCTGGTGGGCACGCAGTGTCACACAAGTACATCTACGTGGAGAGCTGCAGCTGTCAAGACACTGAATGCCAGAGGCCAGAGTCCAATGAGCTGCAGAACAATGAAGTAAATGAGAAGACCACTGCCCTGAACAGGATCAAGAGAGCCATCAGCTTAACATCAAAATGAAGGCAAAAAACCCCTCTGGCATTATTGACTGAAAGGACTGTGAACATTCTTAGCTTCCTTGACTACTTTTGAACTTTACTTTTCCCAGTAACTGCATCCTGTTTGTTCTCTAATTAATTAACTGTGCCCTATTTATTTGTGCACAAAATAAGAACACAAATTTGTATTCTTACAAGTGCATAACCTCTTCAGTCCTTTCCAAATCCTCTGAATGATTAAAAGCACATCTCAAAAAGCATGGCTTTTGTACTCATTTTTATACAGTCTTGATGAATTTTAGTTTGAAGAGAGAAGAAAAGTTGTTTTTCAAGTTATAGGAAGTCAAGTGGTTTCCAAAATTTTTGGGGTATCTACTCATGTCTCCTTAAAAGCTGATCAGATTGGGCTGTTCAGAAGATCCAGTCTATAAGGTGGGAGAGAAGATTATGCTGTCTGCCAAAACAAAGGCAAAGAGGAATGATGGTCATGAAATTACTCAGATAACTTAGAGAAACTTTAGTTCATCACCAGAACTTCCTTTAGCAGGGCTCTGTATGTTAGAACTGCAATTATGTATTTTCACTAAAAAAGTAGTCCTTCAGCTATATGAAGATTACTCACAGTGCTTTCAGGATGTACAGTTACTACCATAGTAAGAGCTCTCTAAATTCCAACATTTGCAAAACAGATGCCCATCATTAAGCTAAGTAATCCTAGGCTTCCTCTGCAGAAAATGGAAAGCAATAGCCATTTTTGACATTTATTTGTCTCTCAACAAAGGACAAATCTAAAGGAGTGCCTGTTTATCTTATTGTAAGGGGAGGTGAAACAGGTAACTGGAAGATGTTAATTTCTCTTGAATCATCTTAGAGTACAATGAGGGTAAACCACACCTGTTATAGTGAAGGAAAAAAAAAAAGCTTTTCGTTTATTTTATCTCCATTAATGATAACTTTATTGGCAATAGCCAACCTCAATACTGGCATCTTTGCTACCTAAAGGGTTGATGGCACCATTTTTTGCTACTATCAAATGTACTCCAGCTTAAAAGGCAGATAAGAATTCTGCCTTTTTATAAGACTGATAAGAATGTGCAGAAAATGAAACCCTGTATTTTTTTCAGCATTACAAAACTCTGATTGGAAAGAAGATTTCTCTGGAGTTGGAGAGGTAGCTGATCTAACAAGAAGGAAGTTTTGTCAGTTTACAGAGCAAGCTGCAGATTAAATGAAGCCAAATTTCTGCTTTAGTACAGGTTTCTAATGATTTCTATCTCTACATTCATTGTAAGATGTGACTGAGAGTTTTCTCCCAGGGCACATACAAAGTCACTCTCCTCTGTGAACTTTTTGTTATCCAAAAATTTCTATGCTGACACTAGAACCATATATTTCCTTGAGCTTTTTGCAGAAACTGCTTTTCTCAAAATCTGTTGACATTTAGCTGTCTTTGAGATTTTTATTTTTGCAGTTAAATTTGACTGAAGTCAGCAAATAACTTCTGGACACAGATACAAGATGTGATCAAATCTGCCTTGTTTCTTATGAAAAAAAGATAAAATGTTACTAGTCAGTAGTGAATTTTGCTCCACACTGTATTTACATTGAAATATGAAATCTTCCTTGTTTCATTTATTTTTCATTTGGTCTGTAGTTTTCACAGGCTCTTTCTGTCCCGTCTAGTGATGGGCAAACTACTTCTTAATGAGGAATTCTAAAGATCCTGAATAAAAGTCAGTAAGGCTGCAGATTTTGGCTTCACCACTGCAGGGCAGTCTATGGCTGAGAATGTAAAGTCCCTTCATACCAAAAAAGCAACTGCCTCGAAAGGGAGTTTTTATTTCATCATGTAGAGGGTTTTATTTCTGAGAATAACAAAACTTCTCACTCCCTACAGACATTTATTAAGCACTTAGTAAGCACTGGAAAGACAATTATTCTGACAGGAATTTACATACAAGGTGTTATTTGTCACAGTGCTCTGAGTTATGGCAGCCCCCTCAGTTTTGTTGCTGGATCAGTGCTGCCCATAAGCAGGTTCACAAGCACATACTGTCAGAGAACTCTTACTTACAAGTTCCTGCCAGTTCCAGGTCACACTGCACATGCCAAACCTCCACTCCTTTCTGCACTCTTATTCGCCTTAGAACTTAGAGGTTCAGTTTGCACCTGCATTTCCAGTGGAACTGGATGACAGAGTTGAACAGATTAAACTTTCTCCAGTGGAGAAATCCACTGATAGTACTTGGGAGAGAAAGGAAGAAAAGAAACTTTTAACTGTGTATCCCTACAAAAAGTAGTAGTGACAGTGAGCAGCACTTTTGCTTCCTTCCACAACCCTCTTGGAAGCAAATTGAGATCTGTATTATCTGATCCCAGGAAGCATTTTGTTTCTTAAGCAAGAGCTGTTTGGTCTGCAGGCCACAAGAAGAGATTCTTCTGAAAAATCCTGAGGAAAATGAGGAAAAAACCCTGAAAAAAAAAAAAAAACCAAACCTGAGGAAATGTTTCTCATCACCCTCTCTGAAAGGGTGATATCAGCACATTAGGGATTCAGGAGATTGTGGAACATTCTGATCCCATTGTCTTCTAGGCAGGACCTACCACAAAGGATCCTGGCAGCTCCATAGAAAGCATTCATGCTGGAAGGGAGTGGGCTTGACTCTCTCTGTCCTCAAAGAATGACTCAATTCTCCAGGAACTGCCTTGTCTTTTGGAGCCTAGCAAAAAGAAAGCAGTTGCAAGAGCCCATGTCTTGTCTCCTTGCCTGAGTCCTGTGTTCATCTCCTCCAGACTTTCTATCTAGCCTCCCACTTTCATTGGTGCTGAGGGGTTTCTCTTCCTCTGTTCTGTTTCTTTTTCTTCTTCTTCCAGTACTTAACAGTTTCAGTTTTGTCTTGGAAAATGGGGAAGCCTTCTTGGGAGGCAAGTAGGACTTCCAGTCACACAGCCTTTGAAGGCACCAAACCCTAAGGTCCCAGCTCCTGCTGTCCAAGATCACATGGGTTTCATTCCTGCTTGTAGTCTTCTCATCCAAGATAGCTGGAATCTCAAACAATTTCCTTGTAGCTACCTAAACATGCACTGGAAACTCCATGTTGTTCATGGCATTCTTCAGCAACACAGCGAGAACTTCCATCTGCAGTTAAAAAGGAGTTCACAGAAGATTTGCTTATAAAGAGAGCAGTTTTTTTTAAGAAGCATTACTGGCTATGTGTTTTGAGAACACCAGAGACAGAAAGGAAAATAATTGTTAGCAATATGGAAAAATAACTGCTGCTATATGAGGTGAGGCAGATGGGATTCAGAAAGAGGGGGGAAAACACATGCAAACCAGAAGAATTCTTCTCAAAATAATACAAGGTAGGGATTTCTGATCTAATAACTACCTTGTCTTCTGATCTAACTATGTTCTTTAATAGTACTATTTTGTTCTGTGGGAAGGGTAAGATAAAATTTTCAGTGTGTTTACCATTTAAGTGTACTTTGCTAAACCGCACTGCACTGAACTAAGCACATGCAACTCTGCACATAAGCCCCAGTGAAAGGACTTCAGCAAAGGCAAAGCCCTAAGTAAATAATCCTGCAGTTACTGTGCTTGTTATAGACTGTTGCACTTGTCTGGAAAAGCAAACTCAGATACCGGGGAAAGACAAAATAGACTTACAAAATTCTGAGATCACAGAAAACACCATTCTTGTAGTTTTAGGTCTGACAAAAATGAAACACATTTAAATAACTGCAACATTGATATACAATTTCTGAAATTTCACCTCCCAGTGGAAGCTTTGAGGGGTAGGGCAGTATTTTAAGGCAGAACAAGTTCTTAAAGTTGAGCAACCCTCTCCAGGGCCAAATTTCCAAAATTAACTCACTCTTTTCAGGCTACCTATGTTCTTAACTGGCAACCTCCCAGACTAAGGTCCAAACACGTCCAAGCAAGTTACCTAAGCCATATTTCTATCACTAAAATGGAAAATCCCTAAAGTTAATTTTCAGCATCATGCTTCTAAAATCTGTTTTGTACAAACTTTATTCCCCTTAATGTTCCAGTTTTTCAGCACTCTTACATAAAATGCTTGAATTTTTTTCACAAGCTAGTCTCTAGAACAGTAAAAATCACCACTGTGATGTTTTCATTACCTTAATACTTTGAAAAAAACTCAAGCAGAGAGAAAGTATGGCAGAGCTGGCACTGAGAAGGTGCACCTGTGCTCCATGCAGCTTTCCTTTAAGCAGTAACAAAAGGCAACAGTGATCAAGGAATGTGGCTTAACACAGTGCCTGTGACCTGACACAGCAGTTAAATTTCAATAGCCTGTCCATTTGGACTAGTGTAGCTGAGCATTTCTTGCTGGTTTTTTGCATAATCTATGGGATCTGTATGATCATTCTTCTCCTTAAAAGTACAGGGAGTCTGAGCAAAACGTAAGGGCAGGTAGTTCTTGGGTGGCTAATTCTACCCTCCACACAAAAAACCCTAAGCCAAGGTTGCCTAGATTCCCACTTTAACTTGTTTTCTGCCCCATCCCTTAGCCTTTCTTTTGGCTTGCAGTCACTTTCAGTCATGGTGGACATGGTTACTGGGTATGTATTTCATGTAGTTTCAAGGTTATAGAGGCTTCAGTATTAAGCATGCAGTGGCCTCTTCTGACTTATTTTGGCACCCAGGAAATAAGAAGATGCTTTTTAAAAAGAGGTAGAATCTGCTTTAGTCTAAACCCCATAAAAGTTCTAAATATTAAAGCAGAAAATTCATATGCTTCCCTTCGTTCTGCTACCCCATATTTTTCCACCAGGAAGGTTGTTTAAAGTAAAACCTTTCAAGTAGAAAATCTCTAGGGCCCAACCTCCTGATGAGATGGCTTTCTGTTCAGGGAGTCTCTCTTACGTGAGGAAGTGCCAATAGGTCAAAGAGACCTGTGTGCACGACACCAATCAGCCGTGTCATTACTCCTTGTACGTGGATTTTGAAAGATCTACATCTTAAAGAAAAACAGAAAAGAGCAGCTGGACTCATTCCTTGCAAACAGGAATAACTAATGTCCTTGATTTGTTCACAAAAAGTCAAGGAGCTCTATGGCAAGACGAGAGGTTAAGGAGCTTTGTGTCCATTCTAAGGCAAAATGTAAGAAAACATTCAACCACCTCCTACCAAAATTGAAATACTGAAGGCATTTGTCATGTAGTTTAATGGACAATTGATGGCAGATATCCATTCCCTCCTTTCCCACTGCCTGCCACAGATCCCCTTATACTTAATGACATCTGTTTCAAACTGTGTGGTAGACATAAATCTGATAGATCAAATAAATCTTTAACGTAACTTTCCTAAATTCTGTGATATCATGCAAAGGATTAAAAAGGATAATTCCTGTTCTTGAATTCTACTGGCAATTACTGATTGTTATAATTACCAGTTTTGTAAAATATTTTGCCAAAATCACTTTGGATGTTTTTTATCATGTGGATTATTCGCACAAACTGCCTGACAAATGAAATGTTTTCCTAGCTAATATTAATTTGTTAACGGAGCACACATAATTTCTCTAGGTTTATTTTCTAGGCAGTGCTTGTAAAACACTCTTATAGTGGATACTCATTTCAAGAAGCGGTACCAATTTTGAAATGAAATGAACTGGGTTCTTAGAGGATTTCTAAACTCAACCTCCCAGTGTTGAACTGACTCAGGATGGCCATAACTCTTTACAGCACATATGGAATCATCATAGCCCTTTGACAGAAGGATATGATACAAACACAACTGCCAGACTTTAGTACAGTGGCTGGCTATGAAGGGCACTGATCCACCAGATGCCTCCTGCTTGAGTGTGGCTTTTACCAAGTTCGTAGCAAAAATATATTTTTGTGAGTCACCGGTGTATTACATTAGCTTCATGATGGCTTATCTTCAGTGAGTCAGTGGTGATAAAGAAACTGAGTTAATATTTACCTATTGTATTTACTAAAATCACATACCCTTTAATGGCAAATGATCCATGAAATGGGCTGTAAAGGGGCCAAGAGGAATTGTTCTTTTTGCTAATACAGCTGCAGAAGAGGGAAGGCCTCTTATCCTGCAGGGTCCAATAAAGGGAAGAGTTATTAATCCCAGTTTGTCACTGTGGGGGGAATAGTTATAACTTGCGTGCCAATAGCAATGATTCAGTGGTAGGTGATCAACACAGCCTGTAAGCTCCCTGTCAGTCTGCATTTCCTTCTGAAAATCTTCCATGTATTTCTCCTGAAAACCTCAGTGTTTCCACTCTTGAATATAAAAACTTAATTTGAATGCAAATATTCTTCCCCTGTCAGTAGCCCTGAAATCACTGCAGAAGATTGAAGCAACTAGTGACTTCTAAGGAGTGTAGCCCGCAGTATCTGTGGAGAAGCCAGAAGCAGCAGCTCTGGTTAGTCATTGACAGAAACTCTGCTCCACAAGAAATGGCAAAGGAATGGCACAAATGACAGAGCAAACAAGCAGAGGTAAGAAAATGGCTAGGTACAGAGCAAGAGGACTGGGTTTCCCATTTCTCTGAGTTGAGTTTTGCTCTTGCTTTTCTCAGGGGATGATCCCAGATGACTGATACTACTATCTCTGCTGACTAGAGCGTAAGTGAATGTTGGTTCCATGAATCATTTGTTTTATTCTGTCTTTTCCTTGAAAAGTTTTAATGCGCTGTTCATGTTCTTCCCAGGCCCCTAAGTGCTAAGTGGGGCTTACAGGGGTAAATGATGCCTAACTCATTCCTCCTGCCCATCCTCCCATTACCTTGAATCACCCCACACAATGTAGAACACAAAGGGCTGGAAGTTGCAGAGATCAAGGTCACTATGTCTTTGTCATCAAAGAACTACTCCAACCTGAAGGGTATCTTTGGCAAGTAGTTATTACATGGTTCCTGCTGCTTTTGTGCAGCTCAGTGGGAATAAAGGGGGCTTTTTCCAGAGTCAGGAATCATGCTCCTAGAGTCTGATTCCTCCTTCTACTCTCACACCAAAATGAATTAAATAGATACTTAGATTTCTTGGATGGGAATGGGAAAGGAAGTGGACAGTGACTGAAGAAATATGGACTTTATCTCAGCAGAGTTCTGCATTTGGATTTTCACACTAGCATTGATTATGGAAAATTAACGTATTTCAGCTATCCACCTTTACCTCAACTAAGCTCTCTTAGTCTGTATCTGTGGTCTACTGACCTATATGCTTTTCCTTCTGGGCTTCACAGCCCTTCCCCACACTTGCCATTAGCCCTGTTCTGTGGCCTGAACAGGAACTCAGTATAAACATTACCAGGAGAATCTGTTGTATTTGAGTGTTGATATTTCACTGTATTCAATTTCAGATCATCCTCATATTTCAAATGTCATATTCTCATGCTTAAGTTTATCTACTGGATATTCTCCTAACTTTGTACCTATTTGGACAGAGATCAGGAGGGAAGATGTGCTGTGACTAAAAGGAAAAGCAGAAGCAGTCCATGACTTCCATCACCAGTGCCACAAAATCTGTTGGTTCTGTATTCCAGCCAAAATGGCAGGGCTTCAAGAATTACCTTCCAGTAGTGCCCTGCCTCCAGTGCGACTGACAATGGAATTAATGGGACACGGACAGTAGCAAAGGGGTAACACGACCTCATTTTTCATGTCCTGCACAATGCTCACACACGCTGGTGCAGACTTTTCTTTAGAGCAAGGGCAGCAGCAAATCTTCATCTGGCAGACGCTGTCACCTGTGATTCTGCAAAGCACCTTGTGCCTGTGCAGGGCAGCAGCAGTGGGCCAGCTTTGGGACACTCCACTTTGGCAACAGCACAAAGTCCGGCAAAGCTGTGAGCAAGACTGTTCCCAAGGCCCAGCTTGGTGCCTGCCAACCAAAAGGCATTCATATTCATATTTCCCAATGGGGGCATGGGCAGGCTTGACCTGAGGCTTTGCAAGAAGGGGCAAAACTATGTCCACCTTAAACTGTATCTGTACCCACTTAACTACTGGCAATCACTCTGCTGTTTTCCCAAAGGGAATGGAGCAGCTGGAAGCATGGGAATGTCTGTTATCCAGGTTTGATTTGCTGGGAATAAGTGAGAAGCTTCTCTCTTGTCAGGAGCAGTTTCCCCACAGCACAGATGAGGAAAAGAAATGCAAGGTCAGTTTGTGTCAACAATGCAAGTAAATTTCCAGAAGGGACTCTAAAATCACCGAAATCAGAATATCCTTGTAGGGTGTCCTGCAAGGGGCTGTAGAGCTCATGATTGAGCTCACTGGACTTTTTATGGGTATGTGGTAGGGTATTAATGTACTTTGAGAGCACCAGGGGACTCTTTTGCAGCAGCGTAATCTAGGTGGTGAAGGAATGAAATGTCGCCTACATTATGACAGGACTTGGACACTGCTCTCTTATGATGTTTGGAGAATCCACCACTTCTGTGTGCAAAAAGAATAAATTAAATCCCATTTGTGCAGTTGAGGTGAGAATTTCTACACTTTTGTTTCTGGTCTACTGAAGCAGTAAATCTGGCCTTTTTTTGTAAAATATTTTGAGTACACTTCTTAAGAGACAGTGCCCGCCTGACAAAAGATTTTTCTCTAAATAAACCATACATTATGCTTGACCTGATAATACTTTTTGCTCTGTTTAGAAGTCGCCATTAAAGCTGGTAGAGGCAACAAACACATTTGTTTATGCTGGGGGATTCTGCTGATGTGCAAGACAGAAAAAAACTCTGAAAGAGGTCAGTGTTTGCTTACAACTAATCAGATGTTATTAAAAAAAAAAACACACACAAAAAAAAAAAACCAAAAAACCCCTATTGCTGCCAAAGAAATAACAACTGTAGGAGGAAGGTGAGGGGACCTATTTTCAAAGGAGGAAATTTGAAACAGACAGCTCTCTGTCCCCATAAAGCAATAAAGAACTGGATACCTGTCCTGTCTGAGAGAGAGGAGGTTTCTGGGTGCTAATAATGAATGACTGAAAGAAAATTTAATGAAGCTCCACCTTTCAGGGACCCTGCCATCAGTGTTTTGTTCTCATGCCAAACTCCCGGACTATAAAAATCTGCCTATAAGCCAAGAAAAAACACTTCCCTGAAAGGATTTTCAAGTTGCAACTTCATGGCAAGATGGAAATAAAAAACAGGAGATCATTTTGGATCTTCTGCCTAATTTGGAGTTTTTGCAAGGCCAAAGAACCAGTTCAGATAGGTAAGAAAAGAATCTAATTCTTGCATTACTTGCTCTCATACAGCTCTCCATAGGTGAGAAATAGTTGACAAATGAAAATTTGTCACATATTCATATGAGATGTAGACATGCCAGATACTGTTAAACATGGTACCTTTTTATCCTGATTGTCAATCATTTAAGTATGTCTTTTTTTCTTTCATTACTAGGTAGTGTTTTATGTTTTATGCTCTAAGTGACTATTCTTAAAGGAGACCCTCTGCACCAAAAAACAAACCAAACCAAACAAAAAAAATGGTGACACCCTTTTCAACACATTTCACACATATTCTTCCAAAAAGAAGTACTTACCATATCACCAGCTAGGCTTGATTGACCAGTATGAAATGGTGCATTAGCAGGAATCACATTTTTTGTGCTCTGGTGCACTCCTGGTTTGATTTTTAATCTCTTACCCTTTCCCCAACTGCTTAATACACAGTTGATGTACCAGTTATTGCTGCCTTAGTAATTCCAGCAATTTCATTTCCAGGATAGCCAAACTTTCTCACCTGCCCTCATGACTGCATAGGAAAGTGCTAAATTGCCCTACTCCAGTGCTGCAACTACCTATGACAGTAGCAGTCCCTTTAAAAAGCTGTTTCTGCAAGGACTTACGGGGCACTTGAGTTTGGGCTGCACACTTATAACATAAGGATCTGAATTTCTCAGTTCTTCCCTGCTGATTCTTAGGCAGGAATATTTAATAAAATTTTAGAGTTCACTGAGTAAATGAGTAACTTTTTGATTTGATCTGTGGTGGATATCTGTGTTGATAGTCCTAAACATGCTACCTGAAGAGCACAAAGAAATTTGCCTGTTTCATTTGTCATTCTTTCAGAAGAAATCCTGAAAGAAATTTGCCTGTTTCATTTGTCATTCTTTCAGAAGAAATCCTGAAAGTATTTTGTAGTGGGCATATATAATTTAATTCAAGGTGATTAATGTTTTCTTTGTGAAAACTGCTCAGTGGTGTGAAAACTGCTTTCTGAAGTAATGCCTTATATGCACTTAGACTAGTTATCTATACCTTTGACAGAGGTAAAGCTTCAAGGGCCAAAACATGAGTTTTGGTCGAGAAGGAAAACCAAGTATCTCTTAGCCAACAGCTGAAGCTGGTAGCAGCCTCAACCACTGAGATCAATCAGCAGCTGCCACTTTGCTGTAAATTCATGCCACCTGTGGTATCTCCTGGAAAGCACTCAACACAAAATCTTGCCTGAGTTAAATGAGATTTAGACGTCCAGAATGGGATTCTCATCACTTCACTTTAGATATCTACAGTGAAAATATGTCTACAGCATGAATATAGACACAGCCTTTTTAGACAATGGAGAGATGCATGTGGTTTACAGCATCTTCTTGCTAGGCACATATGTAAGATGAGAAAGCTGAACCTCTTCTGCTTTTCACTGTTAACTTCAAAGGAGACTAGGCTAATCTGCTTACATTGCAGGTGTCTCTGTACTTCAAAAGTAATGGACTTCAAAAGTTCAGTGAGATGAAACTACTTCCCAAAGGCTAGTATTTTCCAGGAGTTATCAATTTTGCCTTTGAAAATCTGCCCCTTTAATGTTTTTCAGCAAAAAAAAAGGGACAAGCACCTCATATGGGGTGAATTTCTAAGCTCCCCTACTATGATTTTTCTTTAGTCCAGGTCTCTACTGTCAGTAGGAGCGAATGTGTCACCTGGGGCAACTTCCACTTCCATACATTTGACCATGTAAAGTTTACTTTTCCTGGAACCTGCACATATGTCTTTGCTTCGCACTGCAATGACAGCTACCAGGACTTTAACATTCAGATCAGGCGCAGTGCCAAGAACAGCTTTCTGATCTACTTCACTGTCACCATTGATGGAGTGGTCCTGGAGGTGAAGGAGACGGGAATCACGGTGAACGGGAAGAAGTGAGTAAAGACTGCAATGTTGTTTTGAGGTGCATTTTTATTGCCACGTGTTAGGTGGTCTGACTGGAAAGCAGTGGCTGTGTATGAGATGTATAACTTTATGAACAGGGTATTGTGAAGAGTCCCCCCCATGGTGTTTGAGAAAGCAAGAGGCATTTAAACTAAACTACATGTCCCAGGGACCAACACCAACAAGTTAAGTAGAGAGCAATGTGTATATTACAGAAATAGAAGGTGTTTTAAGGTTTCCTTAACATTGCTTTGATTTGAGAGGGAGGGATGAAGGAAAGTACATTAACCGAAACACTTTATTTATATAAGTTTAGATCTGTAGAAGCTTGGTGGTTGTTCTTTTTTCTCAAAACATTATTTCTGTGGTACTAACCCTACTGTTTTATGTTGCTGTTCAGGAACAGATGGTTCTTTTAGGGACAGTTTTCCATTTCCAGATAGATTAGTCTAGAAAATTGCTCTGCTTTGCAGATCACAACTTGGTCAGGGATCTTCTTATAAGAAAAGGCAGAATTTTTAGAAGTCAAAATCCACACCTTTAATTCCAAGTAACCACAAACTGCAAAGAGAAGGATAAAAAATATTCCCCAAGTAAAAGTCATATGCAACAATAGCTGAAAGTTAGGCACAATATTAAGGACAGTCCCCATGAGAAGTGCAGAGTCCTGATCCTAGCAAAGAATTATGAAGGGCCTAGGCAACCTTTGACTCTGGGAAAACCCCTCACAATTCTGTTGAAGAGAAAATTGCAAGCATATGGGCTGTCTTGACAGCCTTCTAGAAACAACCAAATATAGAATAGCACCACTCTGTTGTAATTATAGCACCGAAGCCCATATGTGTCTCCTAACTCAAAGGGACAAGAAATCTCCTGTCTTCTATCCATTTTATGAATTTCTAAGTTTTTAGACTGTTGCAAAATGAACGGTAATTGTCTTGGTAAGATGGAAAAGTAATATAGGTCTGAGTTGCATGAGTGCATGAGTAACAGAACAGAGTTGTTTGTGAATCCCAAATATGAAGGAGATCCTGGAAGGATGATGATAACCTGCAGCGTCCTCATGTGGAGGGTCATTTTCCCAATATTGTCATCTTGCGCTTTATAAACTTTATAAGGTAGAACCTTTTATAAGGGTTAGGTCCTTGGGTTTGGCTGCTTTCTATCAGTTGAGTGGCTGATCTACATCAGCCACATTGACACAAGACCAAAATGCAGTGTTATGGATTAAGGTTGGTAAAAGGACACAGTGGGCAATGTAATGCATTGTGTGGACAGTCTGACCTTGCAAAGAATGTTCCATGTCTTATTTAGTTCTCTAGTTTTCCTTCCTATGTATCTGTAAGGATTTTATCAGTCTTTTTTTCACTGCCATCTGTTTTTTCCCCTCAAATTTCCAGGATTGCCATGCCTTTCAGCTTGAAGAGCATTCTGATTGAGGACACCTGTACTTACTTCCAAGTCACTTCCAAGCTGGGCCTGACACTCAAATGGAACTGGGCTGACACTCTCCTAGTATGAACAGTCAGTTAGTTGTTTTCCTCCTGTAATCAGTAATGAAAAGCAGGGCTGGATGCAGGCACTGTGTTGATATATGAAATTATGGGTGGGAGGTATCACTCTGTGCATAAACTCATAGAAAAATACCAAACTGGGCAATAGTTTTACGGGGCAGGGGCAGGCACAACCCCATGGTATTCCAGCTAATTTTTTGTGACAGAAGGGTTAATCCTGGATATAGCACATCTGCAGTTAGTTCCTTGCTCCATGGGGCACTGGCAGCAACAGCCCTCCAGCTCTGCCTTGCTACTCTGTCTCATGCCCATATTGAGTGGGAAACTGATATATGTGACCAGTTCAGACCTTGGCCTCTTTCATTCCAAAGCAATGCTATGTGGGAATTGTCCTCTGAACATCTACCCTGGAATATTCTCTTCTGTACCAGTGCATTTACACTTTTGCGTGTGAATACTTATCCTTCACAATCCAGACTGAGATTAATGAAATGGAAGTTGTATGTCAAGTTATGCCATTCAGAGAGATAGAGATAGGGTAAAAGGGGGATAGAGAGAAAAGATATCAGGAAGTAATCAAGTGATTTTGAAATTCTGATTTATTGAAGTATTTGATTTCCCCTTTCCCATGTACAAATTGATACCTAAAGTGTTAAAGGCATTATTTGGACATTACTGTAGAGTGGACACAGCAGTAGGAAAAGCACTGCCTTTTTTGGGTGGACCTGAGTGGCACCAGGACTGTTCTCCAAGCATGTAGGAATGATTAGGTGCCATAGTTTTATCCAGCAAGGGAATAGTGTGCTAACCTGGCTGTTTATTTCCACTAAGTATGGGGAAAATAAGTAATGCTTGGCAGACCCATGCCTAGAAGTGCTATAAAATTTTCCATCACCCTATGGACTAGAAAACCCATTATCTATGGCTAAAAGTTAACCAAAGCTGCTTCTTGACAACATCCAGCATTAGAGCACAGTTATCTGACCTGCCCAGAGAGGAGATGTCGTATCCTGCAAGAGGTACCAAATGCCTCTATACACAGTGTCTATATTGGGAGACACTGGTCCAGGGATTAATCCAGTATTCAACATGCTTCAGTTACATCTTTAATGGGTAGGAATGACAATTGCTGGAGGATTCTCTTCCAATTTGAATTCGGTCTGTCTGCAGATAAGTTTTATGAGAGATTTGTGTCAGAAAAGGAGGCATTCCTACAAACCAGGACTGAGCATTTCTGCCTCTGCACTTTTCTGCTGTGAATCGCTGTGCAACAAGTGCTGCTGATATGGGGAAAAACCTTTCAACTCTGTGTTTCCTCTTTTGTAGCTGGACCTGGAAGAAACATATAAAGAGAAAATATGTGGTCTATGTGGGAACTATGATGGCAATGAGAAGAATGATTTGATTTTGGAAGGTAGGTCATAAATATAGCATATTTCATCCAGACCTGACCTCCTTATACATGACGTGAAACTCAATATCTGTTTCCTCTGAGCAGGCTTTCAGATTTCCTGACAGGCACATGGACATTTGCATATGCAGGAGATGTATTTTAAGAGGTTCTGAGATATTTGGGGTTTTCTGCTCTTTTCAAATTTATAAGAGTCTCCAACCTCTTTGACCAAAATTAATTACTTGGCCATCATGCAGCATCATTGCCAGGTTCCCCACTGACAATAACATACTTTCAGGAAATGCAAGAGTGCATTTCTGTTCTTCTATTTTAGTCATTCTATTTGTGATTGTTTTTTACTCTATAATGAAATGAAAGCATCAGGGAAAACACAAAGTGTCTTTGAAGAAACTGTGGTGCCATCCACTGACACCTTTAGATATTGCAAATAGCTGAGCCTGTGATCCTGCACCAGGTTGTACGGATGGAAGGACACCTTCATCCTGGGATATTAGCTGCAGGACTGAATCCAAAGTTATAACAACATCCCTTTATGTAATACCTGTATGACTGTTGCACATGTGAACAGAAAGCTCTGTAAGATCAAACACACCCAAAACAAAGAGAAGTCTGGAAATTATCAGAAGCACCAGAAAGTTCAGGCTAACAGCAGGCCTTGATACAAGTGTGCCAGATTCCTGACTCTAGCCCAACAGAAGGTTATATCAGGCTGTCATCCTCCATAAGATATGGATGCTGGTTAAATCTGGGCATCTCATGAAGTGCATACTGCCTTTGAGCCCAAAGAGTAAGTGCATTTTTGTAGCCCATTAATTGACCTATGGCATTGTGGGGAGTTACTGAAATGCATCTGGGTTTTTTGCAGGGTATAAAATGCATCCAAGACAGTTTGGGAACTTCCACAAAGTAGAGGATCCATCACAAAAGTGTGCTGATGTGAGCCCAGATGACCACACTGGAAGACATCCCAGGAGGAACAGATGCAGTACATATGTAAGTGTGTGGGACCAAGAAGTACAAACCCTCTCAACCTACAGTGTTGAAGAGACTGTTGAAACAAATCTTAATTACAGAGCATGCACTAAATTGAATTTTTCAGAACTCTACAGATGAATTTGAGCAAAATTATAATCTTATAGCTGAAAGAATATCCTATTGTGGTATTAAAGAAATAGCTATTGGGAAAATGCCCAGTTGAATGACAGCTTCCAGTCCAAGACAAAGGACATTGTGGCAGAAAGTTAGACTGGATAATCTTCTGAGATCACTTCCAACTTGAATTATTCTGTGACCCTGGAATTGTGTCATCAAAACTTGAAGTGTATAGTCAAAAACCTAAAAGGTGGTAAAATATCAAGTATTGCTTTTCTTCTCCCCCCCACCTCCTTTTTTTTTTTTAATAGAAAAAAGCATGCAAGAAACTTATGTCCCGTTTTGGAAACTGCCCCAGAGTGGTTGCCTTTGATGACTACATAGAGACCTGTGCTGAGGACATGTGCCACTGTGCAGTCAATTCTTCTCACTCTGATTTGGTTCCCAGCTGCATATGCAGCACTTTAAACCAGTACTCTCGAGATTGTGTCCTGAGGAAGGGAGACCCTGGGGAATGGAGAACCAAAGAACTCTGCTGTAAGTAGCAACTGCTCTGGAGATTTATTTCAGGTTAGACATTTACACAAGTATTCTGATCCCAGCAGAGCAAAGCTAGGAGCTCTGGTAACTGCCTTGAATCAATCTGTGAAAATACTTTGACATAAACATTGTTAATGGAAAAAATTCTGCAAATTTAACTTGATTTTTCTCGTTAAATTAGAACTATACCTTAATGCCGCCCACCTCCTTCTTACAACTAAGTTTTCACGAGTTCTTTTTTTTTTTTTTTTTCATTTTACTCTGCGCAGTTAACTCATAAAGAGCCTTCTTTCAACATGGTGACAACTAGACACAAGTAGTTACTGAGAAGAGCAACATGTTCATACTTATCTTACCTTGTGTCTTCATACTCGGTAGTCCAGTTACTGGGCAGGAAATCTCTTTAAATCCAGAGGGAAGGCTACAGGTAGTTCACCAAAAATGCTGGTGTGGATTGGGATAGCAAATCAATGCCAGAAGTACTGATGCTTCAGGCAAAAATAAACTGTTATCACTACCTAAATGATTCTGATGTTCTTTGCTTGTATTGTGACTTCAGGCAACCTTGAGCTAGTAAAGTAATGTGAAATAGCTCACATTTCCTAGCAGCACAGTTTTGTCCAAAAGATAAAGTGGCCATAAAACATTCCTTTAAAACATTAAACAAACACAACATATCTGCATAGAAGGTCTTGCAAACAAGATATAGAGAAAAAGAGGAAGAAGGGGTTGGGTAGTGACACAACAATTTGAGAGGTATTATAAATACATCATTAACATACTCCATTTTGGTTTGGTCTTGCAGATCAGGAATGCCCAAACAACATGGAGTACATGGAATGTGGAAATTCCTGTGCTGACACATGTGCAGATCCAGAAAGGAGCAAGATTTGTAAAGCTCCATGTACAGATGGCTGTTTCTGTCCTCCTGGTAAGGGAGGCTGCTTCTGCCAATGATCACACACACCAAGGGAGAAAAAGGGAGGTTGTTCCCTTTCTTTACCATTTCACACAACAAATAAACTGCTTCTTCTAGCATAATTTACCAACTTCCTTCTTGGAAGAGTCAGATTTCTAAAGACATGAGATCCTGACACTGGAGAAGGGAGGCAAAAACTTCTAAGGACTAGACAGGGGAAAAAATGGTGCAGACATGGAAAGAGAAGAGGTGTTCTCTAGACAGTAAGAAAGCAGGTGAAGGTGTCTCATGAGATGCCTCCCTGCTATGACACTAAATCTAGCCATAGCTTAAGTGACACAAAACATACATGCATTTCCAAGAATGTGCATGTGTAAATTTGCACATGAAATAGTCTAAGATGAGGCTCTGATTTCTGTTAGATTCACGGTTAGAAGGGGATGGAAACTGGCTCGCACCCTTGCAATCTGGCACTTGATAATCCTGCTCACAGTGAAAGATTTTGTAACAGGAAATGTTCTCTGAGTTTTGCAATGCTTTCATTTGAGTTCTAGTTAGAAATATTACCCATTCATTAACATCTGAAAGGGCCTGGTGTGGTGTTCTCCTTTAAAAGTGTCCCATTCATTTTTAGAAATGCTGAATACCCCAGAGTTTTTTCCATACTCTAATCTTCCCTGATGGCATTTCTCTGACTCACCGAAGGAATATTAACTAGCCATTGTGTTTGAACAGGAACCATCCTTGATGACCTCAGCAGCAAGAAGTGCATCCCCAGAGACAGCTGCCCCTGTACATTTCAAGGCAAAGTCTACTCATCTGGAGGAACTTACTCCACTCCCTGCCAGAACTGGTACTGTTGTGGTCATGATTGCACAAACAAGGCAGAAGTATTTATTTCAAAACATTGATGAATGGCATTCTGTATTTCCTCCTTTTTTTATTTTTTTAATATTTTCCTGTCATTTCTCTTAAATAACAATTCAAAACCTTGCTCTGAATTTCCAGTGTAGGAAAACTTGGAGGTATTCCTCAACCACACATAGTTATTATCCGCCTTCACTTGAAACTGCTTGTGAAAACTGAGCTCAAGGTTTCAGAATGTAGAAAAATGAGACTCTCTACTGATTAATTCAGAGACTTTGGCCACTAGTGTGAGGTGAGAAGTCACACCATGTTAAAAACTGGCACTTCCAACAACATCTGGACCTCCACAAGACTGTTTAAAGGCCAGATCTCAGAAGTCCTGATCCTTGAGAATTATTTGATTTAGAAAAAAACCTGTCAGCTTGAACCCATCTCCATTCTCTACTGGTGAAAGGTGATAACATCCTAGGTTACTCTCAAAACAGTTTTACTTCTTAGTTTGTATGTGTTATCTGGGCTCCTGCAACACAACGTCATTTTCTAACCATCAATTATAGTTTTGCTATAGGGAGGAATGAAATGTGGTATGGTGCATGGCCAAACATTCTGCAAGCCCCTTTGGATTATCCTGCATTTTGAGAAAATGCTCCTCAAATCCCGAAAATTTTGAGTAATTGAACTTAGTGGGCTTTGTGTGGCTTCCATCTTGCCACAACCTCCTTTAGTCCCCTCAAAGCCCAAGCCTATATGGCTGGACTGTTTTCTTCTTGTGTGTACAGGTGTGAGAATTGCTCATTATCTGAGGCCCTCCACAATTAGCTGCTAAAACATCCCATCAGTGATTTGCTGAACAGTTGCATCAGCAGCACAAGATGTTGCAAGATCCTTCTTGAAGGGGTTCTTTCTTCTTTAAAAAGTCAAGTAAACAATTTAGGCCCAGAAACCATCTCTTGGTTTCCCATCTCAGTGTGTCTCTGAGGGAGCCAGCCAAAAGCCCAGCGCAGTTAACTCTCTCACTGATAGGAATTCAACCCTCACACTTTAAGGGCCTAATATAAAGGCTTCCACCCACAGGGGTTGAATAAGAATCCAAGATAATGACCTTAAAACACAAAGAGGCCACATTTGTGCAGATTAAAATGGTGTGTCACTTTGCTCCCTTGAAGCTGTGTTTATTCTAAGGGCTGCTTTTTGGGTTTTGCACAGTACTTGCAAAGGAGGCCACTGGAGCTGTATCTCTCTGCCCTGCTCTGGAAGTTGCCACATAGATGGAGGATTCCATATAACAACATTCGATAATAAGAGGTTCAATTTTCATGGCAACTGTCATTATGTCTTAGCTAAGGTACGAGCAATTTCTCTTTTCATTCCTAAATCTCCTGGGTAGCATGAGGCTTAAAACTGTGCTGAAGCTTTATATGACTTAATTTAATTAAATGGAACCAATCCAGCAAAGCACTTCAACACTGAGCAACATGCTCAGTCCTAAACCCCATAAATTTCTGAATTTGCAATGGATTGCAAGTCAGTTGCTGATGCTTAGCTTCAAAGCTTTGCAACTTCAACATACTTGTACCTTTTTTTTAAAATTAAATAATTTTCTTAATGGATGTATTAGTGTTGATTCAAGCATTTTTTGAAGCTTTCTTCATGTGTGACTGTCAAAAGAAAGTGGATGAACCAAAATTTCTTCAAAAAAATTGAATTATCTGTGAATGCCTGCAAATGAGATCCACACAAGCTGATAGCAAGGAAAAGGAGTGCAAAGGAAAGTTAGTGAAATTATTGATTTTGGCAATAAATAGATTGCAGTTAGATATCAAATACCCCAGTTCTTTCATTACTCCTTCTTAGCCTTTCAGTGACACGTTTTTCTCTTCAAGCTCCCAGCCTGTAACATGCTAACAATGTCTGCACATACCTTTCTCATGTTTTCTCAGAACACCGATGACACAGTTGTGGTGATTGGGGAGATCATTCAGTGTGGGACTTCAAGGACAATGACTTGCCTAAAGAATGTATTGGTCACACTAGGAAGAACTGTGAGTAACTGTCTTTAATTAGCAATACATAGGAGATCACTTCTGTTTTCCTTACATTGTTTGTATGGTGTCTGGACACTGAGTTACTGATCCCAGAGGTGATGAGGTTTTGAAGACACCACTTCTCAGGGCTTACTAAAGCTTGTCAGGTTGCTTTTGTCTGTCTCACATCATAGGCATTCACTACCGTGGCCTTTTTTCCTTTTCCCTGCAGACTATAAAAATATGTTCCTGTGGAAATATCTACATGAACAATTTCATTGTGAAGCTGCCTGTAAGAAAAGGTAAATCCCTTTCTTCACATCTTCCACAGAATAGCCTACATCTTTTGCAGAAGGATTCCTGCTCCTTTCTCTTTCCTTTGAGTAGGAAAGAACATGATCCTACTCACTGTTAGGTGGATACTAGGTCTGGGATTCCCTGGGAATCTCTGTGTTACTGCATGCACTGGCAAATGGAAGTTCCTGTTTACTCAGCTTTGTAAAGATTTGCAAGAGCATACAATATGTTTTCCTCTTTCTTCTTTAGATGGCATCACCATCTTCAGACAATCTACATTTTTCATCAAAATCATGAGCTCAGCTGGAGTGCAGATCAGAGTGCAAATGAAACCTGTAATGCAGCTCTCCATAACAGTCGATCACTCCTTTCAGAATCGCACATCTGGTAGGACACATAAGGCTAAACCCTTCAATGTGCTAGAGAAAATCTCTGTGATGTTTAGTGTGTGCAAATCTTATAGACTCCATCTGTTTAAACAGGCCTTCATCAGAGCCTTGTGAAGTGCAGACTATGTTCTTGTTTTTGCCACTAATCTCCTGTTTACACCATTTAAGATTTTTGTGCTTCTGTTTCCAGTCTGTGTAATAGGATTACATCCTGTCTCTCTGACTCATTTTGTTTTTCTTCTGCCATTTCCTTTATTTATAAGCCTTTGGGGAAAATACTCTCTGTCTGCCAGTGTTTACTGAAGCATCCTTGTACTATCACTAAATGCCTCTGTAATGCAGAAAAATAATAAATACACTCTAAACACAGGGTCCTATCAGATTTGTGGGAAGATCAGGAAGTCTCTGAGGGAAAATGGATTTGTCTCAGGCGAGGTCCATTACAGAGCTAAGAGTGTTTATCTAGAAGCCATTCCTTTTTCATGCATCTATTGATTTCTTCTTTTCTTTTGCCTTTTTTTTTGCCTCCCACGCAAGGTCTTTGTGGCAATTTCAATAACATCCAGACTGATGACTTCAGAACAGTCACTGGAGCAGTGGAAGATTCAGCTTCTGCTTTTGGTAACTCATGGAAAACTAGAGCCAGCTGTTTTGATGTTGAGGACAGCTTTGAAGATCCTTGTTCAAACAGTGTGGATAAAGGTACCAGGTTTTTCATCGTTGGCTTATCAGCGCGAAATAATTTTCACATGATGGATAATCAAAAAAGCTTTAGAAATCTCATAAACATCAAAACCCTCTACCTTTGAGGCTATAACTAGAGAAAAAATATTGTGTTTTGATGGTCTTTAAGAGGATAGCTTTGCTTTCAAAACAAAAACACAGCACTACTGGTGAAAGAGCCAACACATTCGCTGATGACTTGAAAAGCACCTACAGCATAAATGACAGCAATTTAGGCTTAAGGCAGAGCACCACTGGTTGCCAACATTTGGGAAGTTCTTCATCCAGTCTAGGTTGTTACAGCTGTCCTGAAGTCCAGAGAAGGAAGTTGTCAACAGTGCTGAGTTAAGCAAGCATTGCACTGTACTAGGTGTCCTGTCTGATTTTTCACTCTGACTGGATTGGATATATGTGTTATTTGGACTGACCTCTTCTAAGTACTGACACATATAATTAAAGCTGCAGCTCACAGCCACACAACTCACTGATTATTACATGCTTTTGCTTGACTATAAGGAATTATCTGGCTGTAAAGAATTAAGAAAGTTTGATGAAAAACAGTGAAAATGGGGACGTTCTGTATATGTTCTGCAAATCCAGCTGCAGTAATAATGTTAATACTTAGAAGGGGAAACCTCTCTTTTAGGAAAACGGCTGGTCATCCATCCAACGATGCTTATCCCTTTGATAAGTTAATGACCTGTATTTCCATCCAGTGTTATCTAAATACTTCAGGACATTCTAGTTCAATGTGATACCTGATAAGAATATTGAGTCAGACAGTAATGTGGTTTAAGTGACTATGGACAATGATATTTTTTCCCACTTCAGAAAAGTTTGCCCAGCACTGGTGCACTCTTCTGTCCAATACAAGCAGTGTGTTTGCTGCCTGCCATTCTGTTGTAGACCCTTCTGTGTACATCAAGGTAAGGTACTGCTCCAAATGGGTGTTTTAATCTAGTCCAGAGACTGGCCTAGGGGAGTGAAATAGGTTACAGTAGTGACTGGTCACAAAGAAGTACACTGATGCTAATTAGAAAAATTAAAGAATAAGAGTTTGTGCAAGATGGGCCTTTTTGGCTACAGCCCCATAAATACTTGATAGGCATGACTGGCTTTTGTTGCGTGATCCAGAAACAAAATGAAAAAAATTAGTTCAAGATTTCAAAGTTTCAAAGAGTTCACTCTTTGACTAGCAGAATCAGTCTTTCTGAGTGGAACTGAATTGAGAGTTTTACCAGCCCCATGGATTTCCTCTGACTTGGTTCAAAGTTCACATCAAGGGAGAGAATATGAATTTACATTGTTTATATCTCTTTTACTACCTTTGAATCTTGCTAGTCTCCTTGTGTTTTGAATGCATGAAGATGCACATATGTTCTCTTGGTGTAAAGCTCTATAATGCTGCCGAGAAAGCTGTCTGAGCTACAGAGTTGCCACATTTATGTAGATGGTAAAGAAGTTCCTGCAAAACCATAGAAAGTTCATGCAGGGTGTGGGTGTGTGTGTATGTGTGCGTAAAACAACTTACTGAGAAAAACCTGACCCTGAAATTTTGCCTAGAATGTAACATGTCTTCAAGTATCTTTACAAATACGGCTTATGTTTTACCTGTCCCAGAAGAAAATATATATACTTCAGAATTAACGTAAGCTATAAATAAAACAGGATTTTGCAATTTTCAGTTAAGAAGAAGTAATAACCAGTTTCCTACAGATATTTCTGTTACTCCTACTGATATCATCAGATTTTAAACCATGATTTGTGAAATCTTTTCCACAACATCAGTAATGGCAGGATAAGTCACTGTCTATCCACTATGATTCTACTGCTCTATCTGACTAGCTGTATTTGTGTTCTTTTGTACAGACCACACTGTTAAAAGAACTTGAGCTTTAAACTCCAGCTAGACTTACATAACTAGTTCTTAAAATGTCATTACATATGACTGACTCTCTACAAGCCATCTTCTGTCATGCACCTGTCATGTCATCGGGTGCATCTCAGCTGCTTACCAGATAGGTACACAAAGTGCCAGTCATCACTGTGCAATATTTTCAGATTATATATTTTGACAGGTCCTAGATTGTACATCCTCATAGGAGGCTAGTAAAGACATTTCTTAGTGTTTTAAGGAACTCTAGGTGCCTCTAACTTTTTTAATATTCATCTGTTAATGAGAGTTAGACATAATTTCATTGCAGTTTCTGTAACTGATTTGCTGTTTCTCATGTTTGCATAGTATTTCATTAGTATACATTTTCTCTCAAAGATATTAAGTTTCATAGTAATAATACTTTTAAAAAATATATTGGTTGACTGCTTTTTTAATTGCTACATGTTTTGCTGTTTCTTCTATGAGCTAGACATAATAATACCCATTATTGTCCTTTTCTGTCCTTTAGAAATGCATGTATGACACCTGTAATGCTGAGAAGAGTGAAGTTGCACTGTGCAGTGTGCTCTCTACTTACTCCAGAGACTGTGCTTCAGCAGGCGTGTCCCTGCAGGGCTGGAGGCAGGGTGTCTGTGGTATGTGAACTGAAATTCCTTGGGCAGGGATATGGGGGGATATAGGGGAACAGCCCCATTTGTGGCACTCAGTGTCTTTTGTCTTTAGTCATCAAGTTAGAGAGCCTTTCAAAAACAGAATAAGTATTTATTCTATAAAATTCAGTTTGTGACTGCTTCATGCTCTTACAATGCATGTTCCTTTTGTAAATCTTAGGTGAATTCAATAGTCAGATAAGCAAAATAGTATAAGGCATATTACTCAAATTAAACAGAAACAGGGTTAGTTTAATTTAGGTTTAGTTAGCAATTAAGTTAATTTTGAAGACATGGGCTTCTCCATGTATTTTAATTCCAATACCTTTTTGCTTTACATTCAGTCCTCTTGTCCCAGACAATACAAATGACATAACTCATTAACTACATTTTTCCACATTACAGTAAAATAGCAATTTTTTTAAAAAAATATATATTGGTGATATTTGAGAATGTGAAAATCTTTAGAGGCATTTTCAGCTCAGAATTACCTAAAAAATGAACAAATGTTTCTTGGACATACACATGGTCACCAAATCCTGAGTTCAGAGTCCATATATGTATGTACCTTCCTTTGGGCACTGTCAAAGGAAGATACATACATATATGAACTCTGAATTTATTACAAGATGGCATAAAATCTGAAAATAAAACTCACTGTCTTGGATTCTGAATTTTGCTTCAATATTCCCAGGTTGTCATTGATGGTCAGACAGGTCAAGTGAGATTTGCCTCTGTCGACATGAAAATAGATGTACGGGGTTCTTGACTAATTGCACATCTGAATAGACAACATAACAATGATCATGTTTATGGAGCTTGATGCAGCTATGATCTATTTAATTGCCTGACTTAGGAGCCAGCTGGGATACTTAATAGAAGCAAACAATGTAACTGGTGTGACGCTTTGCCAGAGGCATTTAAGACTGTGATAAGAACAATTTCACAAACCTGTGCTGAAATAATTCAAAGGAACACAGTGTAGTCCACAGTAAATTGTCCTAGGATCCTGCAGAGTTATGCACTAGACACAGACACACTGTTTATCAAAAGCTTTGTTCCCAACATAGAATTACTGACATTTTTAATGGCAAATCAAGACTGGTTTGCAGCATGGGTTTGGCTGAAATCTGTGTTCTTAAGGCACAGTAGGTAATACTACCTCAAACAGTGCACTAACCTTGAGAAAAAATGCTCATGTTTTAATCAGAACAATCATTTTAGGCCTTATTTAAGAAGAAATAATCTTTTGGGAACACGGCTGTGATAAGAGTATGGTTGTTTATGACTCACTGTTCATGAATAAAAGACTAAATGAGCCACCACCTTCACTCTGTGTTCTGTCCCATTGTGGGGGTTGGAAAAACTGTTCCAGCTCCTGAAGCTGCATCCACTCTGCCAAGCTGCAGGCAGCATCCATGGCAGGTTGCATCCCAGGCAGATGTCTGCACTGCAGTCAGCAGAGTGTGTGAAACAAGCAAGTCCTGCTGGTTAAACCCTGTGCATGCCTGCTACACTCTCTTTAGCAGAGGCATGAGCCATTACTGGAGCTGCTGGTTGCCCAGCAGATCACTGGGGTGAGCAGTCTTGGCACTGCTTTTCTAGTGCTCCCTGTGCAAGCTAGCTTGAAGGTATCTCTGGTATGCTCATGTTCTATGCACTCATGCCTCCAGTTGTGATTTGTCATCTTAGATGCGTGTCATTCCTGTGACCATGAGCACTACAGTCAAATAACCCTTCTCTTACCAGTCTCACTGTATCAAAAGCGATCTTATTCCTCTATGAAAATTTTAAGGGAGAAAGTAGGCACGTTATTTTATTGTATTATTAGCTAACAATTGAGACAGATATAAATTCATATTCAACATCTTTATTAATATCTTTTTTACTTGACGTATTTTGACTTACAAATACGACTTGCTGTAAATTCAAAGAATAAAAAGTAGGAGAATATGCCTTGCCTGACTTACACAGGGGATATTGTGTTTGCGCCAGCTAGGACCAGAAAATCAAATAGTTTATGGTGGTAGGGTGCTGGTTTTGAATGTGTATACAAGCCAAGCACACTAACTAATCTAAAAAAGTGTGCCATGGTCATGGACTGGAAAAACATACAGAGCTTTATTTAAGCATGGAACCTATTGCTGATAAGTTATTAGCATTGTTGCAAAGCTGATTAGCACAGGTGCCCATGATCAACACCCCTGTACCTTCTAGTGCATCTGTGTGTATCTGAAAAACAGCTGCAGGGTTAAACCTGCAGAATTAGAAAGAGGCCCAAGATTACTAGATCTCCAGTTCTCACCAAATTTCAAAGATATCTGGATGCCATACTTTCTTGCAGCCTTAACCTAGGTGATGTTTCCTTACAAAATTTATTGTCATCCCTATGAGTCAGTACTGCAGATTCTATGGCAGACCTTTGATGGTGTTGTATACTGTCAGCCTGTGAAAATGAACCAGCTTTTTACTGTCTTACAGGGTTAGTTAACTCTTTAGATTGTTATTTATCTATTGAGTTCACCCAGAAATCTTAGAAACTGTTGTTTCTCATTTCCCCAGAGGATGACAACAAGAGTTTTCCTAAAGACATCTGTGAGAACTGAAACATCCTTTTCTTGGTAGCATCAATCGATTGGCAGAGTTCCTTGTCACTGCCATTTAATGTCAAAATTTCTCTCTTACAAAATAGGGTCATTTCTTAAGTTATCCCCAGCCAAAGAAATCATTAGTAAAAGTCAGAAAAAAAATTTTAACAAGTCAGACGTTACTGGTTTCAGGTTTTGGCATAAGATAGAAATGTAAATTGTGGAAATTACAAAAATATACACCCTGCTGAGTATTTCAGTGTCATATAGTTTAGGCTATGCTAATAGATTCTCCCAGAATCCTGGGAGACGAGGTCTGGTGATTTGATAAAAGCATGTTTATGGCTACCAGCATGCAGAAAGGCATGCTAAAGTCATGAGAGATGATTGCACAAAGAAGGCCATACATCCCTTTTATTTCTCTTGCAAAGATCCCTCTGAGGAGTGTCCTGAGACTATGGTTTATAACTATAGTGTGAAGTACTGTAACCAGTCCTGCCGCTCGCTGGATGAGCCCGACCCGCTGTGCAAGGTCCGGATCGCGCCCATGGAGGGCTGTGCTTGCCCCGAAGGCACCTACCTCAACGACGAGGAGCAATGTGTGCCTCCAGATGACTGCCCCTGCTACTATAAAGGCAAGATTGTTCAGCCTGGCAACTCCTTCCAAGAGGATAAACTCATGTGGTGAGTTTCTCCGATGATGCAAAGGCTGCTCTGTGCCTGGGGACATCGGGGCTCATGGGGGAAGAAGTCTCTGCGCCAATCCATAATGGCATCATTTTACAGTTAGGAATAATGGCAAATTTTTCCTAGATTGTATCTTCCCCTGGCAGGAAGTGCAGCCACAGCAAATGTTAAAATCCCATATTCATGCTAGCAAACAAGAACCTGAAAATATGTTTAGTAGAACAATATTTGTAATCTATCTCTTGCAGAGTTCATTGTTGTGTAAAAAATATCCAAAAACAGTGGGAGCAAGTTTTCTAGAAGACAGAAGGCTTGGAGGAGTTTCAGGCTTTGAAATGAAAAAGCAAAGTGAAAACCACCACACCATCCTGCAGACTATTTAAAAAATAAAAATGGTCCATGAAAAAAAAAAAAAACCAATTATCAGTTTTTAAACTTTTTTTTTTTAGACAAAAGAGAGAGAAACTGGGGGTGGGGGGGGATAATAAAAATAATGTAATTAATTTGCATCTGCATTGAAAAAATTGTCATTTTTCTCATTTTCAACTACCTTAGGGCATCAATGGAAACAACCACCAGGGGAAGGCTTCTTTATTATCTTTAGATGTTTACATGTTCTCTCTCTAGCTGTCTTCCAACTGAGGATTCCACACTATTTTGCAATCACATATTCATTTAGTAATTTAAGAGATCTCTTATTTAAGAAAGTATTAGTCTTATCTCATGGAGTAGAAAATGGATGCTTAGGAAAAATTTGATTTAGGGAAAACACACAATAAACCAGTGCCAGATGAAGGAAGAGTATTTTAAGAGCTGGGTCTTTTAATCTTCCTTCTGGGGATGGTAATGCATGTCTGTGAAACTGATAGCTGTAACAAATATTCATTTTGATAGGAATTTGTTATTCATGTGACAAGTGAAGCTTTGCAGTGCCTTTCTCCCTGGTGAGGGAGAAAAGTGCAAAGAGCTGATGTGTTTTGTTTTATGGAATCTCTTTAGCAAATGCATTCAAGGAAGATTAGACTGCATTGGAGAAACTGTCTTGGTGAAAGGTGAGATTTTGTTAAATAATGTCAGTATGGTGTCAGCCAGTATTTATAATGTTTTTCTGTGTTATCTCTCACTTTCTGTAACATTTTAGTATTCTGCACATTTTTCCATTCTCCCTGAAATGTGTTAGTTATTGATAACATTTGTCTTTGTAAAATGTCACCAGACTTACTAGACTCTTTAGATGATGAGGATATTTCCCAAAGCTTAGAAGTTATCTGCCTTCTTCTCCCTTCACTGTTATTGGGCAGAAGCAAAACTGTTACAAACTTTAAATGATAGACACCTGCTGCCCTCTGAAATCCTCTGTCTGGTTTTGCAATTACTGATGGCATCCTTATTGCTCTAAATTACTTCCTGAAATGTTTTCTCCTACTGCAGATTGCCCAGCTCCTATGTATTACTTCAACTGCAGCTCTGCAGGTCCTGGAGCAACTGGATCAGAGTGTCAGAAAAGCTGCAAGACGCAGGACATGCACTGTGTAAGGAGCTCACCTCCCAGCAGGACTGTGCACGTAGGATTGTCCTTACCAAGCACCGATGGGAACATGCCATGCTGGGCACACACCAATGCTTCACTGATAACACAGCAGCTGTAGCTAACAACCTACCTGTGATGTTTGTAGCACGATTTCCACTAGCTTGCAATTAAGGAGATTTTTTAAAAAGCCAAAACTTTGGCATCCAGAGCTAGCACATCTCTGCTGGTTCCCTGTTCTTGCCGTGCACTAACAAGTTGTCTTCTCCCATATCTTCTAACGTGCAGTATGTCACAGAATGTGTTTCTGGCTGCATGTGTCCTGATGGACTGGTATTGGATGGCAGTGGAGGATGTATTCCCAAAGATCAGTGCCCATGTGTTCATGGAGGACACTTCTATAAACCTGGGGAAACCATCAAAGTGGACTGCAACACGTGGTACGTTATCCCAGGGAGCCTTGCTTTACAGCAAAGTTTGTCAGAACTGCCAGACCATAGTGCACCCATGGGAGAGGGTGTGCTTTGAAGCCTTCCTCTTCATCATGAGAGCCATTGGGCTACTAGTAAAAATAAAAGGGGAAGTATTTCCCTGCATCATGCACTACTGAGCCTGCACTTGGAGAGAACAAGCACCAATATCTTCTGTTAAACGATTTCCATCCTTTTCTGTTTCCCCACCAGCTTCAGAAACATCAGCCTTACTCTGGCTGGTGTGTGGTTGCTTATTCAATAAGGGGGAATTGAGTTTGTGTGTGTTGGGCACAGCTGAACCCTGGAAAATGATTGAATTTAGTCAAAGAAGAATTGCAATGGTCCTCCCTTGAGACTTGCAGCGCTTCCAGATCCATAGTTCTCAAGATAAACTAATACTCTAGTTACTCAAATTTCTGGTGCCATAGATTTCACTGTTATTACTGATCATGGTGGGTAAAATGCTTTCAATCTTTATCCATTATTTAGCAAGGATGAGACTGTATAGTTCTGCCAAATGGATGCACAGAAAATGAGAGCTAGAAACACTTTGGTCTGATCACCATTGGTACAGGCAGCCAAGTTTAACCTGTGAAGTCAAAACCTGATAAGCTGTTGTTGGTATCACAGAGTCAGTAAGAAGTTTTATTGCAGTGAGGGCTTAGTTTTCTCATGAGAAGAGGACACACATGGGAAAGAAAATGCAGTCGCTGCATCACAGCTATAACAACTAAATATTCTGTCTACAGTCCTCCTGAACTAGAAGCGAGGTATGTCAAGGTGTGGTGGGTTGACTTTGGCAGGACATTAGGTGGCCACCTAACTGCTCTATCACCACCCTCCTCAGCAGGACAGGGTTGGGGAGAAAATAAGATGGTCATGGGTCAAAATAAAGCAAAAGCAAAGGCTGTATGCAGAAGAAAAGGCAAACAAAATATTTATCCCCTAGTCCCCACTAGCAGGTGATGTCCAGCCCACTTACAAAGGTGTAGGGCTTCAGAAAACAAACATCATAACATACACCACTCTGTTCCCACCCCAATCTCCCATTCTCTTAGCTTTTATTGCTGAGCAGACATCACATGGTTTGGAATATCCGTTTGGCCAGCTTGGGACAGCTGTCCTGTCTCTGTCCCCTCCCGAACCCTTATCCATGCCCCAGCCTACTGCTGAGGGGGAGAATGCACAGCACTGATGCTCTGGGAGTGCTGCTCAGCACTAGCCAATACATTCAGGTGTTACCAACACCTTTGTAGCTGACAATGCAAAGCACAGCTCTGTGAGGGCTGCTGAGGGAAAAAAATCCTCTCCATCTCAGCCAGACCCAAGGACAGACAGAGATAATATTTGTTCACACCACTGTAACAGAACTGCAACATGATCCTTCACAGATTAAAATTCAGAAATGGTTGAAATATTCAGTTCTTCACCCTGAATTTTTCTTTTAAAGCCCCACCATCTGCTGCCAGGAGTCAATTATTAAAAATATATTTTAAGGAAATAATAGAATAAACGTTTATGGGTAGCAAACATGAACTTTCTGATTGATATGGCATCTCATAGCATGATCTTAGAACAGTTGAGAGTGCACTGCAAACAACTAACCTTTTAATTATTCTGCCCTTGTTTGAGGTTAAGGAAAGCCCATGTTTCATGCAAACACTGTTATTCTTTGCATTTTGCCTCCCAGCACCTGCAACAAAAGGCAGTGGAACTGCACGGACAATCCCTGCAAGGGAACCTGCACTGTGTATGGAAATGGGCATTACATGAGCTTTGATGGGGAGAAGTTTGATTTCCTGGGAGACTGTGACTATATCCTAGCTCAGGTATCAATTTATTTTCAATTTCCCATCCATATGCTTTTTACACCCCACAGTGTAGGCTTCAGTCTGGGTAATTAAAAGGCACTCCCATACAAAATAGCCAAACTAATGAGCAGAGCCTACTCCCTTCCTGTTGCATCTAGAGCTGATAGAGGGAGATTTTCCAAATTAAACAAAGCAAATTGACTCAGAAGTGACACAAGAGGGCACTGTGTGATCCCAAATGATTAACTACTTGGTTGGACTGCCCTTTCCTGAAGGCATTCCAGCATTTTCAAGGAAAAGGAAAACGTGGTGTTGAAAAGTGTTCCCATCAGTCATGCAAGACTGACATTATTTTTGTTGTGATGGAAGCACACAGAGGGTAACAGGTGAACCTCATATATAATAATTGAATGCAATGAGACAGCACTCAGTGAGACATTTTGTCATCCCCAAATTACAGTTGGTTTTGCTAATTTTAAGAAAATATATTTTTAGACCTTTTTGGACTGTTGCTATGACAAGTTCGTTTCCCCCCTTAGTTTTTCTTTTTGAAAATCCTGGTCAAAAATGCATCTGCCACCAGGTAATTTTCCACCAGATACTTCCAAAATTCTATAGTTTTAGTGAATAAACAAGTCAGATCAGAGTGTCATTCATTTAGAGCTCCTAAAAATGCTTATAACTGGTCTAGTTGCCTGACAAGATCTAATAGAATGTCATCTGTTTTTCTAAGGATTTTTGCCCTAATAACATGGATGCTGGCACCTTCCGGATTGTGATTCAGAACAACGCCTGTGGGAAGTCACGCTCCATCTGCTCCCTAAAGATCACACTGATTTTTGAGGTTTGTCTAGAACTAGTTATAACCAAGGAGCTGTAGTCTTGATTTTGTAGTAATTACTGTATCATTCTCTTATATTCCACCTCAGTTGCTGCTAGAAGTACCTATGCAAGTTAAGGCAGGGGAGTTGGGAAAGGCGTAGGTATTTGATGCTAACAGGGATTGAACATTTCTGTGCATGAGGGGAAAATTGCAAGGAGTCAACAACATTCTATGAATGTGCATCTGTGTGTGTGTGTGTGTGTGTGTGTGTTTTCATTTGTGACAGTAGGCTCTGTGCATCTGTGGCTGTGGCTCACCTATCGACCAAGACAGAGTGTGAAGATAACAGAAAAATAAGACAAAGAAGGAGAGACAGAGTGCCAGTGCTGTTGCACTAAGTTTTCTATTTGTTTTCCTTCCATGCAATGTATCTGTTCCTCTGTAGAACAGTGAAATAAGGCTTTTGGAAGGAAGAATTCAGGAGATAGCCACTGATCCAGGAGCTGAGAAAAATTACAAAGTGGACCTCAGAGGAGGTTATATTGTAATTGAAACAAATCAAGGGATGAACTTCATGTGGGACCAAAAGACTACTGTTGTTGTTCACGTGGCACCCTCTTTCCAGGTAAGTAGGGGATGGACTGGGAGTTATGATTTCAGAGTCAGAGTTATGCATCCAGAACTGGAGCCCCAGTTTTCCAGAGCCAGGGAAAAAAAGGCTTGGAAAAAGTTTGGTTTAGTGGACAAGAAGAAACAGCAAGTGGGACACATCTTGTGTTTTATTGCACTGTTCAGTCAGTATAAAATACTCCAGAATATTTGGGGCAAGAAGTATTGATAACACATTGGGAGTGTTATGTCACTTGAAGTTCAGCTTTTTCTCAGCCATTTTTTGCTTTCTGTTTACAAACTTGCACCTGTTTTGCCTTTACAGGCTCTATAAATTATTTCTGTTTAAGAGTAGGCTGCACTCAAAATAACAGAAAACATTAACTGTGCCTACACACGTTACACAGGGAAAAGTCTGTGGTCTTTGTGGGGACTTTGATGGCCGCTCAAGGAATGACTTCACAACCAGAGGGCAGTCCATGGAGATGAGCATCCAGGAGTTTGGAAACAGCTGGAAAATAACAAGCACCTGCTCAAATATAAACATGACAGACCTGTGTGCAGATCAGCCTTTCAAGTCTGCCCTGGGACAGAAGCACTGCAGCATCATTAAGAGTAACATCTTTGAAGCCTGTCACAGCAAGGTAATCCTGTTCTCTCATGCTCAATGGTTTCACACTAGATATTTGTCGCTGTTTTGCAGCACATTTGCAGCATACTTTTAGTAGTGAAGCTAGTACACAGTAGTACTCGGCTACTTCTCTCAAAACCTCACTTCACAGCTGTGCCAGTTAAAGCCTGGTGCACAGTATTTGAGGAAGCAGCAGCGCCTGTTTTGAACACCTGAAGATAAAGAGGACGATAGTTGGCCACCAAAAGTAGAAAGTTAGGTATCTGTAAAACGTACAGATAAGTTAGTCTAGGACTGTTTGTGTGGTGATCCTTGGGAAGTTCATTCAAGTTATCTAAAGAGACTAATTATTTGGTTTATTTGAGTCACAAATTTAATTAAACAGAAATAAGGCTACTCTTTTTAATTAGAATATCTATACAAAGTTTCAGTGCAGTTCAATAAAAAAAATTTAAAAACAAACTTGGCTTAATTTCCATAGTGAGTTCATATTGGCAACAGTTAAAAAACAAGAGACATGAAGTTTAGTGGAAATAGGGTTTTCTTTCATACTCAATCACTGTCTCTCAGTTGAAGAGTGCACACTGTGTAGTTGTGCTAAGCCAAAACAGGTAGTTCAGTCCTGCAGAAATCACACTGGGAAGGCATTTTAAGTGTAACTGGCAGCATTACACGTATGAGAATAGGAAGATTTAGAGTCCAATTCTACCAGGCAGGTGAAAATAGAAAACTACCTGTTGTGAAATATCATGGCTCCTCATGACAATCCCAGTCTGTCACAAACCATGTACATGACAGAAATTCAGAACCCTTTCCCTCATTAAAACAAAGTGTAGCAGACACAGCTGTGGTGACACCTCTGTTGATGTTTTGACAGGTGAACCCAATTCCATATTATGAATCTTGTGTGTCTGATTTCTGTGGCTGTGACAGTGTGGGAGACTGTGAGTGCTTTTGTACCTCAGTCGCTGCTTACTCGAGGAGCTGCAGCAGAGCTGGTGTCTGCATCAACTGGAGAACCCCTGCCATTTGCCGTGAGTACTGCAGGGAAGCGCACACAGAAAGCAGTGCCCCTGGTGCTCAGGCACACGGGATACAGGAGAGCAGAACACCTACATTGTTATGCACGTGTGACTGAGCAAGCTGTTTTTATCACATTTACCTTATTAAAATCTTTTAAACAAGATTTTAAAAATAGTCCCTGCCCAGTATCTGAGACCTAAGTGTTTTTTATTCTTCGGTTCCAGCTGTGTTCTGTGATTATTACAACCCACCTGACAAACATGAGTGGTTCTATAAACCCTGTGGAGCCCCTTGTCTAAGGACCTGCAGAAACCCACAAGGGAAATGTGGGAACTTGCTGTACAGTTTAGAAGGTAATTCTTCCTTGACTTTAATGCAGTTTATGGGAGTCACAGCTACTAGTCTGGTTTTAAATGTCTGAAGCACCAAGGTGACTGAAAGATTATCCATCTGTCCCGGAAGCTCATTGACCATGCCTTGCTAATTCACTGTGTGATGGTGCCATTCATAGCATCATTTGCCTGCTGCTTTTAAATATATGAAGAGATAAAATACCATTCAATATAAATTTCTATAGAATAATTACCTGTTGACAAATGCAGTAAATTAAAACTTTGGGGAGAGAGGTAAAAAGAGGACTTGGTAAAATAATTGGTAGTGAAAAGAACATTCATACTGGAATCACTTTCATTTGGGGATCAAATCTATATTTGGTAGATATTTATGTGCTTTCCTGTGCCTGTGTAACTCAGAATAAGAATACTTTGTTTAATTTTCCAGGCTGTTACCCAGAGTGTAGTCCTGACAAGCCGTATTTTGATGAGGAGAGCAGAGAGTGTGTCTCCCTCCTCAACTGCACTTCATGGTAAGTCAGTTGATGGTGAGAAAGGTAGAATAGGACTAAAAAGGACAAACTAGGACATGTTCTGGTAATGTTTATAGGCAGTGGCAATTACCATTAAATCCAGGAGTAGGTTTTCTGTAAAAGTAGTACAGTTGCAGACATTGCTATTCCATATATGAATTCATTTCAATAAAACAATTCTTTTTTACTCTTTCTCTTCAGCGATCCTGAAGAGAAACTATGCACTGAAGACTCCAAAGGTAACTTTTCACCCTCACCATGCATTGAGTGATAGCAGGAATGCAACAACCCAACATCACATATTACATGTTACCAAACATATTGGCAATAGGAGGCCAGACAGGTAGTTTAGTATTAGGGTGCAAAGCTGCACAGATATACTTTAATTGGCAAAATGCAGCCTTTGACCTCAAGAATTGTGTAAAGGAGGAGACAGGTGTGATGTGTAGGATTCATCTTGCACAGATTAATACTGCTTTTCCACTTTTCCACTTCCTTGGTAGTCAGTGAAGACAGACTGTAGTCTGTAGCAGGCCATTCATGGTACCTTTTCTAATAAGTACTTTTAGAACAGGGCAAATCTTGTGGAAGTGCTGACCATTTATTTAATAAAATAAACTAAGACAGCTTATTAGATACGTGTTTGTGTGCCTAAAGGACACATTTGGTTAAGGTACAGTATCAGTTCATTCCCATATCTGGGAGAAAGCACATCCCAAAACACAGGGTGAGCCAGTAGATAAGACATTTGCAGTTTAGCTGATTTTGTTAGAGTAATAGACATACTTCCTTTGGTTCTTACATGTACAGTCTCCAAAATCTGGAGAACTTCTCTTATATTTAAATGCAATTGTGTACCACTGCATGCTCCTCATTTGTGGATGGAAATGGCTGTGCAACACCTCCTGAGCCAGTGTTCTGTCACTCAGAAAGGCAATAATCCCAGTCACATTCCCTGCCCAGAGAGTGTTCTCCTGTGCTCCAATGCTGAGTTAGGCCAGTATCAGTTCTCATGCTTTTACCTACCAGTAATTCCTCCATGCAAGCTGACTCCAAGAAACATCAGGAACCAGAAAAATCCAACACACTTTAAATAAATAAGATAGACTCACAGTGCAGCTTCTCAAATAGCAACTAAGAAAGTTTCTTAGCCAGGTAATTCATGTTTGATGTTGTGACCTTCAGAAGGGTAAATGCAGAGTTTGGTTTGCTTTTTACTTGTATTTATATTGCAAGTGTCCATCAAATGTTGCCATGACATTTTCTCTTTTGGCGCCTCAGTTTGCCTGTGCTGCTACAATGGGAAGACCTACACCTTAAATGAAACTGTGTACAGCCACGTGTCTGGGACCAGGTGTGGTGAAGCTGTCTGTGGCCCTAATGGACAGATCATTAAAACCCTTACCCACTGCAGAACTGCAACTACACCAGCACAAGGTACCAGATTAATAAGGGACTTGGTGGTGATTCTGTGGAAGTCCACAATGGTAATAAGATTTATCCATCCTGGAAAAAGATTCCTACAGCATGTCTAGGATAACAACACTATTTAACACTTTTCAAGTTTCAAAACGGAGGGATCAGAGCTTGTGGGTCTTGTGGTGAGGACCAAAAGTGCAATCTTATAGATTCTTGCTGACCTTACTGTCAATGAGGTTAAGAGAGAATAGAAAGATTCAGCAATTTTTCATACAACCTTTACAATAAGCTTGAGCATATCACAGTTGACACTCTGGTGTCATTAGTCTCAATATTTCATACTTCTAAATCTTTTTTTTCTCCTTCTTATCACCCATAACACATTCTGGTTTTTATTGTACTGTTGGAATAAGTGAGTCTTATACAGGTCACTTTTCTTATGAAAATAAAGCTTCCTGGCAGTTAACTCCTGTTCAAAAGACATTTTCCAGCATGAATGGAATGTGAAAAATCAGACAATTGCTTTATCTCTTTTTCCTAAAAGATATAAAGAAAAGTGGGGAACAAATAAAAATAAGCAGCTAAAATAAGTAAGTAAGTACATAAATAAATAAATAAATAAATAAATAAATAAATAAATTTCTTATCCTGGCAGCAAATTATATAAGGGCAACAAAGAAAATGAAATGTTAGCTTCTCTTCCCATGTGAGTGAATGAGCTAAATACTTGATGGTGAACCCATGTGTTTGGTATTTAATGAAAATGTTAAAAAACTGAATAAGTACAGTGGAGTAGTACCTAGTAAAGGCAGGATTATTGAAAGCAGAATGTAGGTGGCATAGTAAAATGTCTACATGGTCTGTTTCTATTTAAACCAACAGTTTCTTTGAAAGAAAGCACTAAAAGTCCAAATGGAGTGCCACTGGAAATCACCTCTCCAAAGTCAGGTGAAGTACTGCAGGGCTAGAAACATTAAATTGAAATGAAAAAATGACACAAGAAGGGGTGTTTATTGTATTCTGTATAGGAAAAAAAATAACTTGATGTGGGAGAGTGTGTGTGTAGTATTACAGCACCCCACTGTGTAATAGAGGGAGTTTATATTTATAAATACAGAAGATGGTTTCCGTGTGGACGTGTACAGAATGTAGTGGGAATAAAAAAAAGATTTTTTTAAATTTTTTTTGGAAGTTGTAGAGAATGTAAGAGATGTTGTAGGGCTTGAAAGCAGAGTAGTAGAGGATTTAAATACTAATTCATTTGATTTCCTGCAGAACCACATAAGAAATATATAACATCTGCACCTCCCTCATCAGAGGTATCCACTCCCTGCTTCTGCAATGACAATGGACAATTGATACAAATGGGTGAGAAACCATGCAATTTATTTTCTGCACCATTGACATGGAAAGATGTATTGTTAGATAAAAGTGCTTCAGCAAGTGCTCATTCTGCCTGTCACAGTTAGATATTACCAGAAGTTGTTACATCTTTGAACTGTAGCTAAAACCTTCAGAATTACAACTCCCCAATATCCAATAACTCTGTTCTGGTTTGAATACCCCTGGTGTAAAGAAACTTACAGCAGGTGCTGATGTCAGCAGAGCCCTGAATCCCAAACTGCTGAACATGAGCTTGTAACTGACAATAATATTCCAAAAGCAGAGGAGGAAAGGCTTCATCTGTTAGTAGCTCCTGGTGTTTGTGAAGAGCAGATGCACTTGGTGATTTAATCAGTATTGGCTCTTCTTGTACACATTTTCAAATCCTTCCAATGTACCTATTTTCAAATCCTTCCAATGTACCTAAGAGCAGGATTTCAGATTAGGCCTTGTGGCCTCCCTCAGTCTTTGCCATTTGGATGAATTGCTGTCCAGTTCAGCCACTGAATCCCAGGAGCTGCAGACAGTCCCCTGAGCATGGCTATTGGGTACAGATGGTTAAATGCAGGGCTGAGAATGCAGCCTCAGGCTAACACTTGGGTTTTGCCCTTGCAGGAGAAAATGTTTCTCTGCCAGTGAATGTATCAGGTCGTTGTGCTTACTCCATCTGCAATAAATCATGTCAGATTGCATTAATTTGGGCAGAGTGTAAAACTGGTCATTCTGAGACCCTCAAGGTCTGTGATCCACGTTCTGAGACCTGTCCACCAACACCTGCTCCTGGTGTAACAAAACAAGTTCCTGCTCCCACAAGGACTTCTGTGAGCGATTGTCTTGCACTCAATCCTCCCAGAAAGGTGAGAGACTCTGAAGATGTGTTTAATCTTTCATCATTCCACCATTCATGCATTGCCTGCAGCCAAGGTTTGGTGTTCTGCTCTGATGCTGGTATCCAGCACTACAGCTGGACTGTAGGTGTGACTGAATGAGATGATTTAGAAGTAAGCCAGAAACCCCTCACTGAAAGAATAAGATGAAGATTCTTCTGTTCACCTGAAGCACCTACATGATTGTATGTGAGCAGAGCTACCTAAGCTGAACAAAGACTAGGAAGCCACATCTGGCAGTGTCCTACCACCAGGAGTTATCAGGACCCTAACATATATACCAAAAAGAGTAGATATCGAGGCTCTCTTTATTCCTATATGGTTCATATTGCCTGGTTTCCAAAGCCAGAGTAAACACCAAATTTTGCCATGCTAGACAATTAAATGAAGGAATGTAGTTGCTGTGTGTGATTTTAAAGATTTTGTGAAATTCCTTTGTTATTTGCCTCTCCTCTTTTTTTTTTCAATTAATCAATAGTTTAATGAAACATGGAATTTTGGAAACTGCTATACTGCCACTTGCCTGGGAGAAGGAAGCAATATCAAATTGTCTGTCATGACTTGCCCACCTCAGCAACTGAAGCTCTGTGCCAATGGTTTCCCAGTCACAAAACACTCTGATGAAACCGGTTGCTGTGAAGTCTCTGAGTGTCAGTGTAAGTGGCAGGAGAATTCCTCAAATTTATGTTATGTTCAGCTGGGCCTCAAAAAGGAAAAGTCTATCTGGTCAACATCTATATTATGTTCATATCAATTCAGTAGGATACAATGGAACAGAAATCCCATCTGAAATCTTGGCTGTTGAAAGCAGATGTCCTTGCTAGAGTAATTTTTCTTTATCAAACTGGATTTTTGTCTCTGACTGGAAGCAAGTAAAAAGGTTAAAACCAGCTTGTACTTACAGGTAGCTCAGAAGTTGAACTTGAAGCCTGTCCTTCTGTCTTCTAGGTATTTGCAGTGGATGGGGAAATGAGCATTATGTGACTTTTGATGGAGCATATTACCATTTTAAAGAAAACTGCACCTATGTCCTTGTGAAGTCAATTCACCCTGACTCTCACAACTTCTGGATTCACATAGACAACTACTACTGTGCTGCCACTGGTGGGGCAATTTGCTCAATGTCCCTCATCATTTTTTACTCCAACTCTGTTGTTATTCTGACACAAGCAAAGGAACATGGAAAAGAAACAAACTTGGTAAAGTATTGTGTTTAAATGAATTCTCAAAGTTAATTTGCTGTAGTTATATTACTGTACTGCCAAATGTCCTGTGATGACAAAGGATTAAGCTTATAAAACATGGAATGGGTAAGAAATGCAATTGCTTTGCTTCTTCTCTCTCTTTTTTGCTTTGTATCAATAGAATCTGTACATTCTAAAAATCTCAGAAATTATCACATAGCTGAAAATTGTGGTTTTTGTCCTGATAGGAGAATTCAAATATAAATTGCAACATATTAACAAGGAATATTAGACAACTGCTTAAATGACTGACAGACACCATTTGGTGCACCTAAGGTCTGAATTTGTGCCACTCTGCTTTCCAGCTGCACTAATCATGTTCCTTACTCAATGAAGGAGCACCCATAAAAAATTTTTATTTCTTTTCTTTTAGATTTTGTTTGATGACAAGAAAGTTGTTCCAGACATTTTTAAGAATGGTATCAGGATAACCAGTTCTGGCCTTTATGCCATAATTGAAATACCTGAATTAGAGGTATACATCTCCTATAGTCGACTTGCCTTTTACATAAAACTCCCTTTCAGCAAGTTTTATAACAATACCATGGGACTCTGTGGTGAGTGTCCTCATCAGCTGACAAAAATTATTGCTCTGAATTTTCCTCCTTCTATCTCTCATTCTCTTGTAAAATCTCTGAATGCTTGCAACTTCACTATTTCTCACAAATATTAATAAATTTATTTAATGGAAAGACACTGTCGGGGAATGTAGGTTTAAGTCATATCTTTCATTCTGTTCACAGTCTGTTGGGGGATGGAGATAGAATTTTTCTAGGGCCTTCCTTTTCATCATATCTACTTCATATAGGAATGTAGGAACTGTGGAGAGTCCTGTGCCATCTCAGTTTTTCTGGCCACCAGAAGAACTGTATCAGCCAACACATCAATTCTGGTTTTCATGAGTAGTTGGCAAACTGTTTCTCTGAGCCTTCACTTCCTAGAAACAGTTTGTGGGAATTTATCCAGAACCCCATGTGTTGCTCCCTTCACACAAGGAAGAGAACTTCCCCCCAGATTTTCTCTAAAAGCAGCTTCATCAGCATCAACTGTCCTTGAACTGTCATTTTTATATTGCTACCAGGTACCTGCACCAACCAGAAGTCTGATGATGCTATGAAGAGGAATGGTGAGGTTGTCAAGTCCTTCAAAAAGATGGCACTAGATTGGAAAGTTCCATATCCTACCAACAGATACTGTAACCCTGGTGTCTCACAGCCATCGAAGACTGACGATCATCAGCATTGTGTGCCTTCTAATCTGTGTAAAATCATCTGGTAAGGCAACTCCCAAAAGTATCAGAAAAAAAAAAATCCACAGGGAAATTACATTCTTCACTAAATGGCTTGGGTGAACTGATTCTAGGATATGAAGAAAATACAAAGTTTTGCATACCTTGTGAAACTGAGCAGTGATCTGATGTGTGTGCTTTTGAGCTTGGCAGATATTTTTAAACTGCATCAGCAAAATCAGTCCTCTCTTAATTGTGTCTGCTGCTTGGCACTCCCTCTGCCTGTCAGTTCTGGAAAAGGCAAGTGGGAATTAGCTAAAATTTAGTATCTTAAAGCTCTGAATTATATGAAACACAGTCAGAATATAGTAAGCAAATATATGTGTCTGTTTTTAAAACAATTTTGTGGTTTAAAGCAGGATTTTCAAACATGCTGGCATAAAAACGTCAGCATATAGACTTACAGCTATGAGCTGTGCAGGAGCCTTTGCAGGTAGCAGTCCAACACAATATTGTTTCCTTTCAAAGCTTTGTAAAGAATGGCAGGTAAAGCTCATTCTTTATGAAGCTGTGGGGGTGCGTTGCCTATGAGAACAATTTGTAGTTGTTCCTTGAGGTTTTGCCCGGAGCAGGGGGGGTGGTTTGGCTCTGAGTTGAATTCTTCCCTGGAAGCAGCCCAAGGTTTCTCTCTCTGCTTTGTGCAGGACCCTGACGGAGTGCCACAGCGTGGTGCTCCCCCAACCGTACTACGAGGCGTGCGTGGCCAGCGGGTGCTCGGAGGAGCAGCCCAGCACCGAGTGCCAGAGCGTGCAGACCTACGCGGCGCTCTGCGGCCTCCACGGCGTCTGCGTGCCCTGGCGGGGCCTGGCGGGCGGGCGCTGCGGTGAGCCTGGGAACGGGCCGCGGCTTAGCGCGGAAAACACCCCCTGGGGAGAAGCGAGTCTGCTCTGCCCTCCCTCCCCTGCTGCTCCGGACCTGAGAAACAGCAGGGACAAACCAACGAGGTTGTTCCAGCCCAGACCTGGTGCAAAACAAGGGGGAACCAGCCCCACGGTGTCTCCTGCGTAGCTCAGCCGCGGTGTTGTGTGTGTTCCCCGCAGCTTGGGCGCTAGATGGCAACGCACCGCTTCCTCTGCTCGGGCCGCCCCGTGAATCAGGGCGAGCCCTGCTGCCCCTGGCGCTCGCCCCTTGCTGCCCCATGGGCCCCTCAGGGCGAGCCCTGCTGCTCCTGGCGCTCGCCCCTTGCTGCCCCATGGGCCCCTCAGGGCGAGCCCTGCTGCCCCTGGCGCTCGCCCCTTGCTGCCCCATGGGCCCCTCAGGGCGAGCCCTGCTGCTCCTGGCGCTCGCCCCTTGCTGCCCCATGGGCCCCTTTGGCTGCAGGGCCCCCTTGCCGCGCCGTGCCGACCCGGGAGGTGGCCGCGGTAGCTGGGCTTTGTCCCTCCGTGTCCCTGCATCGGAGGGTACACCTGGATCTGGGCTTCTTAACTTGTGTGTTGCAATGTTCCACAGAGGCCAGCTGTCCTCGGGATCAGGTGTACAAGCCGTGCGGGGAAGCAAAAAGAAACACTTGCTTCAGCAGGTGGGTCATTTCCATAAGGCGGTTTTCAACTCCGTAATGTGAAGATTGCCAGGGAAATTTGAAATTCACATTCCCTTGGGATTTAGGTGCCTTGATTGCCCTGGGCAATTTTTGCCTCTCATTCATTCTCATTTATATTCTGTTTGTGCAGAGGAGTTGTTCCGAACACCCTTCCTTCCCAAAATAGCACACCAGTGTTTGTTGAAGGATGCTACTGTCCTGATGGAAAAATTCTGCTGAATGATCATGATGGCATTTGTGTGTCAGTTTGTGGTAAGAAATGGTATAAATGGTGCTGTGGGAAATGGGGGTCAGAGCCTGACTAGAAGTGCATATTAAGGGAGTTGTTTTGGGTACAGAGGAAATAGGGTAGATCTTGTTACTGACCCTTTCTGGGGAAGCTGGGAGCATTCCAGATTGAGAGCTTCTGCCTGCTCTTATATGCAAAAGATGCAACTTTCAAAAGAACAAAGAATAGCATGTTTAAGATGCTTTTGTGTTTACAACCTGTGACTTTGCACTCTGAATTTCTCTTGGTGGCTGTTTCTCAGATTTCAATACCTTCCTTCTGTTCCTGTTTTTCTGCTTCTGTTCTTTTCCCTGATGGAGTTACCTTTAAAGTAACATCTAATTCATTTTATAGGTTGCACTGCACAAGATGGGTCAGTGAAACAGGTAAGAGAAAGGAAAATACTGTCTTTATAGTTTATCTGTGTTCTGTGACCTTCTATGAAAATGACTGCATAAGTTATTTCTTTTAATTCTAAGCTTAAAAACCAGTGAACTGCAATGACATTGGGAAGAAAATCAGATTTTATTAATTCCAGAACTTGTTTCTGTACTTGAGGTACAGAAACAGCAGTTTGTGGGAATCAGTTTCCTGGTAGAACTATTAGGCTTTCCTCCTGGAAACACATAAACCTGAAAAGGAAGGTGGCAAATAATACCATTTTTTCTTACTCTTCTCTTCTTCTCCCTCTGGGATTTGAATTGCAATTTTCCTACACAATAAATTCGGTCAACTCAGTCCTACACTGGCTTGCAGCAGGCATTCATTGATTTAATGCTTCCAGGTTTTTCTCTCTGAACTGCTATCCCTCTTGTTTTTATAGCCTAGAGAGGCTTGGGAACATGACTGCCAATACTGTACTTGTGATGAAGCAACCTTGAACATCTCTTGCTTCCCCCGCCCTTGTGCTAAATCTCCACCTGTCAACTGCACAAAAGAAGGCTTTGTACGCAAAATAAAACCACGTCTGGAAGACCCCTGCTGCACAGAGACAGTCTGTGGTGAGCAGATCCTTCACTTGCTGTAGTATGACAATATTTGCCTTTATCAGTAATCCTTAAGTGAGATGTGGTGCCCCACAGCACACTGGTTGTCATTTTTTCCATCTATGTGCCAGGAGCTCTTGCTAGCAGGAGAAAATTCGTCTGGTCCACCTTGTTCTCTAAAATTAGTGCCATGACCTGACAAATATTTACACTGGAAAATCTCCTGTGGATCATTGGGACCAGCAGGTGTTCCACAGGATCCTTTGGCTCTTGTCCTTCTGAGATGAGAGGGTGATCCTTCCCTCTCATCACAGTAAGAGAGGATGTGTTCATTTTCCAGGCTTCCCTAAAGCTTCCTGACATATGTTTGCCCTCAGCTTTGCATTTGCACCGTCCCAGTCCCAAATGCCCATCCCAGCACAGGAGTGGCCTGCTCCTAAACCTGGCCATTCCCAGTATCAATATCAAGATGTAGGACAGAGAATCCTGGCAATGGTAATAGGATGGTTTTTTCCAAGCTCTCTCCATAAGTAACACTGCTGGATGGGAGGTTTTGGCTTACTTTGTCTCTGCTGTGTATTGCAGAATGTGATATAAAAACCTGCATTATCAACAAAACAGGATGTGACTTAGGTTTCCAACCAGTGCTTGCTATATCTGAGGATGGTTGTTGCCCTGTCTTCTCCTGTAGTAAGTACCTTGTTTCCTTAAGATGTTTTATTTGTTCTATTTGATTTTTCTAAATGAGGTAACATCATGGCAGAAGCCTCTTTCTTTTCAGCCTTTACAATTGAGCTATTTTTTCCCTTTATTCCCCCCTCCTTTTTTTTTTTTTTTTTTTTTTTTGTTTGTTTGTTTTTTGGGTTATTTTTGATTTAGAATAACTGGTTAGAGTTCTCTGTATTCATTATTCAGGGAGTGTAAGCTATTGACCATGTACTGAATGGTGGTTAAACTGAACCCATCCAGAAGCTCTGCTGCCAAATTATATTTCCAGATTCACACACATAAGTCCGTTAGCTTTGTTACCAGCACAATAAAGAAAAGTTCAAGTAATTTCAAGTATAGGTAAAAAAACCACAAGGCAAATAAATTTTACTTTATGGAAAAAACCAGGGTATAGAATTATCCCCACTTAATGCATATCATCTAAGCAGATGCTACATATGGGCTTCTGAATACCAAATATCACCATGTACTAGTTGCTTTTTCCCCCCTCTTGTACGGGCTATTAAGTTCAGCTCTACTCTTTGACTTCTCTAAATCACTCACAATTCAGAGATGAGTACAGAAACTGCATCATTCCTAGCACAACCTTTTCATTTTTTTTCTTACAGTACCAAAAGGTGTATGTGTTTCTGAAGGAGTTGAATTTAAGGTAGGCCTTCTTCCACACACTTCTTCCTAGGAGTTAATGTTGCTTGAGTCAGAATTATCTGAAGTTCTTGTTTTCAACACTCATACAAAAAGCAGGATTAGAATGGCTTGTAATTCTTCCCTGCCAGTAGTCTCCCTTCCAACACCAAGCAATCTGTGATTCTGGGAGAGGTTATTCAATAGGTAATGCTAGAAACCAGTAACTTGCTTGCTAAAAGAGATCTTACCTACACTTTAGAACCAATGGGTCAGAATTGTAATGAAACACAAATTTTAAAGCTCGTTGAATGTTGTAAGATTACTGCTTGCTCAAACTGTCCAGAAATGCTTGAAATTTATGAAAACTCGTTTAACATCATTGATACACTCAGGAATGTCAGCCTTGTCTTCATTTTGTGATACCAATGGTGAAGTTTTAGAGATCTGGATGTGTATTCATTTCAGGAAATTCTTCCAAAAGTAAACCTCATAAGCATTAGTTTTTTCAATTGGCCAGGGGGATGTTTATTCCAGAACCCTCTGAATTCTTGTCATGGTTTTCTTTCTCCCCTATATTTCCAGCCAGGGGCAGTGGTGCCTAAAAGCTCTTGTGAGAACTGTGTGTGCACGGATGAGCAGGATCCCGTGACACAGACCAACCGCATCCAGTGCCTTCCTGTGCAGTGCCAAACCACCTGTCAGCAGGTCAGCACCTCCTTGGCCATAATGCCTGATAGGTTGAAACAGGGACAGTGCAACTGCTTTATCCGTGCAACACAGCAGGATAGACTCTTCTATTAATTGCTTTGTAAAGTCCTTTTTAGGGTGCTGTTATTTTTGCTCCAGCAAATTTAAGAGGTCACCCTTGGAAAAGTGCTCTGAGGGAAAATGATTGCAAACCTGTTAAAGTCTGACTGCTGAAAGATGTTTGTGTCATTCTGTTCATGTTGTCCATTGTCAGCTCATAAATGAAGATTGTGAGGAAACTGCACAGTGGTTTATATCTTTCCAGACACTTCCACTTGTGGATGGGGAATACTCAATTACTCCTCATTACTTGTGAGAATTAGCACTCAAGTTGTTCAGTCTGTTACTGAATATAAGTAGGGTGGTTGCTTTTCCATTCATGCCCAGATAAGGACAGATGCATCACCAATGTTAAAAATGGACAAAACCTTTCATTACACTTTTTACTGAAGCGACCACCTCCACAGCCACCAGAACACCAATGCATACCTAAAACACGGGGAGAAAATCTTCACATGTCTGACATCAATAGTTCTGGTAGATAATGATATCAGACCAAGCACTGGTGGCAGATTGTGCAAGTAATCATGTGCTAAATTAATTTATTTCACCTCTTTTTTGTGTTAGTCTGAAGAGAAGAGTAGTCAATGACAGGGTCTTCACAGCAACTGAAGTACCCAGAAGTCATTATTCAGTAAGGCAGAAAAATTACCAGCTTTGATTGTCAGGCTTAATGTGGTTCCAACAGATTTCAAAAGACAACAAAATTGAAACCAGAAGTCTGGCTCATTTCCTCTGCCATCTTCAGTGTAGCTTTGATCCAAAGATGCTTCAGCAACAAGACACAGATTAAGATGGATAAATTGAAACTTTTTTCCCACAGGGTTTTCACTACGTGGAAGAGAAGGGTCAGTGCTGCAGCCAGTGCCAGCAAGTGGCATGTGTGGCAAATTTTCCTTTTGGCAATGTGACCATTGAGGTAAGCACTCCCTTGCTCTGCACACAAGGCTGAACTATCAAAAAGACTTCAGCATTTTTTCAATCGATGCCATGCATTTCAAGGCTGGGAGGACCTCAAGGAGATGTAAAAAAGTCTGTGTTTCCAAAGTGAATGTAGATGTTTATACAGCTGTTCCCTGCTGTGTGGATTTCATAGGCACTACCATGCTTACAATTATATTCTCTGTCAGGAATGGAAATCATGTTACCTCCACTTCTCTTGACATGAAATAGCAAGAAAGAATTTAGAAGGGATGGTGACATGGTGTGATACTGCTTTTGCAGAGATACGTTGTGCTGGCTTCACATCACACTGCTTCCATCTGAAGCAGTTTCATTGTCTTGCCCTGAAGATACAGGGATACGGTGTGAGCAAGCTGATATAGCTGTGCTGCCACTGGTTCTGAATTTGCTGAGGCAGAAGTCAAGTGACACAGCTGCTGTAGTGTTGTGTGACTTGGTAACACACACAGCTAAAACATCGTGTCTTGTGAATGTAGCGTTGTGTAGGCAGAAGCTGAGCCTTTTAGGGATGGACTTGATGATCCTACCCTCGATGATATGGCTTGGTCTTTTCTACCCTTAATGATACCATGATTTCATGATTCTAGCTTTTTTTGGTTTTATTACAGCCTGCTACTCCTGTGTATGGTTAATGATGCTGTTTCAACCAGTGGCTTGTCTTACATGCAGTTGCTTCTCTGACAGCTCTTGTGTTCTGCATATTTTCTATTTCATCCTTTTATTCCTTGATAATTTATCTTACAAGCTAGATTTTTCTGTTCCAATATATAGTTTTTATCTATACATGACGAGGCTTTGCAGTTATACATTAGTCTCTATTGCAAAGACATTTGTTTCTCTTTCATTCCTTTTAAAAATATTAAAAAAAGAAAATTGCTGAAATCCATTGAAAGAGTTATTTTTCTTTTGTGTATATTTCAGCCCACAAACATTAGCACACCTACCTTCTGACATTTCTGCTAATACCTTTATGCTCATTCTGCCATTCTTTCATTCTTTCCCCCGGGAGGCCACAGAAGTGATTTTGCATAGACTGGTAGTGGGTGAGCTTGGTACATAATTTGTAGATGTGAGTTGCAGACATCTCAGTCCTTTCAGAGTGATATGAGCAACCCAGTCTCTGCCAGTTCATTGACTTTATTACTGTTTCAGTTTTCTAATTTTTTTGCTATACTCCATTGGCTTGGGGGTTTTGTTTGTTTGTTTTTGGTTTTGTTTTTTAATTTTTTTTTTCTGTTTTTATCAGGTTGGAAAGAGTTATAAAGATCCATATGACAACTGTACTCACTACACATGCACTGAATCAGCAGGCCAGTTTTCCTTGACTAGTACAATAAAGGTCTGCCTGCCATTTGAAGAAGCAAACTGCGTGCCAGTAAGTAATTTACAGCCAGAGAAAGACTTCTGTAGTGAGCCTTGATCCTGGCTGGGAGTTATAGTTGCTGAGTATTTCTTGATCTTTCCTTGTTTGAAAGAAATGTGCTTTTCCAGCCCTGTGTCCCGTAGAAATAAGCAAACAAGCCCACCATTTGCATTGTTGTGGGATAAGCATTAGAACTTGAAAAAGAAGGGTATTGGAGCAATAGCAGGGAAGGATTTTCATCATTTGAGAAACATCAGTGTTATAAAATGCAATTGAACAAGTGGTGACTCATCATGGATCCTTGTGGGACTGATGAACAAAATGTCTCCTGATATGTGGTGTCCCATTAAGCGGGGAAATGGAACATGAATGAGCAAGGGGTAATATTCATACCCAGGCTTTCAGCTATTGGTGGTTTCCAGTAACTTTCAGTAGCACTTTGGGACTTCACAGCAGATCGAAGCAGGGACTAGGACAGCCATGTACTTGAGTTTGTTCTGGGGTGGGCTCTGTCCAGCCCAGGCTGCTCAATTCTAGGGACAACTGGCAATCTCTGTCTCTGGCTGGGGTTTTTATTCTGGCTTCAATAGGACCTAAATAAGATCAGGTATGTGTTACAGGGCATCTTATCTCGCTTGTGAGAGAATATGTAGTTCTATAAAAATTCTCTCCCTTCCTTGCTGGGTGATTTGTTCTGCTTTGGGTTCTTTAAGCAGCTTTATATATAATTGGTACGCAAGTAGGTCTGATGAGGAATTTGTATAGATTAGAGATGAGGGACTGTAACTGAGCTCTCATCATTGCTACTGTGTGCTTAGGACTACATGCATCTGAACTGACTGTTCTGGTTACTTTCAATACAGGGGACAGTTGAGGTGTCTTCAGATGGCTGTTGTAAGACATGTGAGTGCATTAAATCACTGCTTCTGTGTTCCAATACTGTTTGGTCCTTCCCTGCTTGTAGCCCTGTTTCTGCATGGATTGAGAGCCTGCAGATTCCACAGACTGAAAGACAGTTTTACAGCAGCAGAGCTGTTCTGTACCTCACAGCCAAGACTAAAAATCTGCCTTATTCTTCCAGTGGGAACACTAAAATTTTTTATCTCCTTTTCTGTGTTTTTAAATAACTGAATTACTGTTAGCTTGAACTATACTCCTGATAAGAAAACTTGTAGAAGATATTCTCCGTGTTCTTGCATCTGCAAATTGCATAGAAATAAACTTTTGGGGTTTTTTTTCTGTAGCATCCACTCAGAAATCCCAGGTTGTTATAGAGCCACATAGGTAATTTATAGCCATGTTAGAAAAACCTAAACCCTTCATGCCTCCTTTAGATATTGATTCAACAGTATCTTTACATGCTAAAGCTAGTCCACAAATGGAAAAGTACATTGACTGGTGGGGAATCATTTTGCTGAATTAATGCCTCTTCACACTCTCATTTGTGGGTTTGGTTGTGCGTTTGAACTGTGAGAAATTTTACTAGGATGAATTGTCCTTGGTGTACTAGCAGATACCTTTCAAAACATTTGTTCCCCAGTCTGAAGAAGCTTAACAGAAGCATTCTTCTGCCCAGGTATTGACCTGCCACACAAATGCAAACGCAATGTGAAGGAGCAGTACATCGTCCATGGCAACTGCAAGTCAGCTGCTCCTGTCCCAGTGCCCTTTTGTGAAGGGATGTGCAGTACCTACTCCGTGTAAGTAGGAAGCCTTTCTCTGTCCTTGTCTGTGGCTTGTCTTCCTGGGCTCTTGTCACCAGTGGGCTGCTGCTGTTTGTCCCCTTCCTGCTGTTTGTTGGGAAACTGGATGTGCAGAAGAAGAGTCATTAACAATGGCTTCAGTGTGATAGAGTGCCTTATCTTAGTCAGGAAAATGGATCCCCTGGGAAAGATGTCAGCTACATTTATTGAACCTGCTCTTAAGCATGTTGTTGTATGGTTTTTGAACAGCTCTAGGAGGCTTTCCTACCTTTTGTTCTCTGCATGAATTGCTCCTTTCTGTCTTGCTAGAATGGGCCTAATCCAAAATCCACTGAAGTTACTGGGATTTTCCCCACTGTTGTCAAAGGATCTGGCCCTGCATGGCCAATAGGATCCTGAGGAAAGGCTGTTATGAATAAGCAGAAGAATAGACACGAAATTTTGCTCCTTGGTAGTACGTGCATTTGGAGCAGTAAGTACAGATGAGCTTGGGAAGACCACAGGCAGCAGACTGATATGAAAAATCTCATTTCTATAGGTATTCTTTGGAGGCCAGTGAAATGGAACACAAATGCACATGCTGCCATGAAAAAAGAAGTCACAAAGTGAAGGTGGAACTGGTTTGCTCAAACCATAAAACAGTCCAGTTCACATATGTGTACATAGATGAATGTGGATGTGTGGAAACAAAATGCCCAAAGAGGATAACATGAGTATGAACTAAAGGAAACATTTCATCCCCCATTTAATCCTTCCCTAGCAAGTGAGTAGTTTAGAAAACAGCTGCAAGTAACCTTCAAATGACCATAGTAACGCTTTTTCTTTCTGGTATTATATGCAGTTATGGAAATTAGCTAAGATTTTACTCTAAATGTTTGTAGAATAAACTGCATTTCAAAGAGGACTTGTTCTCATGTTTCAGTGATGCTGCTAACGGGGCAAAGTGGCTGATGTCTTTTATCTTATACTGATACATATACCAAGGTTATTGCAAGACACTCTAGAGACAGCTGATGCCTTTCAAAAGTCCTGCCTGAAGAAAGTGCACATTTTTAAACCATAACCACATGTATTTCATTTCCCTTAGAAGTGAAACAACAATCACTTCCACAGCTGCAGTTCACCCAGAGGCAGGACTTGGCTCTGGGCCACATTTCTGTTCTTCTCCCCAGTGGTCCCAAATCCACTTTGGCTGTGACTCTGGGTCACTGGAAGAAGTCAAGGTGGCTTTTTTCCCTTCCTCACTGGGAGCACTGTATCAGGAGTGTAAAAACATGGCTCTTACATGTACACGACAAAGTGAATATATTTGCACCCTTATTGGGAGTCCTTATCTCACAGGGGGTTTTTCTTATTTGCCAACATCAAGCCCTCATGTATGTGTTAGTTCAGTCTCACTACTGGTTGCGTGACTGTGATTTGTGTTACAAATAATTGGTTCTCAGCTAGCATGCCCAGTGGTACTGGTGACAGTATTTCATGTGAACAGGGGTGCAGATGAGCCAACAATACCTTGAGAGTGCACAAGGAAGGCAGATGGTTCTGTTATTTGAGCAATTTGTGTTTTGTGGTGAAGGAGAACTGAAGAGTGTGACTTTCTTAGTGTCCTGCTGCCTGCTGAGGAGGCTTTTTGAGAATTGTTTTGCAGGGAATGCTTTTGAACTGACCAAGTAGATGTGATACTCATTATACTTCAGCTTTCCATTTTTAAAGTGTTGCAGCTTTTGAGCCCCAAAGAATCTTTAATTTGATTATTTTTCATAATAAATCCTTCCAGCAGATGTCATGGTTCTTTGATGTATACTGTCTCATCATGGTGTTACTGATCTTAAAATTGTGGGAATCCTTGACGTTGCTTTATTATAAGTTTTAGGAACCTCCAAATAATTCAGCTAACTCTCTGTGCAATGCAGCTCCCTTGGAAGGCACAATTGCTTGACTGAGGCTTATGTACAAATTTCACATTAGTCCAGAAAACTGTTTTTATTGATACAAATCAAGTGCACAAATGCTTTTGCAATGCAAAGAACAGCACCAAAAAAAAAGCCATCCCTTCCTTTCCTCCTTGCCTTTCCCTGAGGGGAAGAGGTCATTCTTGACTGCTTTTGTCATCAGATAGTAAGTAGGCTTTGGAAGTGGTCATATACACACTCATGCAAATCAACCAGCCAACCAACCCTGCAAATCAATAATTGTCAGCCAGATGACTTGACAGGAACAAGATCAGAAACCTTTCACATCTCTGCATTATCTTCAGGTGGGATAAGGGAATAAACCACAATCTAATCATACCAGCTGTCTTTAGATTTCTAATCTCTTGTCTGTTTCAGTGATGATGAGATTTTACACAGAAGCTGAGAATGGCATTGATTTAAAGGCATGCTTTCTGGCTTGTTTTTGGCATGCATTTTGCTATTCAGGCGAGTGAAATGCTTGAACCAAAAGCATATTTCCATCTCCAGGATGTTTTTGATCATGTGAAATCTCACATGCACCTTCCTCATTCCCAGATACACCTGGCACTCTCATTTACTCACTCAATCCAGCATCTACTGGCCTGTGTGATGCTACTTAAAGGCCTGATGGCCAGGTTTTAAAGAGAACTTTCTGATTCTCTGTTTCAAGGTGCAGTCTTACTTAGCTGGTGGCAAGGTAAAGGCTTTTAATGAGAATTTCAGCTTCTTCAGCTAAAAGACAGTCAGTAAATAAAGACAATCAGTAAATATTACAGAATCACAGAATATGCTGAGTTGGAAGGGACCCACAAGGATCATTGAATCCAACTCCTGGCCCTGCACAGGACATTCCCTGGAATCACACCATGGGCCTGAGAGCATTGTCCAAGTGCTTCTTGAACTCTGTCAGGCTTGTGCTGTGACCACCTCCCTGGGCATCCTGTTCCAGTGTTCAGCCACTCTCTGGGTGAAGAACCTTTTGCTAATAACCAACCTAAACCTGCCTTGACACAACTTCAGGCCATTCCCTTGGGTTCTGTCACTGGTCAGAGAAGAATTCAGTGCCTACCTTTCCTCTTCCCCTCATGAGGAGCTTGTAACTGCAGTGAGGTCTCCACTCAGTCTTCTCTTCTCCATGCTGAACAGACCAAGTGATCTCAGCCCCTCCTCATACAACTTCCCCTCAAGGCCCTTCACCATCTTTGTTGCCCTTCTTTGGACCCTCTCTAATAGTTTAATAGCTTACATTGTGGTGACTGTTACTACAGACAATACTCAAGTCAATGGGTCAAACATCTCCCTCTGCACAAAACCAAAAATCAGTCTGGAGGCTGTTTGATCAAGATGCTGACAAGCTGGCCTTTCTTGGTTAGAGCCTGTGCCTCTGCATGTGGCAGCAGCACTGCTGCTTATACAGAGCAAGCTGGACTGCAGCAGAAGTCTGTGTGTCCTTCTTCAGGCTGTTGCCACTAGCTCCGCATCAGAGCAGGCAAAGTTAAGCACAGGTGACTTTGTCGGAAAGAGCTTGATTTGACCATGATCCTGCTGCTGTTGCTGTGTGGCTGCTTCTCATGTGTGCCAGGGTCAAGCCTTCATCTGTACCCAAGGCCATCTCTTCCAGTTACTGACTGGTCTCTGCAAGTCAAACATTTCCCTGGTGCAACTCAGGGAAAATCAGTGGCATGACTCCAAGTACTGTTTCTTCCTTTTGTGTGAATTCTTTACACCAGCACAAACTTCAATAGGGTAACCCCAGGAGAACCAGAGCTCAGCTGAGCCAGCTGGGCCAGGGCTCAGCTGGTTTCAGCCTGGAGCCATTCTTACCTTATCATGTGAGGATGGTACTCCCAACTCACTGAACAGTTCTGAGCCAGCACACCAGGAAGTACTGTCACATATTGCTAAAATAAATATTTGTCAGAGATACTGCCTCATGTCAGGTGAACAATTCCTAAGACACTTTATCATTTTACCGGTGTGCTCTGAATCTGGTTTGCTGTTACAAGATGAACTCTGACTTGCCTTTTGGTTTGAGGCTTGGAAAGGTCAGTTCACAACGCTACTTTCATGTAGCTTAGCTAATTTATTTTTTTGCTTTTGTTACCAGTGATTGGCATTTGCAAGGAGGAGTAGAAAATTCAGGTTGTACTCTGAATTTTTAATTGGGGAGAGGCGCTATTCTTTGACCTAGTTCTCTACTGAGCGATCCCCTGGCTGTGGAATCCGACCTGTAGTGTTATCTATGATGTGCTTTATCGAGATCAATCTATTCTGATATCTAGAATCTCAAGCTGAGAACAAAGACTCTGAACTGTAAATGCCCTCTGATACAGAAGGGATTGTTTAAAAGAATGCTACACCTACTTTGTTTCAGTGTACCAGCTTAACAATTGGAAAGTTGCAAGGTAAACATGAAAAATTTGTCTAAATATCACTCAGGAAAGTTATCTGATTAGTAAAGAACTAGAAAAGAAAAGAATCTGGCAAATTCGATGGATCATCGTTTAGGTGAGGGGGAGAATAAAGATTGAGTGGTCTGAGAGCTGTGCCTGATGCTTCTACAGATTCGTGTGTTCAAAGACATGTTCTTGGCCTTGTTTATATTTCCCTCCTGATCTAAGATAAGGACAAAGGTAGGCTTTTGTTTCTTTTATATGATTGTAACATTTAAGTTCATAAAGCCTTCATGCCGTGATATACAACATGGTATTTGCTACTTACCTGGCATCCAAAACATCCTTTAGAGAAAAACTGTGACGATTTTCCAAAGACAGAAAGACAAAAGTATCAGTTGTGAAAATCTTTCTTGTTTTTACACTTCAAAGGATCTGATTATTCGGTATCTTTAGGGCAACAATAGAGTCTCAGTTTACCTTGTACAGGGCCATTCTCACAGCCATTTAAACCTCTGACAATCGAAATGCCTCTCTCAGGAAAGCAGCCTCCTTGGAGGCCTGCCTGGATGATTGGCCTTCTGTCAGGAGGAGGCCACAGTTTGATCATGAAGCCACAGACACGTCATAATTTCTTAAAGCACTTTACTTTTCTCTAAAACACGTGAGGCCTCAATTTCCATCAGTAGTCTGTAAAGCAGTTCAGTTGGTACTCCCTGGCTTTATTTTTTTTTTTTTTTTAATTCAAATGCAATCTGTCCAGTGGCTTCCTGAAACTGTGGATTGACACTTTGGGTCACAGATATCCCTGTTTCACTCGAGCTTGATTTCTCCAAAGGCCTGTTTTTAAACTATCTTGTTGGAAATAAAATTATATAACTACAGATCCTCCAGAGCATCCAGTCCAGAAACCAAGAAAGACTGAATAGGTAGGCAATGGTTTATCCCATTCAGCTTAAAAAAGTCTGTAGAAATCAAGACTTGAAGCACTGTTCTCTTTCTGTTTAGTTACTGAAAATTGCTATGCATCTTACCTCAGCCCAGCCGTTCTCTGGAAATGTTTCTAACTCTCCTTCTTTTGACTTCCTAGTATGAGGTAAATACAGCCCTACCTCATCTAAATCCTTTAAGCAATGTGAGGATTTGATCCCAAATGCCAATATTATATATTTGTGACAGGGAGCACCAGATATTCACCACAAATTCTGCCAACCCTATATCCTAATTCAAACATCTCCACCATAGCATTTTCAGTCAAAAATATTTTCACTCTGATTTTTACTAAGACTAATGCTGAGAATAGTTTCATAGCTTGTAATGGCTTCTTCGTAAAGGGCTTACTCTCACCTCACTTGCTTTTAGCATTTATAGTCATTATCTGAATGTTCCTCTTCACTGTTTTTTTGGTGTTTTAAATGTAGTCCTTAGAAACTGATCTCATTCTCAATACTGAGAATAAGTTATATTATTAATAAGACACTGAATAAGTCGTATTTTGACCTACATTAATGTCCCTCAGCATGACTCCAGCAAATCAAAAGGAGCTTAAAATTGGGCTAAATTAGCAGTGAAGTTAGTGCCATCCCTATGTGTTTTATTTATAAGTTATATTCATCTTCAGTGTATGAAGGTCTCTGAAGAAGTGCATAAACTCTGTTGTGTTCCAGCTCTGAAATGGTTTATTTCATGTCACCATCTCTCCCTGAACTGGTACTCAAAGAGAATCTTGAGGAAAGTCAATTGCCACTCATTTGCAGCATCTTGACTTCAGTTCTTTGCATATCTCACATTATTCCATATTGACTGATGTATTTCCTGTAATGCCATAAAAACCTGGCTTAAAACCAGAGTTTAATCTGACCTGCAGTGCACATTGTTCTATAAACAAAAGGCTACTAAAGTGCACTGTAGCCATACCAGCTGCTACTTTATGGCCTGAAATTAGCCTTTGCCCAAGGGCTATTTTTCTCAAGAACCAGGGCACAAAACTTTACATCCCCAAATATCCCAATTTAGTTCTAGCATGCCTGCTTGAACTTACTGTTTCCTCTTGATGGTGTTTTCTGTTTTTCCAGACCTCAGGTTAGGCATGAAATAGATTGCCTGGGTATGAGACACATGCTATAAATCCATCTTTCTTCACTGTTGCTCCAGGAAAATTTTTAGGAAGTGCTATAATTCATCCCACTGTTCCTAAAGAGGTAGTTTGGAAAATCCTTTGAATTTTTATATCCTGCAATGCTGGTCTGTATGGCAAAGTTCTTGTTTGGTGTCTGTTTACTGAGAACCAGAATAGCCCCTGTAGCTCCTGTGGATGTTTGTTCTTCTCCACCACCAAATAAATTGGACTGGACATCCTCCAAGAGATGCCTGTGCCTTTCCAGGAGCAAGTGGTTGATTGGGTGACATTTTCATGTCCAATGTTGTGATGTTCACAGTAAACCATAATAATGACCCTTATACCCATTATAGAAGGAAAATCAGTTTCAAAGACATTGTCATCCTACATTTACACTTTCTTAATGGAATAATTATTCAATGCAGAGGTTTCTGCCAGATGGAGAAGCTATGCCTATAAATTCACCTTTCCCTCAAGCTCAGTGACTTGAAAAACATCTGAAAAATAAATCCCAATCAAGTTGAAAAAAGCAAACAAATGTTTCCTAGCAGTCTCATATTTTGCTTTCAGTGCAGTGCTGTCAAGTGTGCTGGACTTTCCTGACATGTTTTTATTAATAGCTAATTAATTAAGCTGCTTGCTTTTGATGTTGATTTTTCACTGCAGAATATGACTCAGTGAAAGGAGCTTCTTTGCACCTTGGGCATATTGTGGGATGGCTTAGCACTTCTGATTTCTGTTCTATAAAAATGAGTTGTTATTTTATCTGATGAACAGTTCTACAATATTGTGTAATATCATTCTTGCTTGTAGATACTGTGGGATTCCATAATACAGTTCCATTCCAATGCTTCTTTATCACTTTGAATTCCCTAGTTTATAATAGCTTTGGGCCTGATTCTCTTCTACTTTCTTTTTATAAATATATGATTCAGGATTTTTTTTTTCTAAGCACAGCTTTTTATGGCAGCTTTAAAACTGAATGACATTTTTTCTTTTTATTTTCCTCGTAAGGTGGACTGCCTTGCCTGAGAAAGTCTTCTAACAAAATAATAACAAAGTTTTTCATTATCATCAGCAAAGATGAATTACTCTGTGCATGAAGCTTGTAAAACACTGCAGGCTTGGCTATTTGAACAAAATAGTCTGTTAATAATGCATGCAAGGGATTATTAGTAATTAAGAACTGTTTCTCCTTGTTCCTGCAGTCAAACATTGAAACGTGTTATCTTTGTTGCTAATGAATTCTGTCTGGACTAGCAGGTCCTGCTTCATCTGCACAGCTTTCTTTCAAAGAAAACTAAATTAATTATGTATCCAGTCTGCAGTACGACTCAAGCCCTGAGATTGTCGCACTGTCCTTTAGAGTGGAATATATGCTTACACCAGCAGAATCTAAAAGTGAGAAAAGCATTTCCTTTCTCTGAAAATCCCCACCTGTCATTTGATACAAGAAGACATTGAAAGTGGTGTTATGATGTGACAGAAACGTGGTGTGACAGGATCCCTAGGCAGCCAGTTCACTGAAGTGGAAAGCTTTTAAAGTAAAAAGGGCTCTCCCTTACCAAAAAAAAAAAAAAAAAAAAAAAAAAAGAAAGAAAGAAAAAAGGCAAAAAAATTCCCCCAGAAATCTTGCAACTGGATTTACTAGAGTACAGAATCTGCAGTGGGATGACCCTGAGAGGGAGTGTAGAGGTCTGAGGTGAATCTGTTTTAAAAGGTTTGATTAAGTAGGTCTCCTGTGAGCTCTGTTCATGAAGAGTAGGAGCTTTTCCCCAGTCCAGCCCCTGCCAGCCCCTCTGCTTTGCCAGCTGCCTTCAGGGTCCCTGGGAAGCCCTCTTCTGTCCTTCACCTCTCAGATGTGGCTTTGGGTCTGCCCTCAGCTGCAGGGAGCCCCTGCTCCTTCTCTCCCCATCTAGGCTCCTGCTGCAGGCTCAGCTCCTGTGTTTCATACCCTCTCCTTATGCATTTGCCCTCCCAAACCTTCCCCCAGATAAATCTGTGCAATTACTCTCAGAAAAGGATCCATCTCCCTGAAGAGGAATTACTTCAGGCTGCAATTATTACTGGGCAATTCCTGATATCTGTGCAATCTGCTTGGTTAATTAATGGTGAGTTATCCCTGCAGAGAAGGGCTGAAGGATACTGGGGGATGTAAACTTGGAAATAAGCTGGCAATGTGCCCTTGCAGCCCAGACAGCCAACTGCATCCTGGGCTGCATCAAAAGAGGTGTGACCAGCAGGCTGAGGCAGGTTATTCTCCCCACTACTCCATCTCCTCTGGTGAGAGCCCACCTGGAGTGCTGCATCCTGCTCTGGAGTCCCCAGCACGAGAAAGACACAGATCGGTTAGTTCCAGAGGGCTCGAGTACCTCTCCTCTGAAGAGAGGCTGACAGGTGAGTTTGTTCAGCCTGGAGAAGAGAAGGCTCCACAGAGACCCTACAGCAACCTTTCAATATATAAAGGAGGCTGATATGAAAGGTATAGAAAGACTTTTTACCAGGGACTATAGTGACATGACAAGGGACAACAGTTTTAAATTGAAAGAGGTTAGGTTTAAACTGTAGATAAAGAAGTTGGTTTTTTTTAATAGCATCAGTGAGACACTGAAATAAGTTACCTGAGGAAGTTGTGGGTGCCCCATCACTGGCAGTGCTCAAAGTCAGGTTAGACAGCACTCTGAGCAACCTAGGGTAGTGAAAGATGCCCTTACAAGGGTATTGGACTAGATGAGCTTTGAAGGTTGCTTCCAACCCAAACCACTCTATGAATGTATGATTCTATGTTCTTCTCCTCTCCAGAGACACACTCTTTATCAGAACATGCAATAGCAGTTACTTTCACCAAACTGAAAATCTGTTATAGTTTCTTTGGTTTTTTTGGTTTGTTTGGGTTTTTTTGTTTGTTTGTTTTTTGTTTTTGTTTTTAATGAATGCAAAAAGCAGTGAAAAACATGGCAGTGTTCTGCACCCCTTTTTGGCAAAGAAAGCTACTCCAGTACCTTCCGCCACTACCAAAAAACCCTCCTGCTTTTCTCTGGGCTTGTGGCTCTAACCTGCCAGGCCACACTGACTTTTTAGTTTAACTTGCAGCTGGTCTCAACCTGTTTGTCGTACCCCTGGCTTTTGTGCCACAAAATAATAACAAAATAACCACAAGTTATAGTAATTTCTGCTGTTATAAATTTTTGTGCATAATTACATCACTGGAACAGTGATGAAGAACTTTTGAAAGTCTGTCTTTCCCCTTCAGTGATGTTGTTACTACAGGGCTTACTACAAACACTGAGCATGATATCTTTTTTACATAAATCTGGGTTTTCTTTGAGCATGGGTTGATGTCAGAAAATAACTTTGGTCTGAAATTTTTGCAGTATTTTTAAATATGACAAATTGGCAAGGTGTAAATCTCATAAAGTGATTTTTTAAATGTTCTTCAACTTAGATTGCTATGTTTTGAGCTCTGGCTTTTGAAAAATACCAGTAGTAGGCATTCCAGAAATGAAATTTTATAAAGTGCCAGTTCATTTGCTCTGGTAGGTCTTAATCTTTCCATTACAATATCTAAAGATGAGAATTAAAACAATTAAGCTGTTAACAGAACAAATTAAAAATCGAAAGTCTATGTTGCCTGTAAAAACACTGAAATGCTTTCTTATATTTTGATAGATATTAGATTAAACTGCATACACAAAAATGGCATTAAAAAAAAAAAGTACCACAGTTTGACTACATGTCAGTCCTAGGTTAATATCTTCTTGATTTACTGGAAATTATTTTTGGATTTAAGGGAAACATAGGAAAAAATTATTTTTTAAGCCACTTCTGAAGATAACATGATGGTCTTCCATTTCATTAAGTATCAAAATATTTAGCATTACAAAAAATTTGTTTATAATCATTATGGGTATGCTTACTGTTAAATTGTCTTTTATTTGTGTATATAGAATTTATGATTTACTAAATGTATTTTAGTAACCATTTTCCCCTTTCTGCTTGCACCAGTTTATTGCCCTCACATTGCTATGGTATTCTTTCAATACATTTACATCATCAGTTATTGAGCATAATAACTTTACATCAGTTTCAGCATAACGTATACATATAGTGAGAAAGTATTACTCATCAAGCACTGCTGATTGTGTTACCCTTTAAGTCTGTTTGAAACAATCCAGTGTTGTTGTTGCAGGTGTTACAGCTTTTACTTAGGCCAATATAAGGCAGAACAAAATTTACTGAAGTCAGCAGAACTCTAGTGAGACAATAAAGAAACGGTGGGAAGAGAGAGTTATTCTTTTGTTTATAGTAAAGTGTTAGATTTGTAAGTACAACATCCGTTTGATTATATATCAATCCTGTTATTTCATGTGTTTTGCATTACTATGCTCCTAATTCCTGCTTAAAACAATAGTCCCTCTATTATGTGCCTGTAGAAATGAATGTTTGTGGAGAACCAAATAGATCTGATGCTGACAGCTTTCTCAGATGAAAGGTAAAGAGTCCATTTGCATATTTTTATGCACATATCATCTGTATCCAGAAAGTCAATACAAGAAGGGTGGAACAATCAACAGGTTTTACAGAGCTATTTGCTTTATATTCCTTAATCTGAAGTAAGACGTATTTTTTAAGCCATCAAATGTGTAAGGCCCAGTAACATTTTTTTTTAGGAAATTGCAAAGGTGAAAAACCTATTTGGTTTAAGGTAGAGATCAGTACATTTATGAGGTATTACCTGACATGATTCTTTCTGGTTACCAGAAGGGAATCTGGTGAGCTCAGAACTCTCTTCCGCTTGGAGAGTCATACTAAATTTCATGCGTATACCAGATGCATGAGTTTTAGTGGCATGAGTCAAGAGGCCACCTTGATACTTTGAGTGCACACTGAAGTCCATATTGCCTGTTTGAACAACATGTTCCTGACCGTTGGTGTATTTCTGTCCAAAGAGCCAAATTAAACTCCGCCCTCTTGCTTTCAGTACATGATTTGACATAAATCATGATGGTAGTGGCATGTCCAGGAGCTTTGCCAGACTGAGCACTTAACATAGTTCATGTCCTGAACTAGTGTTCCTTACTCAGCTCCCACATTGGATTTTTAGCAGTAGTTTTATAATCTCTGTTATAATTACAGTAATGTTGCTGAATGTCCCCTTATTGAATCTGTGACTCTTTCTTCACCATGAATGTGACAATCTCAAAGCCTGAAGTTAAATCAAGTAACCTAGATTTTTTCGCTGTGCCTGGCAGAGATTTGTGGAGGCTTGTAAGACTCTCTATTTCATAAATCACATGTTTGAAATTCACTCTCACAAATTCAGACTCTCTTTGGTGTTCATACTGCAGAAAAGTTCACTGCACCTCCTTTATCCTAGCTCAGTCACATTTTCTTCTCAGGATTAGCTATCCTGTGGGACCAACTGTTACTCCAGTGGTATTCTGCGGTGTTTCGTGAGGTCCTAAAGGAAAACATTAGAGAAGCAAACTGCTGTGTGTCACTACTGGTGATATTGCACTGAATAATGTTTGCTTTCCAAAACCCATTTTCCATAGAAGTAATAAATCATTTAATTGCTTTCCACAACTCTGCTGCAGCACAGCCAACCTCCTGCTTAACTGGCCAGACAGACTTCAGCAAACACTCTGCACAGGAGATGTGAAAAGGGGCCCTAACATAATGGCAGGAGAAAATTTGTTTCTGTGTTGGCAAAAGCAACTATTTCTCCCTAAATCACATGCCAGTACAATGCAATCACCCCAAAATACAGCATATTGTGCTGCTCTTAGGTTGTAACATGGGAGTCTGAGCCCTCATTGTTCTTTCCCATATGCCAGTAAGCAGTAATGTTTACTGTACAATTTCCATGGGTTCAGCTTTTGTGCCTAGTTAATTACAAGGAAGCAGCTACAATTTAAAGTCCCTACACTTCTGAAAACAGGACAAAACACTACTGGACAAAACTTAGATGTTTTGTGACTGAGTAAGTGCTTTTGAATAGCTTTAAAGGACTGGAATCTTCATTCTTCCTATATATGTCCCGCCCTGAGTCTTTTTTGTCGCATACCCCTGAGTCCCACAACAAAAATGAACAAATGTATGGGTTTGGTCAATTTGCAATGTCAGTAAGTGGCAGAAGCTACCTGGGGAGCAGCAGATCTACAAGGGGTCTAGAGAAGTTCTGCAGCCTTTTGCTCAGAACACGCACAGTGGGACATCACAGGGGCCAGCACTGCAAAAAGGTAGGGATTCCAGAGGCTTTCATTGTGTTCACTGGAGATGATAACAAAGCAGTAATGAGACAAAATCAGCTCTACTAGACAAGGACTGTTTTCCTGCAAAAATGACCCAGAATTAAAGAAGCAACTTAGTTGCTAAAACAATGGACCCATCTCATCCTTAAATTGTAACTCTGTTCACAAACCAGAAATACTCCTGTGCAACACAATTTCTAAGAAATAGGCTAAAACTAGCTGCAGTTATGTTTTTTCCTCCTGATGCTACTAAAGATTCTGTAAAATCTTTAGGGAGTTTAGCTTCTTTTGATAACTCACAAGAGTGAGTTTCGGCAGAGGCAAAAGTAGTCACTGCAGGGTTTAGCTCTGAGCATATCAAATGTATTGCACATCACCCAATCTCTTGAATGGTTCAAGTATATGATAATTTTGCAACTATTTTATGCCTCAGTTCTTAGTTTATTTTTTTGACTGAGCTTATAAGCAGTTATTGGCCTGTTAAAAAAGAAATGTTTCTGATGTAAATTAGCATGGGAGTAATTATTTCATTCTACTTTTGACTTAAATTAAATGTAAATCATGGAAAATTAAGTTGTGAAACCACTCCTCCCATTCTGCTTTCTCCATTTATACTGGTTGATTAGTGAACTTACAGAAAGCTTATCTCTTTATGGAAGTGAATTTGTATTAAGGGTGTGTGTATGAATTTAAACTGTGCTGCTTCTCATTGATTGGCTTCCTAGGATATTGTTCTTATCCGGGAACTGAGAGGTCTGTATACAAAACCAGTTCAGAACAAGACACTTTTTACAGCTTCAGAAAGCTTTATTTTCACATTTGCCTTCATCTGCAAAGTACTGGGTCAGACAGGGTGTAAATCCTGGAATGAGATATTCAAAAGAGGCAGGAAGGGTTGGAAGACTAGGGCTGTGCTATTGGCCCTACAGAGCATCAATCACAAACCCACATCCTTTCTGATAACCCACAGGAGCTGATAATGGTTGAAACAGTGTTTGCTGCTGTTGGGTCTCTATAGGCCTGTGAGTAATTTGCAATCTTGGATGACATTTAAAATTCTGCCTCATTTGTGGCCAGTACCATATTTATGGTGTTTTTCAGAGAGCTCAAAGTGCTAATACCCTGGCATCCTGGATCTATTCCAGCATGCATACTTCCAGTTTGTTTACCCATGCTAGCCCTGTAGTTCCATCTCCTGTAGCCAAACCATTTTCTGCTTCTTGTTCTAAACTGGTAAATAAATGCCATGTTGTCAGCCTGTTGACTCACAGGGCAGGGCATTCCTACAGCTTGCACTGTTATTACACCTGTCTTGTAAAGAAAGCTTGTTATATCACACATGCACAAAACATTTTAGCTGTCACTATCTTTCCCTCATTCTTTTAACTATTCAAACATTTACCTAAGGAATGGTCATTTTCCATTCTTGGCCAACATGAGGTTTGGGTTTGGTTCTGTTTGTTTTATTTTTACTGGAAAAACAGTTTCCAGACTTCACGGTCTTTTTAGAAATGCAGTTTGACTTCTTCCTCTGACATTTTTTTCAGCATGGGTGGTTGACATTCTTTCTCTTTTTCCCATTTTCTGTTTTTTACATATGATTAAAAGGACCAGTAAGTACAACAAACAAAGTAACTCTTAGATCAGAGAAAAAATCTACACCAATAAGAGTAGAAATTGATTAAATCTTGACACTGGGCCTGTGTGTGAGCAGTGCCAATATTGACTGCTTCTACTATCTACATTGGCTAAATACAATCATAATAATAGTAATAGTAATAATAATAATAGACTCAAAGATCCTAAGAGAGAAAAATATTAATAATTTCTCAGCATTCTCAGGGTAATACTGATCATGTGTTCTTATTGCCTTCACTTAGAAAAACTGAGGCAGTGAAGGGTCACACTCTATTTACAATAACTTTAGGACATATGTGTGGAAAGAATTTCACTGCCCAGTATCCAACAAATTCCTTCAAATCACCTGTTTGATGCTTCAGCAGAGGGGAGTCATTCACATTAACTTTGTATTGATATGAGCCTTGCAAGGCTGTCAAGTTTATTGAATCAAGAATTAAAAGGACTTTCATTAGTTCATCTACATGAAGATGTAGGGATTTTTTTATTTTTTTTTTTTTTAATTGAGATGTTTGGCCTAAGTTTCCAGGATGTATAGTCTGATAATATTTGGCAGCAGTGTATGCGTTTAAGAGTGTTCTTCTCAGAGTTGACCTCACATATGTTTCTTGACATGCTGAAAACCAGCATGCACCTTCCTGCTTCACTCAAGACTGGACAATGAGTCTTCATATTTTCTGCACACCCAGATTGTCAGCAGTAATAGCTAATAGAACCACTGAAATACTAATTTTGTTCAGTGAGGAGTCTCTTTTTCACCACAGTTTTTAAAATTGTTATCTTGAATATCAAGGGAAATCAAAATTACACCGACTGCCTGCAGCAGTGAAAACAAATGTAGAGTTCCCCTAGGAAGGTTGCCTAATGCTGCAGATTTCTCACATATTCATTTTGGTAGAAAGCATCTGGAGGAATAAGCAGAGCCATATTTAACAGTAAAAAGGCACTGAAAATGCAATAGATTGGTAGGAAAGTTAATCTCCTTATGTTTTAAAGCATGAACTACAGGCAGAGCTGTGATGTCGGATGTATTTTCAGTTAAGATAGTGTACACACAGTACAATCCTTTTATTTCATAAGAGCATTAGGATTCTTGGTGAAGAAAGGCTCTATTATAAATGCAACACATTATTATAATTATTAATATGTTAACAATTGTAAGAATTATTGCAAAGGAAGTAAGCTATTTGCTCAAACAATATCATTTTATCATCAGTTCCCATCTATGCACAATATAAATGGGATTGAATCCAGTCCATAATGTCAAAGTCCAACTGAATTTCATTTACAGTGCATTAAGCAGGAAAGAAAGATAATTTGGGAAGTGTGGGATGTTTGCACTTTGCTCGCTTTGGCAAGACTCATTTCTGCATAATAATTTCCTGACTCTCCTGACTCTCATTTTTGCAGTCAGCATATGTGGGTCTTTCTCAGTGCCAGGAGATCAGTGAGCTTCTTACAAAACAGGTTACATAATGCTCCTAACATGTGTGCCAAGGGGAAACCCCCTTTATTCCATGTCCTACAGCCTTTTAAAGCAAGTGTTGGCATTTTTTCCATTTTCCTGTGGTTAGTTTTTTTAACTTGCTGGAAGTCCAAAAAAAAAAAGCAGTCCAGTGTTTGCAATGAGTGCACCTATCAGAGAACTAGGTGGTGCCCAGTTTGAATCATTTGGGCCCTACACTGAGCCCATTTACCACAAAACTTCCAGGTAGATGGAGATATTATTGCTAGCTTTATCCTTTGTCCCTCAATTACATGTTCTTGGCATGCCCTCTCTCCCAGAAGGAGCGAAAGAGCTCCACCACTGCTTTTTTTCAACACCCCCGGCATCACCATCTGCTCTGCATGGTCTCCAGCCCAATGGGTGCTCTGGATTTACAGCTATCCCAGTCAGTTTTTGCTTAGACTTGTCAACACATTTCCTCTTTAAATAGCACAAAAATCTACATGGTGGGAAGAAGGGGAGGAGAGTGCACCCTGAATGATTTTGCAAATGATCTCCTTTCCCTGACCAGTTGGGAGCACTCTGAGAATGATTCCGGCATCCCAGATGCCTTGTTTGCGTGAGACTGGAGTGTTTAGTGGAGAGGAAAGGAGGGAAGGGGCAGCTGCAAACTCTTGAATATTTTCCAAGGACCTTCTTGCAGGCCGTGGATTAATTCTGGCATCTGCAGGTGTAAGCAATACAAGCACTACCTGGAGTGCTGACCTTCTGGGAGTCATGTAGGCCATCTCTATCCCTCACTGAATTATATCTGGCTACCAATTTCACAACATGCATGGAGATTCATCCCCCACCTTTTTTGTACTTGGTACTTTGTATGTTCCCCAGCCCAGATGCCAGCAGACAGAAATTGCTGTGGAACAACTGCAGCTGAGGCAGGGAACCTGCTGGCTGTACACTGGCTCACATCTTGGGGGCCTTGTGGCCACTGGGAAACCTGAGGAATTTCTCCTGTCTAAACAGGTGTTTTCTCTAGAGAGATGTGGATCAGGCAATGTGAGGATGCCAGAGTAGGAAGAATGGAGAGTCAGTGATGGGATGCCTTGGGCCTTGTGTGACCTGGACGGGTCTGGCCAATCCTTCTGGGATGTCATCAAAGTCTGGCTTCCTGGGGAACTGAAGGCTGTGCCTCTTCACTGCAGCAAGTATAGGATCTTCACTGCAGCTGATCTTTTTATCACTGACACACTGCCCTGCAAATAAATTTTATTTGATCTTGATTGAGGCTTCTGAATTGACAGAATTTACTTGCTCTCACTCCTCTTGCTATCCCCAGACATTCAGTATTATAAGACCTCTCACACATATCTGGGGATTTTTGTTCGGCTTTTAGAAAATTCCACTGCTCAAAACCCTAGCTATTTTCAGGAAAAGGAAAGTAAGTAAAAATTGGTTATAATTAAGTTTTAGTCATTGTTTAGTCAGACCTTAGACCAGCTGCTAACTGATAGTTTTTTATGCTGGTCCCTTTTAAAATGAGAGTTGTAGCTGCCACTCCTTTCCTGATTAGTGCAAGCAGCAGGAGGTAAGAGGAGGAGGCAGAGAGAGATTTAAATTTAAAAAAAACCCCTCATGTTGCATTTACAGAGGAATTTCTCTATTTCTTAAAGAGTAACAGCATACAATTCTGTAACTTCAAAACAGAGAGTATCAGGAAGTTGATTACATTTTTGTTGTTACCATATCAAAAATATTGAGTGTTTGATGACCATGTCTGACCTAATAATTAAAAAACCCCTTTGTCAATGTATTGCCTTTATAGATCCTAAGGCCAAGTAAATTTCAGAAAAAAATCCAACATTTTTCCTTTAAAAAGGTAACTACTGGGCTTCTAGCCCATCCTCTCTTGATTGAGGTTTGTTCAAGTCATGGAGGGTTGGTCTTAAACAAATATCCCAATGAATTTTTTACGTCAAAGTCATGTTCACTCCATTGTGTCTAATGCCCAAGGCATTGAGGAAATTCCATCAACAAAATCGTTTTCCAGTCTCCCTGTGTTCATTGCCAAGAACAGCATCAGCACAGCTGATAAACAGAGCTCCCATTTTCTGTAACATTCCTTTCAAAGAAAAACCAGAGCAAAACCAGTAGAATCACTGAAATATAAATAAAGAAAACAAAAAGCTTAAAACATCACTTTTGTAGTTCTCTGTTGAATGAGACTTTATGGGATGTAAGTGGAATTTAGGCCTAACTTGAAGCAGATGCTGAAATTTGCTTCTTGAATTAAGACCCTGCCCTGGTTGGGACCTGCTCATCTTTGGTGTAATAAAAGCCATGCAGGGATGTTCCGAACTACACTGTGAGTGAAAGGCTCGTTAAGGTCCAGTGCCCTTCCTAACAAACTTCATGCATGGTTGTTACCCTTACATGATGTAAGACACATCCACCCCTACCTCCCTCCCTCACCCCCCGGATTACAGTTCTCTAATGGCTATTCCTATTTGGGTTATTTATATCTTTGCAAAAAATTAAGGATGCTAGAATGAGATAGATACTGTTTTTTCATATTATCTGGGGTTTATCTCTAGGAAAGTGCAGGAGAAGATTTAAAACTCATGAAGCTCAAAGGAGAATAATTAGAAAAGCTTTCACTGCACACCATCTTCAGTTACTAAATAAACAGAGGCCCTATGTGCACACAAACTGTTCCTTATGCCTAAGGCCAGAGCCTGTTCTCTCAAGCAAGCCAGAAGGACTTCCGGTGTTTTTAAAGCCAGATGCTGGAACTAAACCTAACCAAACTTTATGTTCAAATACTGCATTCTGATTTTCCATATGGGACATTTCCCTATTTCACAACTTCTCTAAAAGAGAAAATAGGAGGATGTGGCTTTGCATTGCAGAACCTAAACTCCTTTTGAATTGCCTCTCCCACTACTTATCTTCATTCCTCTACTCATTCTTTCCTATATCATGTGCTTGTGATGCAACTGCAGGAACAGCACGTGGGCTCACAGCCCATGCTCACAGCAGAAATATTATAGCCTCAGGATTACAGCATTTGTAGAGCTGGAAGAGTTAATGAAGAGTAAATGGCAACAGGCAACTTGAGAGGAGGGAGAGATGTTAAGAATTGAGGCATTGTTTTCTGGATTAATGGTTCGTACACAGCAGAGAAAGTCAAAACCTTTCCTGCTATAGGCAGCTGGGATTGTTAGACCCTGGTCACACCTTTAGCAAAAAAAAATTCTTAGCAATTTACTGCAAACAATTCCAAGTAAACTGAAACTTTCCAGGTTACTTAGTATTCCTCCTGATGTACCGTTCAGGGAAGACTTAACACTTGTAATTGGAGTTTTAGTGTTTAACACCTGATACTGGAGCTGTAGAAATGGGAAGAAGAAGTGTCCTGGATGGATGGATGGATGGATGAATACCTGTAAGCCTGAATCCTCCTGCTCTGCAAATTCTGGAGGACAGTAGGCTGTGACAGACCAAAGCTAAAAGGGGTGAGTGTTAGGAAGAGTAACCAAAGCACCTAGAGTTACACATAGAAAAAGTAATCTTAACACACATAGAAAAAGCAATCTTAACAGAGAATCGCTAAGAGTGGTTATTGACTGTACTATCCTGCTAAATCCTTCTTCTGACAAAGTTATCCAGCTGGTCAGTACAATGTTAGCTGCTATGCAGAGCTATCTGTGAGAAGAACTCTAGAAGAAGAGATGAGTCCAGACAGAATATCACCAGGAAAAGTGTTATGCAGATTTCCCAGTAGGAAACAATAAATGACAATGTCTTCACATACCTGCAGATCAGTAGATCTCATTCTCAGTCTCTTTTCTCCCCCATACCCTGCCTTGTCTTTCCCTGGACGACTGCTTCTTCCCAAATGTACCTAAGATTATTTCTAAGTGCTTGCATTCTTCATGAAAGTACTTGGTAATTCAGTTCCATAGAAATACTGGTTTAACTTCATTTATTGAGCCAATACAAACTGCTGCTTGGCCTGCCTTGTGTTATCATAGGTTGACATAATACCAGCATTGGTCACAAGTTTTGTGGAGCCAGATGTGCAATAACTGGCAGATTCTTGGTCCATTTCCTCCTAATTTTACATGAGGCAGGTGTCTAAGAGAAGGAGCTGGGGCAGAGGTTTGCTTGGCATAGCACTATACTGTATGATGGAGAGGCAGGGGTCATCAAATTAGTTTTTGATTCCTAGGATTCTCTTTAAGTTTTAGTCTGTATAGATGTGGTCACACTCTGAATGCCCCAAATATCACTTTGGGTTTATAATATCTATTTAAGTGCATTAGTGTGAGTGTGAGGACTAAAGTCCTTAGTTGCCCACCAAGTCAATACCCCACCAAGGCAGTTGAGCTAATTAGAGACACAAATCTCCTTGCATCATTCTCCACTGACTTGGGTCCTGAATTAAGTATTTCACTTAGGTAACCAGATCAAACTGAATGTATTTAGAGCCCTCAGATTTTATTGGCAGGTAATCTCCTGACGTTAAAACTAGAATTTGCTTTGGATAGTCATTTAAAGATACTTATCAGGACTCCAACCTTTGAGCACAAAGTGTTTCCCCGCCTCCCTACCTGTAACCCATCAAATATCTGGTCTGTTATGGAGAGAGATCTCATCAGGAATATGCCCCAGATTTGACCAGTCTTTATCCTGCAATTTATTGTCCAGATACTTTGCAAGTCCTTCAGTGTGCTCCTTGGAGGACCTGAATGCTTTTTAAACCCTCTTCTCTACAAAGCTCACAGCCTGCAATTTCATTCCATCATACACAAGAAGTCCTGGGACTGCTTGAAGATTACAGATTATCAGGGATGATTGGAACAACAGCATAAAACTGGTAGCAACTTCATGATCAAGGAAACTTCCCATAAACTTGGGGAAGTAGAGTTCAGTTTGTGCTACCATCAAATGTCAAGTTAAATATTACTTTGATTTCTGAAGGCAGTAATTGTTTCCAACTCCTAGCCCTGCAAAGCGCTGCCCAGTCCTAGCATCACCCTTGTCATTGTGCTCTCGTGATCAGTGGTGTTTCATGGAAGATGGCTTGAACCAGCAGACATGAGCTTCCAGGAGGGACCAGATTTTAGTATCTGGGAGTGGTTTTCAGCATCCTGAGTGAAGCAGCTCATTCAATACAGAATTTCAAATATCAAGGGCAGGGAAATCAAGGGGAAGATCATCACTGACTACAGCTGGACTAAGAGCACATCTGTCATCAACACTCCCTCTGGTGATTTTGTGTATCAGCTGACTCCAGAATAATGTTCTAGTTACATGTGATGCAAGGTTCAAGGAGAGAAGCCCTGCCCAGGGGCTATAGGAAATCAAAGGACCTTTTTCGGCAGAACTGCAAGAATAACTCAGCAACAGAGAGACACACACTACTCAGTATGAGAAAGGTGGAATTCCTCTGTGTCTGCACTTAATATCCATAACTGGGGAACAGTGAAAGTGCTTGTAATCACATAGAAGTTTCCTGTAGCATGACTAAAGTTAATTATAAAGAATATTTATTTTTTCCAAATGTCAGGGGTTATCATTAGTTCATCCAGCCTCCTTGTTCTTCATCCCAAAGAACTTCGAATTGTGAATTTCCTTTCCAACTCTCTCTCCATCTCATCCATCATCTTAAGCTTATACTTCCTAGGTCACTTTCTGGGTGTTGCCAGGACATTAGGTATGTTCATATTGTATTTCATGCTACTCTATGAAGTGTCCCTTAATGATGGCTACTCCTATTTTAAAATATGATCCACTCACTAAATTCAGCTATTGGATTTTTATCCTACGTTTTTTTATCCTCTAAGTATCCGCTTAAAGTATTATGAGATCCAGGAAAATGAAACCATTCTTTATGGATCAGATTTTTTCTGTCAACTTTGGAAAATAATAGTATAGGGTATTACTAAGTTGTTGGACTTCAAAAAAAGTATGATAATCCACCATCTTTACACGATAGGATTTTGTTGATTTTTTCAGCCAGTGTTTCAGAAGAGCACTTCTTTCCTTGACTTAGTTTCTTAGCTTAAAAACATCCTGATTAAGAAGAACTTGAGGAAGTGCTCATATAGTTTGATAAATTCCCCAAATTGTTATGCAAAATTAAATGCTCACTGGTAAGTATAAATCACTTTACTTTTGGGGGAGGTGAAGTCATAGATAAATAAAAGGCAATCGTCAGATAATATTTTCACAGTAATGAACAATGGATGTATGTTTGCATAGTTGTACTCAGACAAGAAAATTTTCCTTGTTGAGACACTGACACCTATGCAAGACAAATTTGCTCAAGTCTGTGCTAAACTGCCTGCTTTGACTGGATGAAGCAGATTCAGTGTGATCAGAGATGAGTAAGAATAGGGACAATGGTCAACTGTTATATCAAAATCCATCAGACACGTGTTCCAGAAAAACAGGAGTGAAGGAAACGTGATCTATTGTAGTTTGAGGATCCTGCATTTTCCCAGAGGGAGCCCTTCCCCAAAGCCTAAGTAGTTAAAATGCACAACCTTTGTTTGCTTCACAGTGGCTACTTACGTGAGAGGTCTCAGGGTTAAAGCACCATAAATCATATTTTTATTTTGTCAGAATGCTTAAAAATCTGATACAAACAGGCTCCTGACAAAAATGTTACACCACTGGAAAGGCCAGGAGTCATTGATTTTATGTTTACAGGTTCTCTTCCCCAGATTCAAAACAATCCCGTTTACAGCCAAATAAGAATTGTCATGGAAGTAATTTCAAACTTTGAAAGCCAGTTATATGAATGGCTTAACAGGGACAGATGAGCTAGCTAAGGAAAACTGAGATGCTCATTCCTCATGATAATAATGCCCATTTAATTTCAAATTATTTCCCTAAATATTTGTATAAAACATTAACCTAAAGGCTCAGGTGCCTCTTACTTCAATTCAGTCTCAATTTGTGCTGGAGCTGTCACAGCACCACTATGGAGCAGAACTAGCAAGTCCACAGACAGAGAAGGTAAACCAGCAAAGCTCTAATTACAGAGCACTGAAAACCGTACCCAGAGTGTCTCTCTTTACCCAACAAGCACGGTCCTACTTTCCATTGAAGTTCATGGAAGGTAGCAGTACGAGAGAAAAGGCACCCTAAGATCTGCTCTAACAGCTCTTACCCTAAGGCTATGTGAAGTGAATGGGTTATGAATGGGCTGAAGGAATGGGTGGAAAAACGTGTGAATGGGTTAATGAATGCGTTGAAATGAATGGGTTAAAAGTTTGAATCCTACAGATGTTAGGGAGTGCATAGAATTGAACAAAATCTGGAAAGGTTAAATTTCAGGATGATATTGTAATTTGCAGATTTAATTCAAAGACATGGAGGGGATGTTGATTTGGCTGAAGGGCAGTGTAGTTTGCCTGCGAGTTAAGGCCATTCTGCTTCTGTGTGTGTGCTCTTTGCACTCGGGGAAGATGGGACAAACAAAATCTAAGCAATAAATTGATTTTAAAGATCTGCTAAAAAATATTATTACCTTGTTCATGTACGAAAAATAGCACATTTAGGAAATTACCAAATGCCTGTGCATTCCTGCTGGGGCTCTCAGAAGCACAGTAACTGCACAAGAAGGTTTTCCTCAAGTTTCCAACGTGAAAACACAGATGTTTTTTTATTACAGCAAACAGCAAATAGAAAATTTATATGAAACTAATAAAAAACTTTCAGAATCTACCCCTCAAACATAGCAAGATTACAAGAGAAAAAAGATAAAGCATTTACAGCAAGTTATGTGCCTCGATGGTGCCTTATCAGGTTATGTGGATACCAAAGATCACACAAGTGCTAGTTAAGAGAGCAATAAAGTATGTACAATATTAGGCTTTAGTAGTATTGACACTTGCAGGGAAGCAGAAGGTAAGCTGTGTTAAATAAATCTTAATAAATCCCATTAAAGTAAGCACTGTTTGCTTGCCATAAAATCAAATCACTAACACAGCTGTCCATGCAGAACATTATCCACATGGTTTCAGATAAAGACTTGTATCTTCATCCTTCAGTTTTCCTTGACAAATTGACTGAGTCCCTCTTCAGCAATTTGTCTTTTGTCAACACCTTCTGAACGATGGAACTTTATAAGCCACAAAGCTGACAAGTTTGCTGCTGGGACTTCAACAGGAAAACGAAACCAGGTATCCAACATCAAGGTAGATTTAAAATTAGTTATTTGATGTGGTAAAAGGACAAAAAGTAATTTGTTTTCTTAGCTTTCAATTTATGTGTCATACTACAATAGTATTTTACCTTCAATTTATTTAAATGCCCTGAAGTGCAAGCATACAGACATACATATATCTCACTCTTAGTATTAAATATACTTCTTATATTTTATATAAATATTTTCCCATAACATAAAACATAACAAAAAATTAATGTGTTAGAGCTATTCAAAGAGGCTCTAACTTGCATTAGTTATAATTTCATTATAATGATTGCATTAATTATAACAATTAAAAATGCTTCAGTGAGGTAAAAATACTAGCTTAGAGCCACAAAACATGTGGACATCATCTTTGAGCATATCATCCAAAAAGTACAAATGTTTTTATTTAATATTTGTGTTGAGCCTTGATTTGTTTGAATCTCCCTAGCATGCATACAATTGAATGGATAGAGCTTGTGTGGGTTAACCTGTAGGTCTATCCTACACACACTGAAGAGAACTAGACTTGGTAGCTATGGGGATCATATGGATTTCCATGGAAACCAGAGGATAAGTCAGAGAAGATCTATATAAAACACTGTTTTCCTGCAGTGTCTAATCAGAGAGCTAACTCTCTAGCTGCTGGCTGCAACAAGACAAGGAAGGGTTCAAGTCATAAAATAAATCAGATCAGGGTTTCAGTCACTTTGGAAGTGGAAGTTTTTAGTTTCATTTGGCTTATTGCACTGACAGGTCCATGAACAAAATACAGGCAAAAACTACCCAGAGTCAAGAGTCAGAAATAAACACTCATGGCTATGGTGTAGGTTAAGACAGAAACAAACAAACAACAACAACACAAAAACACCTCAAACAAATCCTCAAGTGCTCTCAAGTGCTCTCAATGCCATTCATGTGAAGACAAAGACCCAGCAAAATTCCTGATTTTCAGTCTTTGTCCAGACAGAAAAAAAGATTGGTTTACCTCATGTAGATGTTTTCTCACTGCACATGAAATCACAAATTCCTTGTCTTGCTGCTCCTCTCTGGACAAAAATTACTGAAGGGAAGTGACAATTTAGACAGTGACTTTGAGTATCTTCTAACATCATAAATGTACATAATCCCTTCTCATACTAAAACATCATGTTCATAGTTTTTATGTAGAGCAAGAGATTGAGACAGCTCCTTGTGCAAAATCTCTGTATGAAGAGGAAACCAAATTTGTGCATAAATGCGCTTGTAGACATGCATAAGTGAATATTAATACAGATGGCTTCGAAAAAACTTGCTTGACTCATCTGGTCTGCTCAATCTTCCTTTTTTTTTCCTATAAAATACATGTATTTCAGCATATTACTTATTTTTTCTTAAGTCTCTGTTACTCAAAAGGAGCAAGAACTATGAAGTAGTTAATTAAAATAAGTTAAAAGAGGATAGCTTATTTAGCCAAAGATTCAGAGGGTGATACAACATTTCTTTATATAAAAAGAAAATATTTGAATTGGAATTGGGGTGAAATGAGTGTGATTCAGCAAAGGTGATGTACACAGAAAAGCCTACATCCCATTCTTTTCTGTATCCTTTGCTCTGTTCCTCATTAAGACATCTTTAAAGAAGATGTCTAGGCTGATTTTTTTATGTCTTCTTGATTTATGACCTCCAGGTGAGTTTTCTCTGGGAAAGCAGTATTTCACATTTGTGCCTTTAATGGAACATCCATTCAAGAGGCAAGGTAAATGTCCTCAGGAAATAAAATACAGTAGGGCACAGTGACTTTTGGAATTTATGCCATCTCCCTTATTTAGCAGTAGTGACAAGCAGACATCTGCTCCAACATTTCCATGAGGTCTTCTGCCTGAGTAGCACACTTTATTTTGTTGACAGCTCCAGACTGACTTTAGAGCTTTATTCTGCTATCACTGCAATGAATGGAAGGTTGGGATTTTCATGTGATCTTTCAAGATCAGCTATGTTTGCTTTAAGACTGGCACCAGAGGACTTGGAGGCTTGTCATGAAATAGTGATACCAAGCCTGACTTTAAGCATATAGTCTCTGACGTGAGGAAATTTTATGCAAGTGGAACCTATTCTCTGTTTTCTAGACAGATTTCAGATAGGTTCACTGTGCTCTGATTTGTCCTTTTTTTAATGCATAGTAGCTTTACCTGTAGCAAACTGGCTAGCCTCTACAAATCATTTCCTACAGGTTCTTGGAAAGATATCAAATCCAGAAAGAAGGTTAATTAACCTTTGCGGTCAAGCTGATAAAGCACAAAACTTATTTGCAGCAGTTACACTGACTAAATACAGATGGTTAATCTTGATGAGGACATCAGCCATCAATATGTTCTTTAAGCTTTTATTTCCCTCTAAATATCACTTTGGCTGTGGTATCTCCCCTGCTATGAAATTTTAGATAGATGAAAATTCCTGAGAGGTTTTTGAGGCATGCAGTTTGGATCTCTGCATATTTCTGCCAAAGGAATGAGAAATTATTTAATGTGCTGCTCTGGCTTCATTTTGGTGTTGGAAGGATGATGTTACTGGCACACATGTACTGGCAAATTCTCTTGGGAATCCTTTTGGATGAAAGGTATTATTCAAATGTAAATTTTAAATTTTAGCAATATCACATGTAACTTTGGATTAGAAATTACATGAGCAGATTTTAAATAGGCTGCCTAATTTTCTTCGAAATGCAGGGTATAAGG